>NC_140776.1:168382665-168943546 GCF_044657685.1 Stegodyphus dumicola
GTGTCACACCTGAAATCTTCTCAAATGTTATTGTTTTGTTTATTTCATGCTTATGACTGCATAAGAAGACTTAAGTGAAACAAATGTGTCACAAGCAGTGACACTGAGATGTTATTTCACATATAACTGAGAAGTACAGCACTAATTAGCACTGTAATTGTCAAAGAAAGTATCCTGGCTTGTAAAAAGCTTCGTTGCATGTAATGTGAACTTAATAACTTTATCATTTTAAAAATAAGAAGGGTTTGTGTGTACTTAATTCAATATACAAAGCATGTGAGAGCTAGCTGAAAAAGGCATGCTTTTGTGAATATTTTCTAGGGTAAATAGGCTCATGGAAAACCACGAAAATGTCACAAAATTCACAAAACACATACGAAAAAAATAACCTGCACAACCAGCTCGTTTTTCAGGATTTGAGCCGAGATTGAACTACCACTATTCAGCCTTCTTAACCACTCGTAGGACTAAATATGTAATATGTAATATCATGTAATCAAAAGTTAACTATGTGTTGTGTAACAGGATTGCTTTCTCAAGTATCGAGGTAGGAAATACTTAATCTATTCTTTTTTTTAAGTGTTTGGTCATGGTATTATTCATTACATGTACTTTCCATAATTCATATAGAATATTAATATTTCTACTACAAGTGTCTTTTTTAAATTTTTAAGTGTTTTGCTTGTTGATATTCTCAAAATTGTATCTGATAATTAGTATAATAGGTATAAATACAGTAGACATATATAATCGATCAGGAGTGGCTAAACTTTATGTCAGTGAGAACCACAACTGCATATTTACATCATAGGTGAAGTAGGTTTCAGACAGCAAGAAATGTCGATTCCAAACAATCATTCAGTGACAGTCTTAGTTCAATAAGAGCCATGTGCCTGTAATAAATTAATGAATGCATGACTTTTAATACATCCATTTTACATAAACAGTTTTTCAATGTTATTTTTATCAATTTACTTGTAAACAGTTTAAAGCATTTTATGTTGAAACAACTGCCTGTCTTTCATAGTATATTTGACAGTGCCAATAATTTTCAGTATTGAAATTCTATTCAGTAGCATTGTTAATAAAACTTTTGAAGAGTCATTTGCACTTGGATTCATTACACAAGTAGTGGTTTGCTAATTTTGATGACTTTGAGTATCCATAAAACTATTCTGTCATTTTAGAGAATCAATAATACTTTTTATTTCAGTTTAATCATCTCTTTGTGTGTCACACCTGAAATCTTCTCAAATGTTATTGTTGGAAAAGCATTAACAATATATTATCTGGTTAAAGTTTTAAGCCATAAATATTGTTTTTCTCATAATTTTAGATGACCATACCAATAATAAAAACATTACTTAATTAATTATTTAAAATGCATATTTTGGCAGGTGATAAAGTCAAAATATTTTATCGGTTGGAAACCTCATGATTCTGTGTGCTTAACGCTACGTTAACAGCCATGTTACCAATTATCATTAACCCCTCTCCCGCCATATTTTCTTCCACAAACTAGCATCTGTCACCGAAAACTTCCTTTATTATATGAAAATATTTCTATCTATTTGTTAAAAGTTCATAAATAATAACGTGAAAATACAAAAAAATAATAATAAATAAGTGAAGAATAATTTAAATTGGCAAATGCGAACAATGACGGTGATAATTCAACAAAATGAACGTTAGAGGAATGGTTGCAACCTTCTTACAAGCGAATAGGTTGAATCTGCCGGATTACCAGGTTTGAACTATTATCGCCAAAGTTGGCGATGTTTACATTTGCCGGGTTCTTTGCGGAAGTGTTCCGAAATTCTAATTAGATGTAAACAAATTTCATTTAATAATAATTAAATGCCGTGTAAAGCTTCAAACTTATTTTTTTTTTAACTAATACTTAAAAGATCTAACATTGTGGTTCTCAACCTATTTTGCCCTATTCCACCCCTTTCACCATTGCTAGAAGATCATTCCCATCATGCCCTTCCTTTTCAGTACTTGAAAAATGCATATATATATTTATTTAGATTGCTTTTGAACTTACTTTATAAATTAAACCAAAAAAAGTACAGAAAATGTTGGTATATACCAGGATTCGAATAAAAATAGTTTTTTATATTTATAAACCACAGCTGCCAACTCTGCTTTTTCTTCTGGTCTCCTGGTAGATCACCAAATCTCGATAAACTTGTCTCAGTTGCAACAAACAGGGCGAAAAGAATGACCGGGGTAAGAAACGTTTTTGTTATTATTTTGAAAGGAAAAATCAGTGACAAGATCTTACTTACCATTGTATCATTCATCAAGAAGCGCTTTGTGCTCGACATTTCCAGAAGAAATTTGCAAAGTTATGGAATTCATAATTATATTATTGTTAACCTCATTATTACTACAGCTTTTAATCATCGCCAGTTTAAAGAATTTTTAGTTGAAATGGAGAGCGAGTACTCAGATCTTCTGCTGAATAATAAAGTGCGTTGGTTATCAAGAGGAAATGTTTTGAAATGTTTTGCATCCTTATTAACAGAAGTTAAAGCATTACTCCTTGAAATGAGTGTTTATAATCCAGAACTAATGAATGATCAGTAGATCCAAAAATTTTATTTTATGGTAGACGTTACATCTCATCTAAATCAGCTTAATCAAAAAACTATAGGGAAGAGGTGTGTGTGTGTGTGTGTGATTATGGCAAAGCCTCGAGGGCTATCTGCCTAAGAGGAGGGATGCCTTCATGGAGGACTTTCTAAGGGAAACTGGCTCGTTTTTAACACGTTACACATGGGGAAAACCACGAAAACGCCCATGCAGCCAGCCCGTTCGCGGGATTCGAACCTCCTATAGGGAAGAGGAAACACAATTTTTCTGATGTTGGAAGAAGTTATTTCATTTGAAAGCAAATTATCTCTTTCTGCTCAAGATTTTTGAAACAGAAACTTTGGTTCACTTTCCAAGCCTGTTGAAACATTCTCAAGAAAATAGATCTAATATTGACATTTGCCATTTCAAAACAACAGTTTTATGACAGAAGTTTTTCTCAGCAGGTTTCAGGAATTCTGAATCAGCAAAGCAACATTAGCCTTTGTTAAAAAACCTCTTAATACTAGTGCAACGGAATTGCATTTCTCTGTTTAATATTCACATTGGCAACTCTGAAATCAATTGCTGAATTAAAAAAAAAAAAAAAAAAAAAAATTATGAAACTTGAAATTTGAACATTTTAAGTGCTGATGTAGAAACATTGGAGAAAAATAAATGTGTGCTTAGTTCACAGCACAAGTAATCTGGAGAAGGAAAACATGTGGAATAATATTATTCCCGACTCATGTAATCAGCTTAAAAAACTAACGTTTGATGTTTTTCTTATTCGAGTCTACATATTCATACGATCAATAATTTTCAAGCATGAACTTTTTGTCAAGAGTAAATAGAGAAGTCATCTTATTCATGAAAACTTGTAATAAGGCTTAAAATGAAAAACAACATACAAAATGCAAACTTTTCAAGAAGATGCAAGGCCATTGTTTACATTAGTGTTTTGTTAGTCATTATTGCGATTCAAGTTTTTCAATATATTGCAATTCTCTTTTATCAATAAAATAGTATCGTTATTAAGTATAATATCAAGTTTTATTCGACATATATATATAGTTTAACTAAGACTTAAAAACTGAAATATTGAGTTAATTTTAGGGAGTGTTGTGGAGCGAAAAAAGATGTAGTGTTGAGAAAGGTATAAGATGGTTTGGACATATGCAGAGAATGAATGGAAGAAGATACTTGAAAAGAGGATACAAGTATTAATAAATACAGTGCTGAACTGTTGATAATTGACTCTGTTGACTAAAGAGTTTGCCTTCACTGGCCAAAGGGATATAAAACTGAACTGAGAGCAAATTGTGTGCCATCTCAAACCTTTTCTGCTGCATGTACTATGCCCTAAAAGGCTGAATTGTTATTATGCCCAACAGTGTTATGTTGTTATATGTAAAGATTTTAAACAATTATTTTTTTGTAACTGTTTCTGAAATTATTAACTTAGTGTTTTATGTTCAGTTTCAGCAGTTTTCTTAGTGTTGATTAAAGAGTTACTGTTTATTACATTTGCTATTCCTTATTACTGCACTAAAGGCTATGATTCTGTATACATTAATTAGCAGCATGTTTAAATTCTTAGTTAAAGGTCTTCAATTTAGTTTCATAATTATTTATTGTATACCTTCTTCATATTCATCTTAAATTTCAGAAGAAATTTACTTCCCAGTTTAGTCCTTTGAAGCAACTTATATGTAAATATTGTATAGCATATTCTGTTATGTACTGACTATTGAAATGCATTTTTATTTCTTTTTTGCAGGACATTTTGCAGTTTGAAGTCTCTATGTACTACTGAGGTAAAAAAATTCTTTTATATCTAATCTGAAAATGAAATATTTTTTCATAGGCAATAAATTCAGTTCTTGACAACTGCATTCTAAATTAGAATTTTAAGCACATGTGAGAAAACAGGAAAGTGCTTTCCAGTATTTAATTTTAAAAAAAGTTGAATTTTTATTTTCAGAAATCATCTTAAATTTATTTAATAAAGATCATGGCAAATGATTCCAAAATTTTTGGTGCATGTTTTACTTGTCCCCAGAACTTTCTGAGTTGTCCTGCTGTGGATAATTTCTACATAACCACTGAATTTCTGTGATTCTGATTAATTCAGGCTCCTAAGAACTTGATGTTTGTGTCATTATTTGATTTTTAGGAAAGTGATTATTCTAAACCTCATGTTTATAAAAAAATTTACTGTAGTTTGAAAATATGAGGCTTGGATGATAATATCAGCGACTCTTTTAAATATAAGCTACAACTTGCTTAAAAGTATCTTATGCAGTTAATGCCACTAGATACCTTTCAACATAAAAAACATCTTCAGAATTATTTTTATTTCTTGCATTTGCTGCAAACATGAAAGAAAAGAAAAATCTTATAATTAAATTTTGTTGCTGTTAAACATTTCTGTAGTAGAAGATAAGCATGTTTAATTTATAATACTTTTTATGTATTGTTTGACATATTTAGAAGTATTAAATATGTATATGATGCACAATTTTGAAATCTACAAAATAAATTTTGTTGTATATAAAATTTAATTATAAATATTGAAGTAAAATAACAGACAATAACATTGCAAAATTAAAAATTTACTCTTACAAACACTTCAAAAAAGTGAGAATAAAATGCATTAAAAATTTAAGCAATATTTTTTATAATTTAAAAAAGTATCTCTTCATATAGTATTAATAAATACAGTACAAAGTTCGAAATCCGCACTAGCCGATTCCGGATTTGGGATATTTCCAAATCCTGTGGGGGGCTGTAAAGTAATGTTGCTTTCTTACATTAAATTCAAACAAATAAATTTGTAACAAGTTTTTATTTTTAAGCAATAATATAATCACCCTCGTTATCAGCAACCTTTTGCCATCTAGTATGCAGATTTCAATCCCAGATCAATAAAAATCAATTGGTTTTTGAGTAAAATATCTCAAGATGGCATTTTGGACATCATCAAAATTTTGAAATTTTTTGTTACTAAGAAAATGTTGTAGGGATTGGAATAAATGGAAATCCGAGGGTGCGATATCGGGCGAATATGGTGGGTGAGGCAGTACCTCCCACCCCAATTCATTATGTTTTTCCAGTGTTCGTCTTGCACAGTCGTGTTGCAGAATGACGCCTTTTCCGTTGACAATCGCCGGATATTTTCCAATTAAAGATTGGTTCACTAGATCCAATTGTTCAGAATAAAGGTCTACATTAACAGTTTTTCCAGATTTCAGCAATTCAAAATGAACAATTCCACGAATACTCCACCAAATACCCAGAAGTGCCTTTTCGGGATGTAAACCCTTTGTAACCCCTATTAAAACTGCCTTTTGAGTTTTGGATTATCATATAGGACTTATTTTTCTGTCTCCACTAATCAAGCGATCAAAAAATGGTTCTGTATGGTGCCGTTGAAGCAATACATTGCGTGTGATGGATAGGTTGGCCTTGTTCTCTTCGGACAGATTATGGGGGACTCAAACACCTGCTTTGCTTATTTTTCCATTCTGCTTTAAATGTTTTTGGTCGACCAAGGTTGGTTAAGAGTGTTTGACAGTTCCTCGATTGTTTGACATTGATTTGCGTCCACTTCTGCCCTTAGCATGTTGTTGTCTATCGTTGTTGTCGACATGCGTAGAAACGACATTACTTTTTGGTCCCCCTAATAATAGATCATCAATTTAAATCTGGTAAGATGGCATGCAGAAATTATACAATTAAAATTATGAAATTGTAATTTATGAAATAAAGAACAATTATGATCTAAAGGGTATCAAAATTTACAAAAGAAAGCTTAATATTTGTTTACTTTATTAAACATTTCGTTCAATGCAAGTTGTTTAAGATGCTCCCACAAAAAATTCAAAAAGTTCCTTTTTCTTTTTTCTTGTGTCATATACAGTGGACTTTCCAATGCCATACTCCTCACATAATTTTAAGACGAATATGCCTGTATGCATTTTTTGCAGCAATTCCACATTTTGTTTAATGGACTTCTAAACATGGTTTCGCTTTGTAGATCCCTTTTGTAACTCCAGAATTGGAAACTCTTTTCGACATAATCGAAAGTTCAAGCTTAGTTTTTATAAAATTTCTGTAATAATAACAGTCTGCGAAAATTAATAAACTGGGTCAAATTAGAAGGTCAGGGAGCAGCGCAGTCTGCTACATTAATTTAAAATGCCTTAGAATCAGTAATGATAATTTTAGCCTAACTTAATAGCGTGTGTTATACGTTATTGGCTATGTATCACAAGATTGGCAACGAAACCCAAGTGGTTTCGCTAAATTTTGTCTTGCTCCTATAGCGTTCTGAATTAAGCCTGAATTGTAATAGTTTAGTTTTTTACTATACCTACGTTTATTTCTTGCACATGCTTCAAACTAATATGAGTCCTGAATAAATAAACTCCCACATATATACTTAAGACTTTATCTAGGGCTGGCGCTTGAAACCGCCTGGTATCGCCTCTACAGGTCCTAAATTCTGCTGCAAAGCGCTTTTGTAAGTTCTAAATTTTAACCATGCCTAAACTTTGGATCCCAGTGCTTTCCCTAAATCATAAATACTTCTCATCCCTTAATTTTGACACTCGGTGCTTTCCCAAATTCTAAAAATTTCAACTTCCCTAAATTCTGCCGTCCAATACACACATATCTATAGTGCAGGACGGGTTTAAAAATTTTGCTTTTAATTTTTAGCCTATTATTATGTTTTTTTTTATATGTATGTATATAGGCATAAATAAATGCAACAAAATAAAGAACAAGGTTATAAGGTATTTCTCCCGCCTTCCTAGCATCCCTTCGTGGTATAGTGGTTCTGCATGCTGAGCCGGTATTGTCAGAGGTCCGTGGTTCGATTCCCAGCAAAGGCGTTGTTAATTTTTCATCTTGCCTGCTTCCAGAAAAAAATACCTAATGTCTCTAAAGTGGCGCCCGAACTAAAAGGGTGTTTCATGAGGATTCTCTGCGCCCAGGATTTGGCGATTGGGTCCCCTAAAAACCTCAGTCGCCCTTTCAAAAGGGGAGTATGTAAGGTATTTCTCGTGCCTTCCTAGCATCCCTTCATGGTGTAGTGGTTCTGCACGCTGAGCCGGTATTGTCAGAGGTCCGTGGTTCGATTCCCGGCGAAGGCTCTGTTAATTTTCATTTTGCCTGATTCCGGAAAAAAATACCTAATGTCTCTACCAGGTATAAAATATCAAAGAAAAAAATCTCAAATATACAATGTTCATTAATGTATGTATATGTATATAATATCAATATAAATGTTAGGTTCTGAAGCAATTAGAAAATTTTTAATTATGCATACACACACACATATATATACATTTTATAAGCATATATAAAATAAAGCGATTTTTAAATTACTTATATGGTTTGTTGTGGTTTATTTAAATATAGCAAAGCACTCGACGGCTATCTGCCTAAGGGTAAGGATGCCTCTGTAGAGGACTTTCTAAGCAAAACTGGATCGTATATGCGTTATACATGGGGAAAACCACGTAAACGCCCATACAACATGAAAATGGATTGTCTGGTCCGCACTTCTTAAGCAGAAGTATCACCAGAGCCAATAGGCTAAGGAAATTTTCAATTTTGGAGCAAGAGCTCAAAGATCAAATAATGCCAATTAGAATTTTTGAAAGACCTAGTTAGAATTTTGAGGTCTTCTGACTAGGAGATGTGTTGGCCTCGCCAACGTCTTTATTGAAAAAATACATTACATAGCATGTTTTTATATTTACAAAACAAATTATTTTTTGAACATAAATTGAGTTATACAATGCAACATAGAATGATAGGAAGAACAAAGTAAAGAATCAATATTAAGTATTACAATAATTAAATGATTAATAACATGGCAAATAAAAGTACAAAGATATTACATGATACGATTGAATTTACAAGTACAGATCTAATTCATTGTGATATGAGTATTCCAATATAAGTACAATAATATTATATAATACAATCAATTTATAAGTACAGATCTGATTCATTATGGTATATGTATTCCATAAAACTTGATAACAAAGATCGTCCCTTGTCGTTCTTAATTAGTTGTTTTAGAGTTTCTAAAGTTATATTTTGTTTGAAAATTTCTCTACGTTTTGTTGATACACTGGAACAGTCTATAATCATATGAAGTGCATCTGCGGATTCACTACCACATTGACACTTGCATGTAGATTCCTTTAGTTTGAATCTGTTAATATAAATCGGAAAGGCTCCGTGATTAGTGATAACTTGATTTAAAAAAAATCACTGAAATGCCGTTTCTCCGAAACATTCGGTAGAAGTGTGAACGTTTGTCGTCCTGTTTCTTCATCGTTCCATTGTCTTTGCCATAGATCGAGAGCTTTCATCTTTGTCGTCCTGATGCTATTACTCATAGGGATCTTGCAGTCTAGGTACGTGTTCGAGTAAATCCCTTGTTTGGCTAGCTCGTCGGCTTTTTCATTGCCGGCAGTGCATTGAACATTATTTATTTCATAGATTATATGTCTATTATCCAATAAACTTTCAATAACTTTATAAATATTTAGAGGACATCCCAGATTGCGGAGTTCCTGTAGTAGGAACGGCCACCAAATATTGTTGAATGCACTCTTGATATCCAAAGAGATAACATTGGTGTAATTATTATTACGTCGGTTTGCTTCTATTTGTGAGACTATGTTGTCCTTGATGGCATCTGCTGAGCATTTTCCCGCCGTGAAGCCATATTGTTGTTCACTTAATTTGGAATTCGATACTAAGAAATAAGTCAATCTGTTAGTGATTAATTTATCATAGACTTTACTCCATGCGTTAAGCAAGCAAATAGGGCGGTAAGCATCAGGAAGCTCACCATTTTTTCCTTCTTTTGAGAATAATACTAATTTCGCTGTCTTCCAGCAGTTAGGAAATATTCCTCGACGGAAGAGTTCATTAAGTAACGCTACTTGTAATTGTGGGTTAGCATAGAAAACTTCAGCTATAATTTCTTTAGGTATATTGTCCATTCCAGGTGCTTTGCCTGGATTGAGGGATTTGATAGCATTTTCCACTTCTGGAATCGTAAACGGAACATCATTTATTGAATTATATGGATTCCTTAAGTTGTTACGAATTGTCGTATGAAACTCCGTGTCTTCGCTGATTATATCTTTAGGAAAGTGGTAATCCATTAGGAAACGTATAGTTTCTTCTATTGTGGAAGTCTTGGTTTTATCTGGTTTGAGTAACGCTTTTAATTGTAGAGGGGATTGCATAGTCCCCTTAGCAATGTCATAGTGTACCCCGAAGGGTGAACTAGGACTTAGACGCTCCAGATATCTTTTCCAGGTTGTTCTTTTGGCTTGCATAAGCTTTCTTTTATAGAGAGCAAGGTCTTTTTCATAGACTTGCTTATAGTGTGCACTTAGTTCGTCATCATGAATACATTTGTGATAACGCTTTCTCAAAGCGAGGATTCTTTTTCGTAATATTGAGAGTTCCGGGGTCCACCAAGGGACACCTTTGTGTTGAGTTTTAACATATTTTCCCTTGGTGTGGGTTGCCAAGTCACAGTATTCCTGTATTTTCTGAGTCCACTTAATTATAAGTTGATTAAGATCAACTGTATCTTTAGGCAAGTAAGATTCCATTGAACCAAAAAAGTGACCAATTTTTGCCTTCAGTAAGAGCCAATCCATTTGTGTAAGTTTATATTTGACTCTTTGAGTTGAGCTAGAATGTTGATACGTAATTTCAAAAGAGATATAACAATGATCACTTAAAGTGATACAGTCCATAACTTTCCAATTATGAATGAAAGACGTGGAAGAGATTGATCTGGAAGCTGTAATATCAATCCAGCTCTTTCCCCTTGTGCAGTTGTAGGTAGGGGGACCATCCGGATCGTTTTCAACAGCCAGTCTATGCATTGTTAAGAATTCTCTAAGTGTGCGTTTTCTGGGATCCTTGAAGGGGGAGCCCCAGAGCACACTTTTCGCGTTTAAGTCGCCAAGGAGAAGAAGATCATGTTGATCGTCAAAGTAACGTTCAGCTAAGTTTAACAGAGTAGTTAAATCTGTTAAGTCCGTTATAGGTTGAGTATAACAGTTAAAAATGGTTATTGTCCTATGTTCAATCTTTAATGTAATAACATTTAAAGTAGAAGAAGCGTAAGTATTCAGAACCGTAAGTCGTGGGTTAACCACCACTGTGGCTGTTTTGGGGTGGTCATTTGGAGAAAAAATGTTTGAGTCGGAAAGCCAGACGGCTTGTCATTGATACAGTATGGTTCTTGAATAAAAATCAAGTCGTATTCAAAGATACAAGTCTTTAGTTGTGCTGTTGCGACATGTGATCTCGCTAAATTAATTTGCAACGCTTTTATATTTTGAATAAGTTCTCTAGCCATAATTGATTTTTCTTTGAAGATCTTCAATTTCTAGCTGTCTGCTAGGACAGTCTTTTGAGAAACTTGAGTGCTGCTCGTCAAGGTGCTTATCACTATTCGCATTTCTTTCTGCACAATGAATACATCTTTGGTAGTTATTGTCACAATTTTTGTGGGAATGTCCCACTTCTCCACAATGTCCACATGCCTCTTCTGTTTGGCATTGTTTAGAAATATGTCGGTATTGGCAGCATTTAAAACACTGCGTTGGTCTGATGTATTCTCTTAAATTGAAACGTTCCCAATTAACGCACAGTTTGCGTAACTTAGTAAGTGTTTGAAAACCTCCGGTGAGGTTTCACAAACAATTTGTAGGTCCTTTTTAAGTTCTGGTACAGTATTTATTTCATTTTCTAGCGTCTCTATGTCTTCCGCTTTATTGGTCTCTATTAAGAGACCACCTTTTGCCTCATTTTTAAGTCTTTTCACTCCAATGATTTCCGTTCTTATGCTTGATAGGAAATTTAACCTGTAGGCCATCACCATCGATGCCTTCGTTTTGGGCTAAAATGGCTTCCTTAAGTTCTTCCTTAGTCAAGTCCCTTGGAATATCATATATTATAATTTTAGGAAGCCTACGTGTAGGACGAACAATTTGTAGGTCCTTTTTAAGTTCTGGTACAGTATTTATTTCATTTTCTAGCGTCTCTATGTCTTCCGCTTTATTGGTCTCTATTAAGAGACCACCTTTTGCCTCATTTTTAAGTCTTTTCACTCCAATGTGGAGCTTTGTGGGATCAATAGTTTTTAAGAGCTTCTTTCTGATGTTGTCTGGTTTATCCCCTTCATTTGTGGGGTATAAAATAGTGACATGTTGTTTATCTGGTTTTCTCCATGTTTTGGATCGGTCACGAGCTGGACGTTTAAGTACGTCCGCATAAGAGTCTTTAATGTTTGGCGTTTGATGAATTTGTCCTTCCATGTGTGCCATCTCGACACACTGTTCAGTTAGAAGGTTGAACATCAATTGAAATTGATGTCGAATATCAGCGGCTACTGCCTTGTTTATGCCAGAATATGCCAGAATTTGTCAATATTGTCTCTAAGGTGGCAATATATGCCTGTCCTTCTTTGAGAATGTCTTTAGAACTCATTTTGATGTAGGTAGAGTTATTCAACGCTTAACTAAATAAGATGCACTGGGTCTGTAGACCGACCTGGTACCCTGGGGTTCACACCAAGTCAGTAAGTAGTAGGCACTTTTGCTCAGGCTTTCGACCCTCCTTGGAGAGGGAGCCCCCCGACCTTGCCAAGGTACCCGAGCACTGGGAAAGCACGAATGAACAGGTGAAACAAATATTCAAAATTATATCAGTTTTGCACATTAATATCGCATTTCAATCGCATACAAATCGTATTTCTAATCGCTTTGCCCGGGGAGCGTAAACGCCCATACAGCCATTCCGTTCACTGGAATGCGAACTCCGGACCGAACTATCACTGTTTAGCGGCTTTACCACTCAGACGCTAATGAACCTTCTCCTCACATATACATGCATATATATATTATAATATTTACATGTAGAACATATGTTATGGTGAAATACCGAAATCTGGAGAATGTCGACTTTCACCGGTGAATGTTGAACATATAAGAATATATTTCTTCTCCGTAATTCAGTCACGAAAAAAAGCACTTGAGACTTAAAATAAGAACTTAAAACACACAGTACATTGAAAATGAGAAAGGAAAATAATAGAAGTTAAAAACTTACTTAATTATACAGTGCGTTCTAAATGAGAAAATAAAATAATAGTAATAAAAAGCTTACTAAATTATGTGACTCAAATCTTATTTATTGCAACAACTTAAACTATTATGACTTCTTATGAACTCTCTTTTCGACCTACACCAGAGCATATCTGTGATTGTCGACATAACACCGGTGAGGGTCCGAATGTACAAGAATGTAATGCAATATTCGATCTTTCACCGATGTATGTGGTAAATGTTGTCATTCTCCGGTGAAAGTCGATATTCTCCAATTTCGGTGTTTCACGGTAACATATACGTACACATTAAATTATTAAATTATATTTGCATGTCGATAAATTATATTTACAGGTTGATCATTGATAAAAAATTATAAAATATTGTACGGAATTATTTCGCTTCCTAGATTTTTCGTAAGCTTCATCATATTTCTAAAACAGAATCTAAGTGGTGATCCCATTTGCAAGCTGTTTATATATCTTATTTTTTCTGCACTGAATTATATTTAGAGAATTATTTCACATGATTATAGCTGAAAATGCAGTTTTACAAATGAAGAATTTAAAGGCAAGAAGAGAATTAGGTCCTTTTCTAATTATTCTTGAAGCATTTAAATTAAGAAAAACAAATGGCAGATTAATAGAGATCATTGAAATAAAGTGCTCACAGAGGACAGATTAATATGCAAATAAATTTTAGTTTTCATTAAGTAAAACAGAATTCATCTGGCTTCTGTGAGAAAGGAATCAATTCAAGAAACTATTTTTCTATTTTCGCAATCATAATTTTTTAAAAAAATATTCAAAGAATTCATATTCAAACATTGCAGTCTATTATAATCAGTAATAATTACCTAAAATGCAATTTTAATCAATATTAATTCTCATTTTCTCTTTGATAACCCCTCTTTAGAGTTAAATAGCAGTCACAGCATTTTTCGGCTACATTTTCCTTTATAATATGCTTACGTTTTCATTTACAACTTTTAATACTCTGGGAAAATTTCAGTATGAGAACCCAGAAAATTATTCTTAGTGATGCTAAGATTATTGATCATTGTCATGCCGCTGTGCTTCAAAAGAAATCCTATTGTTTAAAGGTTCATATCCTTAACCTTCCGACGTTCATATCCTGGCCTTAACATTACATTCATATCCTGACCTAAAAATAAAAGCTGCGAGTCAGAATTAAAGGGGTTGCTCATAGGCAACCTTAGTTAAAAAGAAGTTAGAGGAAATGTTAATCAATGCATAATATTATCTTTTGAATTAAACACTAACACACTATTTGATCAAATTCAAATAGAAAACAGATATTCGGCATTTGATTTGAAAACAGATTAGACTTGCAAACAGATATTCGGCATTTGTAAAGAAAATAAGGATGAATCAATATGAGTTTGTTTTCTGATTGCAAAACCATCTTAAGATACTATCGGATTTAATCTTTAAATTATTCCAATAATATTCAGAATAGTTGGGGAGCCACTATTCTTAACTAAAATTCACTAACGCAAATCCTATTTTGGGTTGAAATGATTTTCATTAATTACGTTTTAGAATCTATTAGGTTATTTTTTTATAATACGCCGAGAGGTATTTTTGAAAATGAGCAATGCCTTTTGCCAGGACTCGAACCTGAACCTCTCGAATACGCGCCTAGTGTGCTAACCGTCACACCACAAAGGCATACTGGAAGGAGAGAGAAAATACATTATCCCTTTTAAAGGGCAAATGGAAATTAGGAAACCCGATCGTTAAATCCTGGTTGTGAAGAATCATCGTTCACAACATTTTAGTTCGAGCGCCACTGTAGAGTCATTAGGTTATTTTAAAGGAGCTGTGAAAAATGTGCAAAGGAGTCGCCGGAACTTGAACCTGCACCTCTCGAATACGCGCCGAGTGTGCTACGGTTACACCACGAAGGCATGCAGAAAGGAGGGAGAAAATACCTTATAACGTTAATGAAAAAATACTAAAAATATCTAAAAAGTTAATTTTTTAATTACCTCAGTTTTTGTACTGATAAATGATAAACTATTATAATATGAAAGAACAAAAGGAATAAAATTAATTATTTACTGATATTTGAGAACTCACTTTTTTACTTCCTTGTACGAAGTAAGTTGTAAATAATGAGACAGACAGTGAACGAAGTAAGTTGTAAGTAAATCAAACGAAGTAAGTTGTACTTTTGTAAGAAGTGTCGCAGCCATGAAAATTTTCGGGTATCATATTTCAATGAAAATACCCATATATTAACTGCTATCAGATACAATGAACGATGTTTTTGCATGACATCTGTAGGTAAGAACAGAATAAAGGACTCTTTTTCCCAAAACGGTTTGCAAAAAGGATTTAAAATGGATTCAGGACAGATTTTTTTGTGATGTCTAGATGTACGTATGTAAGTATGTAGCTCGCATAAATCAAAAACGAGTAGACTCAAAACGTTGAAATTTTGTATATGATATAACATGTAGTTGTGCACCTACCTTTTTGGTTGGATTCGGCTGCACCAAAAGTGTATAAATAAGCAAATATACCCACTTTGTAACTCAGCTGCGTGAGCTCAGTTTTTTTTAAAATTAATTTTTATATATTGGTAAATTGTGCATGTTTTGCTTTAAAAATGATTGAATTATGTTGTTCTTATCTCCCAGTTAAAGTTCTTATGCCTTTAGTTAATCTGCATGCAATAGTTGTAGAATTATTAGCTATTTAAAAGTTTTTTAAGTGCGGCTAAGCCTAATTTTTTTTTACTATAGCTGCCATATTTGTTTGCATTTGAAACTTAGCGAAATAGTGAATTCAGTTTCTGCACTTTTAGTGTCTTTTTGCCAAGTGGGACCCAAAGTAAAAGTTTTGTGCACCGAAAAATCTGCCTTCTTGTCGCTGGCATAACTACTTGTTTTTGCGTAGAAACAATAATTTTAATTGTAAAAATTGTTTTTTTTTAATTGTTTTAATTGTATTTGGTGTTTCAAGTCTCTATATTTTGCAATTTTTAATAAAGCTATTTTGAGGTTTTATGTATTTTTGTCTTGTCGCAAAGTGAGAATTGAATTAATTGAAAGAGAAAACTATCTCTAATGAGAGAGGAAATAAGTTTCAATGAAATGCAGAAAAAAAATGTGCGTATAATTTAATATTCCGCGCAAGGGAAGTCGTGGTCTACATATCAGACTTTTTAATGCTGTGCTTACAACAAATCGTTTGAAATAGATTTTGACAAGTAAATATAGCAGTACAAAATTGGGTGTGTTTCATTCACTATATGCGTAAAGTTCTTGATATTATCTATATCCATCACATTTAGGAGCTCACTTTCAGTTATATTAATACCAAATAATTCAGTGAAATACTTAAACCAGCTAATTTAATAAAAAAAATTCACACTTGTATTTTCGTACACTGAAAATTTTCTTATCCGTAATATAAAACACAGCACAAGAAATAAATATTTTGCAAAACAGACAATATATATATATATATATATATATATATATGTAAACAGACAATATATATATTTGCATAATAAGAATAAATCTTATTATGCAAATTTGAAAGGTAGTTCTGAATATTTTTTAATTGGCTGTTACATTGGCGAATGGCAACTGTGTGATGAAATGACTTGAAAAAGTGGTGGCGCTGTCTGTTACAAAAGTAATAACTAAGTACCAAAATTCGCCACATCGCAAGTCACGACAATACCCCTTTCCTGGCTCCCGGCCACTTTATAGTTGAGAAAAACGGGTCATAGCAGTACAGCAGTAAAGTCGCTGAACGCTGGTAGTTTGACCTGGACTCAATTTTGGGCGAACGGGCTGGCTGCATCGGCGTTATCGTCTTTTCCCCCCATACATAACGTGGGTATGAGTCAGTTTTCCTTAGACATTTCTCCAGGAAAGTATCACTGCCCTTACTGAGGTAGTGTGCTATGCCGTAATCAAATAAACCAAGCCAAAAATGTGAAGAAAACGACGAAACTGCGATGCAGCTAGGATATGAACCCTGTTCGAACTACCTGTTTTCACCTATTTTTCCGCTTTGCCTCTGGTGAGCTAAATACAATTTGAAATGAATTGTATTAAGGAACTGGCAGAATTGAAGACTTTTAAGATTATATGACTGAATGTTGCTAAACATGATAGAAGCGGTAAAGCCATGTAAGAAATTATTTGACTTTATATGATATATCTCAAGATTTGTAAGCAATAAAAATAAACAATTCTCCCTGAATAAAACAAAAATCGGCTGCGTTTTCTTTCGATCTAGTTCCTTTCCAGTTTGTAGAATTAAGAACTAAATTACGTTTAGACTTTTTAAAGGTTCATGTCGTAACAAGCAAACCTTTTCTTTATGTTTGAACGTAAAGAGCTCTTTGTCCCCGCTAAGGTCTTTGAAATATTAAATTATAAACTGTTAGCTAAAAGTTGATTACGTTCGATTAGTAATTTACTTAAATAAGTGATTAGACAGAAATTATAATTATTTAATCGTCCATGTATGAACTTTTTAAAAGTCGCACAACATATTAAGCAGCAAGTTTTCTGTTATGCTTCAACCTAAGACAGACAGAAGTCTTTCTTCCCGCAGGGTGTTGATTTTGATTGATGTATTGAGATTACGGTAAAGCACACTAGAGCTATCTGCCTAAGGAAAGGGATGCCTTTGTGGAGGTCTTTCTAAGGGAAACTGGCTCGTATACACATTACACGTGCGGAAAACCACGAGAACGTGCATGCAGCTAGAGGATTCGAACCTCGCCCGAACTGCCAGTGTTCAGCAACTTTTACCGCTCGGCCGCTAGTGGGCCTCTCCTCGCAGGTCGAAAGATCAAGCTTAGAGCGAACAAAGGGAAATTCTGTGTGAGAGAAAGCTAATTGTGCAGCATTTTAATACAGAATTTTTTAAAGACCAGATAAAATACTGCATTAAAAAAATGTTTGATTGGAATGTATTAATTTCTTCTCATTCAAGGCGATTACACTTAATTAACCATTCACTTTTTGTTGGGAATTAACAGAAATATTTCGAAAACTAGATCATTTGGGATACGGTTTATATGCTTTCACTATAAAGAATCAAATTGGAAAAAGGTTAAAAAATCGCGAAGAAAAGTCTCTTTTTTGTTATAAGGGCAAAAAAATATCTTTTACTTATATATGCTATTAAAGAAGTGTGTGTCTTAATACAGTGTAAATTGATGGTTTAAAATTCATTTTATCTGGTAGTATCATTTAACTTTTACAGTGAGTGTTATTTTATCCTACGAGTATCACCCATAAGGAAGGTTTCTTTCTAGCAAGTTGTAAAAAAAGTCGATTGCAAAATTTGTGTCGTATTTTTAACTGCCTACCTTCAAAGTGAAAATCTGATCTTTTGCTTTTGTTTATTATTTGAAAGAAAATTACTAAGTAGTAGCATTATTTTCAAATAATAATTGTGAGGGAAAAAATCAAATAAATATAAATAAAAAAAATTTTGAAAGCATTCAGATTTTACATTACGCCCAAAGGGGCGCTTTTTTAACATTTTGTATGTTACCTTTACTTATTAAATATCATGTTCTTCGCATTTAAACCATAAAATTCAGTTCGTCAGCAATATTGCAAAATAATGTTAAACGGGGCATAGCTTTAGAATTTCCAATACACAGTCTCGCGCTCTGGAGATAAAAATGATTTTTCCTTACAGTCTTGCCGTTGTTCGCTTTGAAATCGTGGAGTTTGTTAATAAAAAATTTGTTAAAGTTTTACAAAATATAAAATCGAGAATTAAACAAATTCTAAATTTCGGCTTCCAAATGCCCATATTTGGGTGGAAATGTTCAGTATTCAAAGTTTGATGACTCTAGGTATTGTTGTTTTATCACAATGCGAGAAACATACAGGGGTTGGACAAAAATATGGAAACACCTTTAAAAAAACATGTTTCTTTGCTTAATATGAGGTAGGAAACCCGTTGGCATCCAAAACAGCTTGCAGTCTTCTCGGAATGGATAAATACAGTTCCTGTTTGTTTGCCAAGGGAATATTAAACCATTCTTCCTTCAAAACGGTGGCAAGTTCAGATAACGATGTTGGCGGTGGATAACGAGAACGCACTTTCCGTTCCAATGTAGACCACAAAGGTTCGATAATATTCAGGTCTGGTGACTGTGGTGGCCAGGGGAGATGGGACAACTCATCCTCGTGCTCAGAAAACCAGTCCTGGACAATGTGAGCTGTGTGAACAGGGGCTTTGTCATCTTGGAAGACACCATCACCATCGGGGAACAAAGTTTGTACCATGGGATGAACTTGATCGGCCAAAATGTTCACATAAGTCTTGGCAGTCATGTGCTCTGACACAGTTATCATGGGGCTAGCAGAGAACCACGATATGGCTGCCCAAACCATAACAGAACCCCTGCCATGTTTCACTCTTGGCAACAAGCAGTCTGTATTATAGGCTTGAGATGGCGTTCTTCAGACGTAAACTCGGCCAGAAGTGGGAAACAATGTGAAAGAAGACTCGTCAGACCATATTACTCGCTTCCACTGCTCTGTAGTCCAGGCTTTATGACTTAAACACCACCTTTTCCTGTTACGGGCATTAGCATCACTGATGAGTGGCTTCTCAATTGCAGCACGGCCAGCAATTCCCTGTTTATGAAGCTCCCTTCTAATTGTTTTGGTACTCACAGGGTTTAATAACACAACATTCATTTCAGCAGTAACTTTTGCAGCTGTGGTCTTCTTATTTTTCGTCACAATTGCCCTTAATGATCGTCTGTCACGATCACTCAGGACACACTTTCGTCCGCGCTGTGATTTAGCAGATGATGTTTTTCCGCTTTTCAAATATGCGGAATAAATCTTTGATACAGTACCTCTTGAAACACTAAACACCTCGGCTACCTTGCTTACGGAAGCACCTACCATACGTGCTCCAACACTTTGCCCACGTTCGAAGTCTCTTAACTCTGACATAATGCAATGACAACCTCACATAACTGTACTCCGACAACAACTGAACTGTTTACCACATTTACGAAGTTGTATAGGTGGCGTCAGTAGTCAAAAATGCCAGCGCCACCTACATATTTCATTAAAATCAATCTTTCTTTTCAAACGTGCATTTCACAAGGTGTTTCCATATTTTTGTCCATCCACTGTACATAACATTCATGCAGACTCTTCATTAAATATAACACAACGGGGCTCTAATATTCGGCGGCAACAATTTAAAAAGTGAACCGACATTTATAGTGAGCCAACGTAGAATGCTGAAACGAAATTAATAGTCCTTCTGGGCAAATCGCCTCTTTGGAAAAATAAAAATACAATTTATTACAATGATGGGAACGAAAAGCGGAATATTGGGACATTAATTTATTCAGAAATGCTTATAAGGTATTTCTCCCACTTCCCTAGCGTGCCTTCGTGGTGTAATGGTAGTACGCTGGGCCGGTATTCCAGAGGTCCGTGGTTCGATTCCAAGTGAAGGCGGTTGCATATTTTTCATCTTTTCTGCTTCTAATTAACCTAATGACTCTACAAGTGACACCCAAATTAAAAGGGTTGTGGATGAAGATTCTCCACACCCAGGATTTGGCGACTAGGTCCCCTAAAACCCTAGTCACCCTTTCAAAAAGGGGAGTATATAATGTATTTCTCCCACTTTCCTAGCGTTCTTCGGGTGTAATGGTTCTGCACGTTGGGCCGGTATTCCAGAGGTCCGTGGTTCGATTCCCGGCGAAGGCGGTTGTTAATTTTTCATCTCTCTGGCTTCCAAAAAATCCTAATGATTCTACATGCTTTATTAATGTCGCTTTTAATTTAGATGATTTTGTAGAGTAAACCATTAGGCCAAATTTTGTCAAATGCGATGTCCAGGAAGCAGGCAACGAAACAAGATTTATTATTAAAAGCTTCTGCAATTTTTTTCTGCTAAAATTGAGAATTAGTTGTTGAATGTCCTTGACGAAAGCCGAATTGATTATTCTGAATGTTGGAGTGGGATCTGACCTTTCAGGTTAGGTCAGGTCATAACGTTATACTTCAAGTTTTGTACTAATAAAAGTACATTACTTGACCTGTTATATTATCCATTAAAGGCCTTAGAAATGTATTGGTGCTTGTCTCATAAGGATGCATGTAAGTAGTAAAATAGATTCCTGAATCACAGTGTTAATTCGAGATGTTGATTACAAAAGTGACATCTATGCCAGGGATGTAATTTCAATTTACTAACGTAAGTCAGAGGTGCTGGTCACGTGTGCTATTTCCGTGATGTTGATTGGCAGAGTCGAGAGATGCTCAAGGTGACATATTTTGCTTTATATTAAAATAAATAATAGACTATTTACAAATCTGATGAATAGAATTGTATTCTAACATTATCAGTAAACTTAGAAAAATATCAGTATGATGATGCTGATGCATGATGATTAAAGAAAAATATAACTTGAGTATAGAGGTGTAGCTGCTAATCGGCCAATACAGTTGCAGATAAATAAGGTAATTCCTTCAATAAAAGTTCATTCAAGGTTCAAAAGAATTGAAGTATAGCAAAAATCTTGAGTAAATACTGAATAATAAAATAATAAAATACGATGATGAGTATATACATATGTTACCAACGAACATTATGATGAATTGTCCTTGGTCTTTTGTACGGCTGTTCTATAATGTAATCGTAATTGCCCATGTTTTTGACGAGATTTGAGGGATGATTTTCGATTTTATTGTAGAATTTATAGACGGTCTTTAGTATTTCTTCGTTAGTTGTGTTAATTTTCATATGTCTATGTAGGACTTCATTTCTTACGAACCACGGAGCACCCAGCATGGTTCTTATGATTTTATTTTGCAATGTTTGCAGAGGCTTTCTGTTCGTGCGTGCTGCTGCTGCCCACTGGCGAACCGTAAAGCATTACAGGACTTATGAGTTGTAAATAGATAATTTTTTTTGTATTTATGCTCAGTTTCGAGTGTCTATTGATTATTGAATATACACTCATAAAAGCTTGCATAGTTTTGGCTTTGGTAGCTTGTGGATGAATTTTAAAATTAAGTTTGGAATCTAGGTTAATGCCAAGATATTTGACTGAGTTATCTGTATTGACCGGTTGATTATTAATGTACAGATGATCGCATACAGGTCTTCTATTAGTGCGTTTGAAGATGATATTAGTACTTTCCTGTGAATTAATTTTAATCTTCCATTTTTGGAGTCAATCTTGGATATTATTAACAGCATTTTGCAATTTGTGTTGAGCATAGGTAAGGTTGATGGATGTAGAAAAGATAGCAGTACTATCAGCATACTGAGCTAACTCAGTACCTGGATAATTTGGGAAATCATTTATATAAATAATGTAGAGATAAGGAGCCAAATTTGCTCCCTGAGGGACGCCAGCATTAATTTTTCTTTTGTTTGAGTAGTCAGAGTTGATTCTAACTTGGAAGTATCTGTTTTGCAGATAATTGAAGATAATGATGATTAGAGCAGGAGGGAAATTGTAGGTAATAAGTTTGAATATAAGGCCAGTATGCCAAACTTTGTCAAATGCTTTTTCCACATCGAGGAAAAGAGCAGCTACTGTTTCCTTTTTATTAAAGGCTTCACCGATCTTTTCAACGATGCGGGAGACTTGGTGAGTGGTGGAGTAATTTTTCCTGAAGCCAAACTGATAAGGAGAAATTATGCTATTATCTTGAGCATATTGTTGCAATCTTTTTTGAATGATTTTTTCAAATAATTTGGAAATAGTAGGTAAAAGAGAAAATGGTGTAACTTGTGGTTAATTTTTTGTCCTTTCCAGGTTTTTTAATGACAATAATAGTAGCAATTTTCCAGACATTAGGGATGTAATTATTCCTCAGGCTGTCATTGAATAAGTTGACAAGAAAGATCATAGCTTTTTTAGGAAGATTCTGTATGGCAGTATTTGAAATTTTGTCATAACCGCTGGCTTTTTTAGGATTTAAATGCTTAATCAGATAGAATACTTCAGAGGGAGTGTTAGGAGGATTAGCTGTGCTCCTATTGGAATTAATAAAGTTATGAACTTGTTCTTTAATGTTGTTGTCTTCCGGATGCGAAAAGTTATTTTTGAATTGTTCTTCATAGACATCTGCAAATTCATTGGCAATATCTACAGGATGATAAATAACTGTGTTGTTGTTCTCAATAGGTCCAATTTTCTGGTTGGTATTTCTTAGTTTTCTGGCTAATTTTCAAACAGAATGATCTGTATGAGATAAGTTTTCTACAGAGTCGTTCCAGCTGTCTTTTTTAAATTCAAAGATAGAATGATCTGTATGAGATAAGTTTTCTACAGAGTCGTTCCAGCTGTCTTTTTTAAATTCAAAGCATAATTTTTTGACTGTGTAGTCACATCTTTTATAATTATTATGATCTCTCTGGTCTCTAGTTCTCTGCCAGATCTTCCTTAATCTGTTCTTGTTTCTAATTTCTTCTACAGTATTGATAGGAAGGGAGTAGTCTTTTTTGGATGAATTTCTAGTTGCTTTATTGATGGCATCCAGAATTTTATTGTTAAATTTAGTAGTTGCTTCTTCTTTTAAGTCTGGAGTAGTCATTTTAGCTGCAGCAGAGATATTGTTGTATAAGATATTAAACTAGTATATTTAAAGTCAGTCGAGTTTACTTGAGTAGGCTGTGGGGGCATATAATGCTTAATATTATTCAAAATGAACATAATGGGATTATGATCAGAGTCCAGGTCTGTGATATTGATAAGGTCTGGAATTTGAGGGATATTGCAGGTAATAAGTATGTCTATAACATAAGAGATGTGGTTATTATTAGCCGAAATGTGTGTTGGCTCTGTGGTAGCTAGAATATTGATAGGAGAGTTTTGCATATAATTATACAATCTAACTCCATTACTGTTAGTAAGTCTGGAGTGCCATGCTGGGTGTTTGCAATTTAGATCACCTGCAATGATGATAGGGTATCCCAAGTTGGAGATATAGTCAATTTCGGCAGTATTGATAATTTTTTGAGGTGGTTTGTGCACTGAAACAATTAGATATGGAGTATAATTATTGCTTTAGATTAGGCAGGCACAAGCTTCTATTGTAGAAAAATTTGGCAGAAGATATTCAGTATGTTTGACAGAATTTTTTACAATGATAGCTGTACCTCCTCCACTTTTGTGCATTTTATCATTTCTATAGACTCCATAATTTGCAACTTTGAATTTTTTATTGGGCTTGAGATGTTTCATTGAGTAACATCATATCTAGGTTGTTTTCAAACAAAAATTTAGTATTTTGTAAATGCTGCCTTAGTAAACCATCACAATTGTAGAAAATTATCTTGGTGTAGTTTAGTCTATTAAAATTTGAATAATTTTGGAAATTGTTTGTATTAGTCATTATTGATATTTTTGTAGATCCTGAGTGCTTCAAATCCTACAGTCATTTTGTCAGTGACAAATTTAGCATTACAGAAGTCATCATAAAGATCATATATTGAAGCCATGAAAGCTATGAATTTGTCTAGGTTTTCCCCTGTACGTCGTTCATGCCTGTTATTTATATTTTTTCTCGGGATTGTTCCTTTTTGGCATTAGAATTGGAATTTTTGATGGGATTTATTTTATTTTAAACTTCAGTTGCATATGAGTTAGTGTTTTCAGATTGGTTAGCAGTATCACGTGACCTGTCATAACTTTTTTGAGAGTTTTCTGAGGTAGCATTGCTTTGAATATTTTCCATTTCAGAATATTTAATATTGTTTTATTTCTTCATTGTGGTTATCGTTACTATTTAGATTTCCTGGTCTGCGTGGGCAAGAGATAGAGGATGCTAGGTGCGGTCCCAGGCATAGGATACACTTTGCATTATAATTTTGGGTGCCCTTAAAAGAGCAGAGATGGGATCTGTGATTTTCAGCACATCTTACAAAGAACAGACACTATAGTACCATATGATTCCTGCCGCGCCTGAACACAGCGAGGTGTATTATGACACGCTCGCTGTGTATGATTGTATCGTTGACAGTTATAACACTGGGTAGGCCCAGGTTTAGATTTGTATTTAATAATGCGGACCCATAGTCTTATGATTTTTTCGAGGACTATGGGTCCGCATTATTAAATACAAATCTAAACCTGGGCCTACCCAGCGGTACAACTGTCAACGATACAATCATAGTGATAATTTTTCGCGTTTTCACTCTTCTCATTTAAAGCATAGTTGCTGCAGTGGACGATTTTTCACCAAATATAAACAAATATTTCACTTCTTTTCTCATGATTCACTCTTCCACACATGCAGATGCAACTTTTAAGTAATTTAAGGGGCGTTTTTTTAACATTTTGTGTGTTGCCTTTATTTATTAAATATCGTGTTCGCACTTAAACCATAAAATTCAGTTCAACAGCAATATCCAAAATAATTTTAAAATCAGCATATTTTTAGAATTTCCAAAACACAGTCTCGTGTGCTGGAGTGTTTTTTTTTTTTTTTTTTTTTTTTTTGTTTTGTTGTTGTTGCCAATTCTCGCTTTGAAATCGTTGAGTTTCTTAATCAAAAAACTCATAAATGTTTTACAAAATATGAAACAGATAATAAAGCAAATTCCAGATTCCCAATTTGGGCTTCCAGTTGCCTATATTCGGATGGAGACGTGCGTTATTCAAAATTGGATGGCACTACGTACCGTTGTTTTATCACAATGCGAGAAACAAGCATACATTTATGCAGATTCTTCACTATTTAATTTCTTTAAATATAATACAGGGCTCTAATATTTGGTGGGAACAATATAAAAAGTGATTCGCCGTTTATAGTGAATAAACGCAAAATATAAAAACGAAACTAACAACCCTTCTTGGCTAACGCCCTTTGGGCTAAAAATGTGTTTATCTGTAGGAATAAGCGCGTTTGAATAGAGTAAGTAAAAAAAAAAAAAAATAAAAAAAAAGTTCAGATTTTAGTGATTGCCCAGATGGACTATTTTAAAGTTAATATTTTTTAACAGTAGGAATTATCGATCGAGATGTCCATGGATAACATGGGGACGTTATGTATCTTCTCTATATTTAAAAAATGACAAGGTGTGGAAAGTAATTCTATAAAAGTACTGAATGTTTTTTATTATATATATCATGAACGAAATATGCTTATTTTTTTAAATAAGTCGGATTAAAAAGGGAGGAAAATAATATTTCTCTTAAACAGTTTAGTTTGTTCATGAATAATAGATAGATTAAATATGAAATAAGAATGTCACGTTTGCGAACGGGAACAGACTCGAAATAAATAGAAACGACGCAAAATCTCTTTTCGAGACCAATAGCCCTTTTAAGTAAAAAAAGAGAAAGGTAACTGGGTACAGGACATTTAGTAATTAAAAATTCAACTATTATTAAAAAAAATGTTTTTTGTAGGTAATACTGTATTAAATCTTTTACGATGAAATTGATAAAACTAATAAAGGATGAAATTAAATAAAACTAATAAAGGAATTAGTTATTTTGTGTATTTAAGTATTTTGTTTATTTTATTTATTTTATCGTTGGAAAATTAAAGTTAAAAATGTCTTGGAACATTGCGGTAATAGGTATGAGAAAGAACCAGTTCTGATAGGCTTTTCTTGTAAAACAGCTGGAAGAATTTTAAACTTTTGAAAATATAAGGTTCTAGTTTTTCTTTGTTAAAATGCGTCGAAAAAATTCTGAGATATTTTTTTGACGAGAGAAAATATACAACTTGCTTTTTATAATCGTGGAAAATTGAAGAGAAAAATAAGTGTAAAGTAAGCGTGCATGAAATCTACTAATTCAAAATATTTACTTCGAAATACAGCAGAAATTTTTTTTAAAAAAATAAATTGCGAACAAAGCGTCCAAGGCATTTCAATAGCCGTGGAAGCTGGATCATTAAAAATAATATTAGTAATCTTTTAAAACGATAGCAGTTAAACTGAACGAATATTTAGAAAATCCGCTAATTAAGAAACCGTTGGGCCTATTTTAAGAAAAAATAATTTTCATGACCAAATAACTTGAAATAACCATTTCTCGTTGAAGCGAATTGAAAGGCAAATTTACACTTCGTTAAGATGTTTTGAAAACCTTCAAGGTTCTTCGTATTCAGTCAAATTGTAGGATTTTATGGTAAAATTAACCGGTTATGATTTCAAATTTTACTATTAATCTTTATCAAAATGAAACTTGATGATTATTTAAGTTGATGTTTTGAATGTTTCAGAATTAGAGCTCGCTTACAGTTACATATTATCGCCAGCTCTGCCAGAATTTAATCCGGCTTTAGATATTTTGCTAGCCGACTTTTGAAAAAGCGCGCCGTTATTTACTTAAGTAAACTATTTTGTGTGTAGTATCAGCCTTCTTTACTTGAATTTAAACGCTCAGTTCTATGTTATTTTAAGTACCGGAGGTGGTAGAGTTTCATCTGTACACAAGCAGTGCCTCCTGTTAATTTCAACAGTTCAATAAAAACGTTATTGCCTTAAAAAAAAAAAAAAAAAAAAAAAACCTTTAAAAAAGACCTTTTTAAGAAACCTTAAAAAAATTTCTGTCATTTGAATTCAAGCTGGAGCGATAACTTATTGTCATTATAATAGGATCTGGGATAGGTCTTACAAGTTTGTTATTGTCTTACAAGTGAAGCTTTTCACATTGAGTTAACATAAGCTTCTATGTAAGTAAAACCCTATGATATTTGTAGGTAAAAATGAAGTCAGCATTTTTGGGAGTGATAGAAATCGAATGGTGTGAGGTATGGAAAAAAAACCCCATATTGAACTTCAAATGAAAATTTTACATTTATAAGGTATTTCTCCCGCCTTCCTAGCGTGCCTTCGTGGTGTAGTGGTTCTGCACGCTGGGCCGGTATTCCAGACGTCTGTGGTTCGATTCCCGGCGAAGGCATTGCTCATTTTTCATCTTGCCTGCTTCCAAAAATGCCTAATGTTTCTACAGTGGCGCCGGAACTAAAAGGGTGTTGGATGAGGATTCTCCACACCCAGGATTTGGCGATTGGGCCCTCCAAAAACCCCAGTCGCCCTTAAAAAGGGAGTGTATAAGGTATTTCTCCCAGCTTCCTAGCTTGCCTTCGTGGTGTAGTGGTTCTGCACGCTGGGCCGGTATTCCAGAGGTCCTGGTTCGATTCCCGGCGAAGGCGATTGCTCATTTTTTATCTCTCCGGCTTCCAAGAAATACCTAATGTCTCTACAGGTTAGGTTATAAATATGGTAAAGCGCACTTGTCCAAGGGGAGAGATGCCTTCATTGAGGATATTGTAAGGTAAACTGGCTTGATATGCGCATGGAGTTCAGGATTTACGCCAGCAAAATGCTCTATCTACCGATTAAAAAGAGTCCTGTACCACCTTAGCGCGCGATTTCCGCGAGCGTATTCTATGATAAAATTTGCTTATTTTGGTCCCTTTGTACACTGCGCAAATAAATAAATAAATAAAAATACAAGGACAATTCTAAATCTCCCATTCTACTGGGCCTATTGACGAAATTCAAACTGTATTTTTCATGTCTCGAAAGTGCGACTTATGATATATATTAGATAGAAATGGGAGCTTTAGAACTGTCTCTTTTTTTTTTTTCCCAGTGTACATATTTATTTTACTCCCTTTTTACCAGGAATACATACCATATTCCCGCGCATAACAGGCACCTGTAATTTCAAATTGCATTTTTTAATTTTTAGGTATATTCGCTGCATAACGGTGTAGAGTTCTTGGGATTTTTGAAGGAGACATGAAAAATGAGCAGTGCCCTCTCCCGGAGACGTAGCTAAGGTTTTGAGCGCTCGGGGACAACTGAAGATTTTGCGCCCATTTCTGTGTGCAAGAATGGAAAACATTTCATTTTAAAATTCGGTAACATCAATTTGGCGCTCCCTCGTTGCTGCGCCCGGTGACAGATGTCTCCCGCCACTGCCGTCGCCGGGACTCGAACCTGGACCTCTAGATTACGCACCCAGTTGCTAATATACTTCATACTACAAAAGGAAAAAAAAAAAAAATGACATCGTATGTTAATTAGCACAAGACACAAAATGTGTTCTAAACCAATGTTTCTCAACCGCCGGTCCGCAAAAAAATATTTGCCGTCCGCGAAATATCCAGCTATGTGTCCAAAAATTGTGCCAATGGGTCGAATTATTAAACTTACCGGTCCGCTAGAACGTACCGAAATATTTTACCGGTCTTTGGAGTAAATCTAGTAGAGAAACACTGTTCTAAACTACAGATAGATATTATTTTTATTATCTTTTTACTTCTGCAAATAAATCTTTCCTTCTACGTAAATTAGGTTTAGAAATTCGATGAATTTGAACAGGCTAGTCTATTGAACATGAAATTAATGGTATATGTCTTTAAACAAATTTTATTCAGCGAAATTTTCTGCAAAAATTTGCATTAAGATCATGTTTATTATATTCATACAAGTGTTTGTGGCTGTAATATCCCAGCTTTACTTCTTGAAAATCGTTAATCGCTCTTTACAATTCAGATGATTTTTTTTTTTCATTTAATTCGCATTTGAGAAAAGTTAATTTTTTAAGAGAAGAACTCGGTCTATCTCAAATAATTTATGATAGAAATCTAAACTATAATCACATAACTGAAAACTATTACAAAAAAAAAAAAAAAAAAAAATTCCAGCGCACGAGACTGTCTATCGGAAATTCCAACAATATGCTCTTTAAAACATTTTGTGATACTGCTATTGAACAGATTTTTATGGTTTAAGTAAGAACATGATATTTAATAAAGAATAAAGGTAACACACAAAACGTTAAAAAACGCCCCTCTGGACGTAATATAAAAATCTGTTTTTTTTTTTTTTTTTTTTTTTTTTTTTTTTTTTTTTGAGCCCAAAGGGCGTTAGCCCAGAAGGGCTATTAATTTCGTTTGGCATTTTGCGTCGAAAACTTTAAATGTTCGTTTGACTTTTCAAATTTTTGGCACCAAATATTATCACCCTGCGTTACATTTAAATAAATTATATAATAAAGAATTTACATAAATGTGTGTATGTTTCTCGCTCTGTCTTCAAACAACGGTACCTAGAGCCATTTAATTTTGAATAACGTAATCCTCCCTCGAATATGGGCATCTAGAAGCCCTAATTTGGGATTTAAAATTCATTTTATTATCGATTTCATATTTTACAACACTTTAACGAATTTTTGATTAATAACTGAACGATTTCAAAGCGAGCAATGGCAACACTATAGGGAGAGAGAGGGGGGAGCACTTTCATCTCCAGCGCGCGAGACTGTGTATCGGAAATTCTAAAGATATGCTCATTTTAAAATTATTTTGCGTTATTGTTGTTGAATTTATGGTTTAAGTGCGAAGAAAATTTATTTAATAAATAACGGTGACACACAAAACTTTAAAAAAGCGCACCTTAGGGCGTAATGTAAAATCTAAAAGCTTTCAGATTTGTAATTAAAAAAAACATCTTTTTTCCCATAAATATTTTTGTTTGCCTGATTCCTAGAAATAAAATCAGGAGTAATAATCACTCTTACTTGGAAATTCTGTTTTCCTTTTACGAAATCGTTTACATTTATCTTATCTAAAAACAATAAATTGTAATTTAAAAAGTTAAACGTTATTGATGCTACAGATTTTCAAATAGTTTTATAAGGTAAAAGCTCCGTTAAAAAGGATGATGTCAAGCAGAATGTAATTGTTTAGTTCATTAAAATCACCGCACTTAGCGTTATTTATTCTCAAGAACTAATAAATTTAGAAAATATTTTAGGAATATAATGATAACAAATTGCCAAATCAGACTGGAGTGAAAAACAAAAAAAAGTTCTAGAAATACAATTTTGGAACACGTTGTTTATGTTCAGAGGCTATATTCTCTCGTCAATGTATAAGGCTTAAATGCTTCTGATGAAGTAAAACATGTTAGAGTATTAATAATAAAATACTGTGTAAGAATTTTTTGCAAGCCCTTTTTACTTCCTTGTACGAAGTAAAAAGGAAGTATTGTAATCGCGAAAAGTTTCAGGCAGCATATTTCAACGAAAATATCCATTTTGACCGCTATCGAATGCAATTTAACGATGTTTTTGCGCGATATCTGTACGTGAGGACAGAATAAAATACTCTTTTCCTTCAAAAAAATTATAAAACTGCTTTAAAATTAATTCTGAAGAGAATTTTTCGTCGCGTCTGTACGAACGTATGTAGGTACGTGCATGCGTACGTACGTATCTCGCATAACTCAAAAACGAGTAGCCTCAGAACGTTGAAATCTTGTATATAGGACTGCTATAACATTTAGATGTGCACCTCGTATTTTGGTGCAATCGGCCGCACCAAACGTATATTTATATATATATCCACTATGTTACCCGGCTCAGTAATCTCAGTTTCTTTACTCTTATATGTTTGTAAATTGTACATTTTTTGCTTTAAAAATAATTGAATTATGTTGTTTTTATCTTCCGGTTAAGGATTTTATGCCTTTAGTAAATCTGTGTGCAATATTTTTAGAATTATCAGCAATTTTAAAGTTATTTAATTGCCGCTAAGCTTTTTTTATGGCGGCCATTGATGTTTACATTTGAAACAGGAGACTAGTGGATTTGTTGCCAATCTAGAGAAACTTAGCTTCGCAACAACAAAGATAACGCCTTCATTTATTATTTAAATCATGCTTAATCCTTTCTGGAATTTTTTCGAGGAAATAAGCGTTTAAAATTTACTTCGTAATTTTTAATATAGATATTTTGAGTTTTTATGTATTTTTGCCTTCTCGCGAAGTGAGAACTGAATTAATTAAATGAGAAACACTCAATCGTCTGTGAAAAACTATTTCTTTTTTTTTTTTTTTTCTTTTTTTTTTGCTTAATTTCTTTTATACATCATTCTAGCTTTATTATAGTATTTGAATAGAACATGTGGCAACGATTAGATAATTCTGTTCTTTAAATGATATAAATTTTGTGCATTATGAGTTATAATATGAACGAAATATATGAGTTAACTGTTATATAATTATTGGATTATATAACAGTTAACTTAGTTTCCGTTATAAAATTATTATATAAGTTAACTGTTATATAATTATTAATACTGTTAAGTGAACCTAGCGCCAGAGTGTCGCTATGGTAAACAAATACTAGAGTTAATTTTAAAGAATGCATTTATTCTATTGTGGTTTATGCGCTGTCGGCGAAGTAGATTTAATTCAATCCAATAAGTTTAAATGAAATGCAAGAAAAAATGCGTATAATTTAATATTCCAATGCAAGGAAGTCATGGTGTACACATCAGATTTTTAATTCCGTAAGAAAGAGAGACTGTAATAAAAAATTCAGATTTTACATTACGGCCACACAGCCGTTTTTTTTTTAACGTTTTGTGTGTTACCTTTATTTATTAAATATCATATTCTTCGCACTTAACCATAAAATTCAATTCAACGGCACTATCGCAAAATAATTTTTAAAATGAGCCTATCTTTAGAATTTCCGATATACAGTCTCGCGCGCTGGAGACAATTAGCCCATAGGGGCTTTGTCCCTGAAGAACTATTGTTTTCGCTTTGCGATTTTGCGTTGGATCACTATAAATGTCCGTTTCACTTTTCAAACTGTTGCCACCAAATGTTAGAGACCTGCATTATATTTGAAGAAATTAAATAATGAAGAATCTGCATAAATATAAGTATGTTTTTCGCATTGTGATAAAACAACGAGACCTAGGGCCATCCAGTTTTGAATGACGTAATCCTACTGCGAATATGGACATCTGAAAGCCCAGATTTGAAATTTGTTTCATTATCGATTTCATATTTTGTAAAACTTTTACGAATTTGATTAACAAACTCTACGATTTGAAAGCGAGCAATGGCAACGTTGTACAGGGAAAGAAATAAAAAAAAAATAAAAATATATATATATATATATATATATATACACAGTAAGACCCCGCTTAACGCTGTTTCGTTTAGCGCTGTTTCGGTTTAGCGCTCTTTTATTTCAACCCGGGGATTCCACGAAATCGCTCGCAGCATAAGGGGATTCCCCGAAATATTATGCAGCGATAGGTTTCAAATACATATCCGAAAGAGTGTACTTGTATTTCTTGTTTGGTGCGGTATTGTACAGACATATTTTTATTATTGAAAACATTTGTTGACATTATTGTAAGTATTAATTTACATATTTAATACTATATTACAGTGTCAAATATTTTGATCTTTAGTTTTTTACTATGGGTGATAATGAAAAAGAAAAGAAAGCAACCAGAAAAAGCATTTCACTCAAAACTAAAATGGAAGTGATTAGAAGATTAGATTCTGGTGAACATCAAACTCTAATTAGTGCTTCATTGAATTTGCCAACTTCAACAATAAGGACCATCATGAAGAATAAAGAAAAAATACTGTCATCGGCAACTGCAACTACGTCAAGCTCTGCAACTAAAATTACCCGTTCTAGAAATAATATCATAGAGGAAATGGAAAAACGACTGTCTATATGGATTGACGACGAAATTGACCGCAATATGCCATTAAGCCAATCTATCATAATGGAAAAAGCTAGAAGAATTTTTTATTACATTCAGGCTGAGACAATTGACAAAAGTGAAACTTTCGTTGCTAGTCGAAGATGGTTTAATAGATTTAAACATCGAAATAACCTTCACAACATAAAGATTACAGGAGAAGCAGCAAGTGGTGATACAAAAGCGGCGGCTGAATTTCCAGCGATATTAAAAAAAGAAAAAAAATAATTGAAGAAGGAAACTATCCTCCAGAATTGGTTTTTAATGTTGATGAAACAGGCTTGTTTTGGAAAAGAATGCCGAAACGAACATTTCTATCCCGTGAAGAGAAACGGGCACCAGGATTTAAAGCTGCAAAAGATCGCTTAACCCTTCTACTAGGTGGTAACGCAAGCGGAGATTTTAAATTAAAACCATTACTAATTTACCATTCCAAAAACCCAAGAGCGATGAAAGGCATATCTAAATCAACTTTACTTGTAATTTGGGAGTCTAATAAAAAATCATGGATAACTGCGAAAATTTTCCAGGATTGGTTCACTGAACATTTCTGCCCGTCTGTTAAACGTTATTGCAAAATTAAAAAACTTGAACAAAAAGCACTTCTGTTAATTGATAATGCTCCAAGCCACCCAACAAATTTATCAGACTTAACAACATGCATTCCAGTCGAAGTGGTTTTCTTGCCGCCTAACACAACTGCCTTAATTCAACCAATGGACCAAGGCGTTATATCAAATTTTAAGGCTTATTACTTGCGGCGAACCTTTAAGCAAATGTTTGAAAAAACAGACGGAGAAGAGAACCAGTCCATAAGAGAATTTTGGAAAAACTACAACATCGTGGATGCTGTAGAAAACATAGGCCTTTCTTGGAATGAGGTAACAGAAAGATCTTTGAAAGGAGTATGGAAGAATATTTGGCCGGATTTAAGTAAGAGCGATGACGTTGGACACTCTGTCGATGTGGATGAAATAGTGGAAGAGATAGTGAAATTAACGAAGCAAACCGGTTTTGAAGGGGTAAATGTGGAAGATGTCGTAGAAATAATTCAAGAAGCAGCGGCTAGTCTTTCTAATGATGAGCTCAAGGAATTAACTGAACAAGAAGAAAACAAAAATGTTGACAGCAGTGATTCAGAAGAAGAGCAAAAAGAACTTTCGATGGCGTTTGTAAAAAGGAGTTTGTCTACCATAACTGAAATAATGGATCAATTCATTGAAAATGATCCGAATTTTGACAGGAGCTCAAAAGTAAGGCGTGGTGTTAGAGATGCTCTATCCGTTTATGAAGAACTTTTAAGAGAACAACGCAAAAGAAAAAAGCAAACAACATTAGATGCTTTTGTCACAAAAAGGCAGAACACTGAAAACGCGGAAGGCTAACTAAATATGACTGACTGAGAATTTTATTTGTTTTTTTTTAAGAATATTCGTTTTGTTATTTATATTTTGTTTTTATTTTTGCAAGAAATAATAATGTGGTATTAATTTGGGCTTTAAGAAATAAATGTTTGGTTTTATTTTTATTAAAAAAAACATACTTTTTAAATTTAATACCTAACCAATTTCCTAGCCATCTTCCCCTAACCCCAATATTTACATGTAAAGATAGCCTCGTTTAGCGTTGTTTCGCATTGCGCTCTACTTTGATGGAACGTATCCCCCGCGTTAAGCGGGGTCTTACTGTATTTTTTATCCTGCAGTTGTTTCTTATCCTTAGTTAAAATTGCTCTTCTTGACCGAAAGAGAAATTCACCCCACCTCATAAATTATTCACTTCCGAGGTTGGGAAACACAAAGCTTGGACCCACATAAGTTTTGTTTTTCCCGACGTAGTTAGTTTTTACAGAAGATTCGCTGCTTCTGACGTAAAAGGAGGTGCATCACTAGTTTTCCGCTGATACCATCACTGACCAGAGTTTTCTGCAGATTATGCTCTTCCAGCGTAGTAAATCTTCAAGGGAAACTCAAATTTTAAATTCTGAGAATTTTTTTTTCAGGTGTACAGGAATATTAATTAAAAATACTGATAAAAGTGTTAAAATATCAAACAATAACGGCACTCTTCTGTTATCGGGACTGGATTCAGAAATGTATGTATGTGTGTGTATGTATGCATGTAAGAAATGTATGTATTCAGAAATGTATGTGTGTGTATGTAACATATATACGTCCATACATACTATGTATGTATGTATGTATGGACGTATATATGTTAGAGTTGCCACGCTACCTGCAAAATCGGGAAAACCGGAAAAAGTCAGGGCATTCGAAAATTGACCAAAAAAGTCGGGGAAAAGTCAGGGAATTTAAATATTTTAGTCAAAATCGGGAAAAGTCAGGGAATGTCATACGGCCCAAGGCCCAAGGCGTTTGACTTCCGGAGTACCTTCGCAACTTAATGCAATTACCTCCACAACTTCGATAAGGAAAACTGAGTTGAATAAGAACAAGCAATGGCTAAAGAAAAATGAACAAACCGTTAAGGGTTTACTATGAAAGAAATGAATAAGGAGTCCGCGCAAGGGACGAGTAATTCTCTCTGCTTTCAACTTGTAATCCAAGATTGAAAGAGAGAGAGGTGTTGATTGAGGCGAATTCCAGAACGCATTGCATTAATGGAATCGGAAAGGTTGGAAGAGAACAGCCGGGAAACATGTTGTTCCAGGGCTTGGGAAAGGTAATATTAGGTAATACGGACAGCCGCAGTGATGGCTGATGCCTTGGGGATGAACGGGGGGGGGGAAGAGTCTTGCGACTAAACTGGAATCCAGGGAAGAAGGAGCGAAGAGGCATGGAGGTGAGGTAGGAAAGGAACTTCCTACCTCCATGCGAAGAGGAGGGAGGGGATAGCCTATTCAGGAAGGCGAAAAGTTCTCCGACCGCCCGTGGCGAGTAGAGAATGGGAGCAACTTTTCGAGCGGAAGAGAACCGTGAAGAAAGTTAACTGCGAAAAAGACGGAGAAATTTTTAGAAGAGGATTTAAAGGGACTGGTATTGAGCAAAAGAAGGAAAGCAGGGAAAATAAAGGAAGGATTAAAAAGAGAAATTATATTAAATTTAATTATGGAAAAGGGTCGTGAAGTGATGAAATGCAAGCTTGTAATACCTGTGAAAAAATAAGGAATTGGAATTTAAATTTAAGTAAAAGGTGGTCTGCAGGAATGATTAAATTAAAGATAATTTATTGCAGGATTATTTAAGTCTCAAATTTAACGAAATTTTACTAGAAGTTAAATTAGTTTAATAAGTTGATGTTTAATATTGCTTAGTTTTAAAGTTAACTTTAATGCTATAAGTCTGGTCCGTGAAAAATGAAAAGGTGAGGTCCTGATAAATGGGGGGAGGTCATGTTTAGTGGTACAGGTGTAGGTCGCGATGAACGAGGCCAGATTAGATCCGGCGGGCAGTGATGTAAAAAGGAGAGTTAGTTAAGGGTCGCCGGGTTAGGCCCGTGAAAGTGCTGGTTAAAGTTTAAAGTTTAAGATTAGAAAGAATTCCTAGTCAAGCAAGCACCTCCGCTTTGGCTTCCTAGGAAAGATGTTAAATGTTCTATCAAGAACGCTCTTAGGTCGCTTAGCAGAGCTGGGCTCTGCTGGATTATAGGCAGGAAGTGAATGCAAGACTGGGTTTTCAATCTGAGAAAGTCTATTGAAAAACTTGGCCGAATTTTGCCGAAAAAAGGCATCTAGGGGTAAAATTTTGAGATCGTTATGGAGCACTTCATTCCGGACGAAATAATGAGCATTGGTGAGTATGCGAAGCGTGACGCTCTGGAATACTTGGAGTTTCTTTAGGTGGCTGTTGGCTGCGGTTGACCAGATGATAGCTGCATAGGTGAGGATGGGAAGGATGGTACTGCGATAAAGGAGGATCTTGTTGCTGAGAGAGAGGTTGCTGGTTCGGTTGATAAGTGACATTAGTTGGGTTCTGACAGTTCTTGCTTTGGCTATTGTATAGTTGATATGGGTACTCCAGAGCAGCTTCGCATCTAGATAAACTCCCAGATATTTATAGGAATCCACCCAGGGTATCTCCTCTTCAAATAACCTGAGTGGTTGGAGTTGACTATGGACGTTCCTCTTTCTGGAAAAGAAAACGGTGGCGGCACTTTTTGCGACGTTAATTTTGATTTTCCAGGTAATGAACCAGGACTCCAAGTCTGTTAAATAAAGTTGAAGGTGATTGAGAGTGGCGTTAAGTGTTGGCTGCTGAGAAATGATGGCTGTGTCGTCCGCACAAAGGGCTAGATCGACACTTGGTGATTGTGGTATGTCATTTACATACAAGTTGAAGAGCGTAGCGCTAAGAATTCCTCCCTGAGGCACCCCGCCAGGATAGGCCGAGGAGAAGAAACAGAATATTTAACTTTGACAGAAAAGGTACGATTATTGAGGTAAGAGTGCATTATGTGCACGAAATTAGCCGAAATTTCAAGTCGCATGAGCTTGAATAAAATTCCGATATGCCAACACCTGTCGAAAGCCTTTGCTACGTCTAAATAGACTATAGTTGTAGGCTTTCCACTGCGAGATCCTGTGTGAATGATTTCTACTACCCTCAGTAGCTGGGTCTGAGTTGAGTGTTTTGCGCGAAAACCGAATTGTTGAGGAATAATAATATTTCGGTTTCGGCAGAAATCATTCAGGTATCTAAGCAGTATAGCTTCGTAGATTTTACTAAGTGAAGACAGGAGGCTGATCGGTCTGTAATTTTGAGGGACTTTGGGTCCATACCAGGTTTTAGAATAGGAATGACTAAAGCATTCTTCCAGCTATTAGGATAATATTTTAACCTTAGCATTGAGTTAATCAAAACTGCTAGGTAAAATATGAATTTAATAGGCAAATTTTTAATCATGCGATTAGAAATCCTATCAAGGCCAGGTGCTTTTGCAGGGGTGAGATTTTTGACAATTGCAGAAATCTCAGTCATGGTTGTGGTAATGGGTTCCTCAGAATGTGTATCTGAGGAGAGAAATTCTTCAACTTGGTGTTGGACTTCATGCGTGTGCGTTGCACAGGTATCGAACATGAGTCCAGTGTTTAATGAGAATTGTGTTTGAAGACTGTCCGCTATGCGTTCAGCCTTCTCAGTATCTGTTAATGCCATCCGGTCATTGACCGTGCTCATTAGGGGGGGAATGTCATGTTTAGGTTTGCGAAGCCGTGCGCTAGCAACCCAAAGGCTATTGTCAGAAGTCTTTAAGGACTTAAGATAATTTGAGTATTTATCATCTGAGTACTTTTTAATGTCAGACTTGATCTCATTCTGGATTCTTCGCAGTTGTACTCGAAAGGATTCTAAAAGTGTGTTTTGCCAATCTCTGCGAAGACGGTTTTTAATTTTGATTTTATCCTTAATGAAGTCAGGTAATTTATAGTGATTAGGCCTGAATTTGGGTTTGGAAGCAGCCGTGAACGCACTTCCCAGGGTTTGGTTGAGCCTGTCAATGGCTAAGTCAACCTCCTGATTATCGTTAATTTTGATAGGGGGGAGAATACTATTTTCCAAAACATACCGAAAGTTGTCCCAGTTAGTCGAGACTTGCGCCGGTAAATTTTGATTGATTTTGGTACTTTTAAGGGTGAGGTGAACCGGATAATGGTCAGAGGACAATTCCGGAATCACTTTGATCGAATAATCTAATGGAATATTTTTAAATAAAGCCAAATCAATAATGGAAGGAGCACCTAACCCCCCAGGAAACTGGTAATGGGTAGGTGAGTTCGGCGCTATAATTTGGGTACGGGCGTCCTGAGCCCAAATTTTGAGTTTATCGCCATAGTTGTTGGCATTGACACAATCCCAACTTCTATGACGGGCATTTAAGTCTCCTGCGATAATCAGGTTATTTGCTACACCACTTAATTTTCTGAGATCAGAGAGAAAGGCAGGTCCCTGTCTCGGAGGCATATAGCAGGACGCTACTGCTATTGGGGGGGGGGGGGAATTTTGAATATGAATTTGAATAATTGTCGCTTCTAGGGCCTCCAGTGGTGGCGTGGGTATTCTAGAATGCTTTAATGAGCGTTTTACATATATGCTAGTACCGCCACTAGCACGAACAGTGTCACTGATGCATACCTCTCTATCATTTCGGTAGCATAACATAATTCGCGATGTTCGCGCTAAGTCCCTCAACCAGATGTACAATCCTGTACGAGGAAGAGGTCCATGTGGTGCTCATTAATAAAATCCCGGACTTCGTGGATCTTGTTCTTTATTCCGTTGGCATTCCAGAACGAAATCAGTAGCTCTTCATCTCTGTTTGGATCGTTGAACGTGCTGGTTTAGTTGAGGAGTCCAACGTAGGCCTCGTAGATAAAAAATGCTCGCTCAGGTCCGGTGGAGACTGTCCGTAGCTGAGGCAGGGCATTTCTGAAGGCTTGTAGTAAGGTTTTGTGGTCGATTCCGAACTCAGATGAGATCTGGAATACTCAACGGAGAGTGTCGGTACAGCTGCAGTCCTCAGGAGTTGGGGCTAGAGCCTGGGCCGGTGGTGCTGGCTGTGATGCAGGTCGCAGTGCCGGGGCTTGCTATGTCATACGGTGATCCTCCAAAAAGCGAGTTTTGCGCCAATGTTGGAAACGATCACTTTGTTGGCGACTTATGTATCGGATGAGTGTCATTCGGCCAGCTGGCGTAGAGCCAATTTTCGCATTGTCTTTTAGAAAGGCAAAGCAAGTTTTCGAACCGCGAGAATCCTAAAGACTCGCTTGTGCAGATTATGTTGAACTGAAGAAAATACTTTTCCATTCTCGTATGCAACAAAATCGGTTTAATCCTAATATACGGTACCATGGACTCTGATCTAATGTAAGAATGTCTATGTAAAGAAAGAAATGTTCCATAGACGTAATGTAAATCAGTTTGCTAGAGTGTCGGTAGAAAGCGGAGGGAAAAACTCGCCAAGGGAAAAGAATGCCAAGGGGATTTGGCGACGGAACCTGACGGCCAGAATTTCCCTTTCCGCGATGTTCTTAGACTTTCGTGATAATTTATACTCGGATTTTCGTACTTTTTTTTGCTCAAAATAGCTAATCAATTAATTAATTTACTCGCACAAAAATTATTTTCTTTTCCTTTAAAGGAAATTTAAAACGATATTCGTTTTATGTACTCTTGATAAACTTGACCTTTGAATTTCGCGAGCTCCGGCGACAGATATTTCGCGCATACGGAGCTGTTTCCCTCAACGTTGAGACGGAGCCATTTCTGTTGCAGAGAAGTTTTTTTTATCTTAACAATACATATTTAGTTTATTCTAACCTCCATGTACGGTACACACAGGATTTGGTGATATTATGATGAGCAGTAACAACAGTTACCTTTTTCTGTCTCTTAGTCTCTGTTTAAGAAGATGTTGGGCAGTAAACCGGTCATTTTGGTGTTGGCGGCAGTTTTCAAAATTCTACCAAGGCCGTAGCAAAGACTAGGATTTTATCGCAAAATCTTTTAAACTTTTTTTTTTTTTTTTCATTTTAATAAATGCCTTATTTTTCATTTTGCAGTAAAATAAAAAATCGTAATCAGTCAGTAAAAATAGTAATCGTTTAATCTGACTATATTCGCCAAAATATCATTGATTATGGTAATTCAATTTTTAAGTAATTAACTTCATTTTAATGTTATTTATAGCATTTAATGTTTAAATCCTCTAAATTTATTTATTATTAGTTAACAATACTTTCAAATTTAGGCAAATTTCTCTGGCATAATTCTGAAACTAAATCTAGCAGTATGATGACATACTATCACGAAATTTAATGCACATATTTTTGTTTATGTATGCTGCTAAATAAATATAAAATACCTGAATTTATTTTAAAATATCATTAAATAGATTTATTTATTTCGTTTAGCTGCAAAATGTCTGCAAAAAAACTCGTTTTTTAATCCAGATCGGGCAGATTCTAATCTCAATCTTCAGTGGAGAAAACAGCTCCTATTATAGCTATAATAGTAATTCTTTCAGGATTTTATTATATAATGCCTCTGATGCAATTGACAAACTTTTGTGTTTACAAATGGTACTATAATTAATTTACTTCTCAGCGCAGCCAACACGCACTATGCGAATAGACTGGAGTTTTCTCAAAACACACCTGGAAAATCTGGAAAAGTCGGAATTTCATTCTCCTCTTTAAGAGGCATACATACTATGTATGTGCTTATATGTGTATATGTATGTGCGGACTTACAGTTAGTCAATAAAGTCTGCGTACATCAAGAAAAGTAATATCAAATCCAAATTTTAAGGTGCGAAAAGGGTAGTTTCTTAAAGTTTTATTTTTTAAATATTTAGTTTCAATAAGGGACTTTGAAATTATTTAACTGTAATATTTTCATATCTAATAATTTATGCACACTAATTTTTAAAAGATAAGTGGCCAGAAATTAAAGCCTATAAAGTTTGCGTACAACGCGAAGGAGGCAGGGGATTTCTTATCTAACTTTTAAACTTCAAACTTGAGAATGCAAAGAAGGTTACACTTTGAAGGTCATTGACTTCCGAAGCAAATTTCACGTTGATTGGAAGTTGCTATTTCTATTTTCTTTGACGAAAATGACAACCAATAAAGAAATTCCTTTAGTTACGAGACAACTAATTATCAAATTGAGAGATGAAGGTAAAACTCTTCGTTATATTGGTAAAACCATTAGAAAACCATTTTCTAGTGTGCAAAGAGTTATTCAAAACTATCTTGACACTGGTAGTCTTGCTGTAAAACCAAGATGTGGGAGACCGAAGAAGCTAACGCAGAGAGAAGAAAGAAAAATTCTTTTACGAATTAAACAAAATCCTAAACTTTCTTCTGCAAGCATTGCAAAAGACATTTTTTTAACTAGCAACAAGGAAATTTGTACTGAAACTGTACGAAAAGTGCTGCGAAAGTCCAAATATCATAGACGCAAACCTAGGTCTAAGCCATACATTTCCGAGACAAATAGAAAGAAAAGAATTGCTTTTGCCAAAACATATTTAAACTCTTCGCAGGACTTCTGGAACAATGTAATTTGGTCAGATGAAAGTAAATTTACAATATTTAAAGTTAATGACCACCCTATTGTATGGAGAAAACCAGGAACAGAACTGAATCTGAGAAATTTAAATCCAACTGTCAAACATGGAGTTGGCGGTGTGGTAGTGTGGTGGTGTATGTCGTCGAAAGGAGTAGGAAATTTTCACATTATTGATGAAGTCATGGATAAGTATGTTTATCTGGATATTCTGAAGAAAAATCTACGAGACAGTGCCCGAAATTTAAACCTTTCTAATACCTTTATTTTCCAACAAGACAACGACCCGAAACATACAGCTAAAATTGTGAAGGAATATCTCCTCTATCACACTCCAAAACAGTTGCGTACTCCACCACAGTCACCAGACCTCAATCCAATCGAATATTTGTGGGCAAAATTGGAGAAATGAATTCGAAAACACAATATTACGTCGCGAAATAAGCTAATTAGTAAATTGCAGGAAGAATGGGCGAAATTTACGTCGGATGACACTGAAAAACTAGTTCAGTCAATGCCCAGACGTCTGCAAGCTGTTTTGAAGAATAAAGGATATCCTACAAAGTATTGAAGTAATGTAAAAAACTTATATTTTGCTTTTTTTTTAAAGTGTACGCAGACTTAACTGGAGGGAATTTCTGAGTTTTTTTGACAAAATATATTTTTGAAAAAATGTAAAAAGTATTACACTGATATTATTTACTTTTTATTTAAGCTTACAATTTTAGATAATAGAAGAAAAAAAATGCAATGATTAAAATACATTTTTCTATGCTTTAAGTGTTTTTTTAATTTAAAATTTAGTCTGTATGCAGACTTTCGTGACTAACTGTATGTAGGTGCCTGTATGTGTGCGTGTATACACAGACATGCATACGTTTTTACACTGCGCGAAAAGCGGGGGGGGGGAGTTCTTTATACCTTGTTTTACTGGGCCGATTGACAAAATTCAACTTGCGTTTTTCATGTCTCGAAAGCGCGACTTAGGATATGTATTAGAGTTATATATAGCATTGCTCTAACATAGGCATTTTGACACAAAATCGGACTTTTTCTGAAATAACGTACCAATTTTTTTCCCCTCTATATTTCGATTCTACGAGTTAATATTAAATTTTCTAATTTATTCTACGAGTTAATATTAAATTTTCTAATTTTTGGTGAAAAATTTATGGAGAAATTTCAAAAATCCACCATAGAGCATTTTTTTTTTTTTTTTTTTTTTTTTTTTTTTTTTTTCCCAGTTTGAGCCAAGATTAATTCACTCAGCGAACTTCTTAATTGGTACTTACGTATTATCGCAACCAGGTTGGCGCTATTTGTAAGTTTGAGTAAAAAAGTATGAATAGAAAGAAAATGTACATTTATTAATTACAGATAATTTTTAATACAGTTTTTTATATTATTTTGTTTTAAAATATAAAATAGCAATTAAACCCTTCCGGTTTCGAATTTGAATAAGTTGCAGAATTATTTTTTCGGCGGAAATCTTTTGGCTATTGCTTTTAGCACTGATTGAAAACCGTATTCGCCATAACCATGTACACGTCGACTTATTTTTACTTAAAAAAACATCCCAGAATTGCACAAAAATGGCACTGCGCACACTGTTGACTTTATCCGTGTACACTGCTATTTTCTCATAAATTACAAAAATTTGCACGAAAATGCAGGAAAATTTTGTGAATTTCCACATGCTCTTTTTACAAAACTACGTATAACACGTAGGGGTGCCGTAAGTAGGGTAGCCAAATTTGGCAATTTATGCGAATTTTGGCCTGGTTGCGATAATACGTAAGTACTTCTTAATTTATTGCAATCTATTTTCCGTTCCTTTTTTTTAATTATACAGGAGCGGGAAAACGTCATCGTTCTTACTTTCAACTAATTTTAACAAAGTGCGTAAATGAGATTTGGCGTTATTATCCCTTATAGCAAATATGCCAAATTTCAAAACGCCCCAATGTGTAAATTCACGTATATCTTAGGAAATTCTGGATAAAAAAAACTCGAATTTTCGTAGATATGCTTAGAAATACAACTACTTTAAGATGATGGTAAAAATTTTATAGGTCAGAATTCAAAATTTGTTTCGAAAAATTGATAAAATTTGTTTAAAAATACAAATTAACAAATAAATCATAAAAAATGGGTGAATTTGATTTGGAATGAACTTAAATTTCGAAATGTGGAAGGAAAAATACAAAAAGTTTAATAAAAAAGAGATATTAATAAATATATATATTAAATTCAATTAACATGGAGGAGCTAAAATTTTGAGAGCGAATTTTTTAAAAATTCCCGTGCGAGTTTTTACAAAACTTGGCAATCTGGCATCATTTGAGTCGTAGAATCGAAATATGGAAAGAAGTAACGTACTGTGGGTAAAAAAAAGTATTTGCACACCTACATTTTTGTTTGCAATTCATAAAAAGAAGCATTAAGAAATAAAAAAATTGGTATTTCCAAATCAGAATAAGTTTAATCATCCGAAACAAACAGAAAAATTACAATAATATAAATAACAATGCTTTTTTGTAACAAAATTAAAATATCTCATATCAAAAAATATTTGCACACCTGCATGAATACAAAAGAAATAAAATATATAAGCAAATTTCAAATAACTAATATTTAGTATGCATTCCTTTAGCATCTATTACTGCTTGTAATCTTGCTGGCATTGATTTAATTAAATTTTCTGTAACAGTAGGGTCAGTATTCGACCACTCTTCAATAAGGGCTTAAGAGCAGATTTGCTTGAAATCTTCCTTTTTCTTATTTTTAAATCCAAAGAATTCCACAAATTTTCCAAAGGATTTAAGTCTGGTGATTGTGGTGAAGTGGCAAGTTTTCTGGGTACATTATAAAGCAACCACATACGTGTTATACCGGCAGTGTTCTTGGGATCATTGTCTTGCTGAAAATAGTACGAATTACTGATACCAATTTTATTGCACTTTGTGGCAAATTATCTCGCAACACATCAATATAGGTTCGAGCTATCATATTCCCATCAATAAAACACAAATTACCAACTCCTTTGCTAGCCATGCACCCCCAAATCATAACATAACCTCCTCCATGTTTAACTGTAGGTAACACATTTTGGGTATGAAAAGCAGTACAAGGTTTTCTCCAAATTATTTTCCTGCCATCTGATTTAAAGATATTGAACTTACTCTCGTCGGAGAATATGACATTTTTCCAGAAATGAATTGGCTTATTGTTATATTCCTTAGCGAATTCAAGTCTCTTCAGACTATTTCGTTCAGTTATGAGAGGTTTTTTTTTCCTTGGTGATCTCCCATAAATGTGTGCTTCATGCAGGACATTTCGAACACTTTGGGCACAGGTTTGAACTCCAGATGTTGAAGCGACATCATTGGCTAAAGTAATTGCACTAACAAATGGACTTTTTGATGCTTCTCTTATGAATTTTCGCTTCATTCGCAGTGAAAGTTTCTTTGGGCGTCCAGAGCGCAAGTTATTTGATGTAGATCCTCTTTCTTTATAACGTTTTATAATATACCGAACAGTAGAGAAGCAAACATTTACTTTTTTACCTATTTCTCGATAACTTAGGCCATTTTCACGTAGAGACACAATTTTTTCTCGCAACGAAATCGGCAGTTCAGATTTCTTAGGTGCCATTACAATTTGAATCGACAATCAACTGATAACGTTTCGACAACACCTAGTCGTCTTACGTACGTTATTTACTGCGGGATGACTGTCAAATAATAGCATAAAAATGCAAATTTGCTAAAGTTGAGTTGAGTGTGCAAATACTTTTTTGACATAAGCTATTTTAATATTGTTGCAAAAAATGTTTTTTTTATTAATATTATTGTATTTTTTAATTAATTTATATAAATAAGCTTATTCTATTTTTAAATGCCAATTTTTGTATTTCTTAATGCATTTTCTTATAAATTGTGAACAAAAATGTATGTGTGCAAATACTTTTTGTACCCACTGTACGTATCCTAATTCGCGCTTTCGAGACATGAAAAACGCAATTTGAATTTTGTTAATCGGCTCAGTAGAACGGCAGATACGGGAAGTGTCCCATTTTGTGTTTTTGCGCAGTGTACTTCGCCAACATCACGCCAAAGTCGCCTAATCTGTACTTTTACTATTTTCACTTAAACGCATTTCTTGTATTATTTTCAATGCTTCGCATTGTATCAGAAGGGAACACGCATATTTTGTGATAGTATTAGAAGAGATATTTTTTCTAGGAACGATAACTTGTTCGGTTTTCAGTCTCTTGAAGCAAACATTTTTAAATATTCTTGATTTTTGGTACGATGTCGACGACACATAAATCCACATGGCTCAATTTCTCTTCCTTGTTCTAAATCATGGGTATCTAAACTAGGACCGTTTGAGGGCCACTTTGTAAAGGATAAAAATTTGCGAGGCCGCATTGCAAAGAAAGAAAAATTTGCTGGCCACACGTACAATATTTTTAACAAATTGAAATAAAAATTAGCTCTATGTTGTTTTATTAAAATAAATTAATTTCTTTTTATTATTAATTTATTAATATTTGAATTAGATATTTATGTTATTATTAATTAGTAAAAGTTTCATTTCATTTAGTTCGGATTTCATACAAATGGAAAAAGTTCGAATTAATGAAGATGGTTGAATTTGCTTTTGTTGAACAAGCAAATCGATATCGGGTTCAATAGACGAGATAGCAATTCTTAATGCATTTTCAGGATGTTTGTCAGTGATCTTTGTTCTATATTTGTATACTTCATTCTTGAAAATAATTGTTCACGAATATAAGTGAAGACATTAATAAAGCATGATTGTTAAAATTAGGATATTTATCGCGGGGTAGGTAATCTTTATAAAACTCCAGTAAAAAAAAAATTTCAAATTTTTCTTTCAGTTGAATGTCACTTTGCATATCAACATGACATACTAAGATGTTTTTATTTAAATTTTTATTTTAAAATAAATGCCAACGAATCGAGTTCAAACATTTATTTTTTAATAAAAAAGTATAAATTTAAATACTTTCACAATTTGCGTTTGGGCCGCACTTTAGACACCCATGTTCTAAATGTGTGATAACAAAATGGATTGCGAAAATGCGTATAAATCTAATTAAAATTAAATACAGTAGAATCCCGCAAACATGACTCCCCATATCCAGACATTCCGTATAACTCGACAACCTTTTTAAGATATTTCTAGGCCAAACAGAGCAAATATTACGTACAGTACATATAATTATTGTTTATCTCTTCAAGGATTTGAGTGTTCTTTTTCCGTAATTTTTGCCGTTTTTGCATTTTGCCATTAATTCTTGGAACTGTCTAACAAATTTCAAGGTATGTTGTAATACATGGCAACGCTGTTTGCTTCTTTAGAGGTGGTGGTGGTGTAATTAATTATGGCAAAGCACACTAGGGCTATCTGCCTAAGGGCAGGGATACCTTCGTGGAGGACGTTCTAAGGAAAACTGGCTCGTATACACGTTACACATGGGTAAAAACCACGAAAACACCCATGCAGCCAGCCCGTTCGCGGGATTCGAACCTCGGACCGAACTACCAGTGTCAGCGACTTTACCGCTCGGCCGCTGGTAGGCCGCTTCTTTAGAGGATACGAAAAAAGTCGGGTAGCGGCTGGCCGCTGTCTCACATACCTTTATATTGTTGCGAAATCAGAGCTTAAATTGCACGGGTTCTGGTACTTAATTACCGGAACTCGGCTATTAAGTACCGGGTTCCGGTACTTCTTAGTTTTTAGGATAAATAATAATGCTAGCCGGAGCCCTAAAAAAGAAGGCTTCGGTACTTCTTCTATGGAACTGAACAACAATTTCAGTGGAAATTTGATATCGAAAATTTTGATCTGATTATATTAAAAATTACTTATTAGATTTATTAAAATTAGAGATAAATTTAAAAAAAAAGACAAAAAAGAAAATCTGAAAGGTTTCAGATTCTAAAGTACGTCCAAAGAGGCGTTTTTTAAACATTTTGTGTGTTACCTTTATTTATTTAATATCCTGTTCTTTGCACTTAAACCATAAAATTCAGTTCAAGATAAATATCGCAAAATAATTTTAAATTGAACATATCTTTGTTTCCGAGACACAGTCTCACGCGCTGGAGATAAAAATGTTTTTTCTGTACAACGTTGCCATAGCTCGCTTTGAAATCGTAGAGTTTGTAAATCAAAAATTCGTTAAAGTTTTACAAAATATGAAATCGATAATGAAACAAATTTCAAATCTGTGCTTTCAGATGCCCATATTCGCAGTAGGATTACGTCATTCAAAATTGGATGGCTCTAGGTATCGTTCTTTTATCACAATGCGAAACACATACTTACATTTATGCAGATTCTTCATTATTTAATTTCTTCAAATATAATACAGGGCGATAATATTAGGTGACTACAGTTTGAAAAGTGAAGCGGGCATTCAGAGTGATTCGACACAAAAGCGCAAACGAAAACAATAGTCTTTCAGAGACAAAGCCCCTTTGGACTAATAATCTAATATATAGTACTCGTATATTTAATCGAATAATAAATTATTAGATTAAATTATTATCTAATAATAAAGTTATTAGATTAAGTTATATTTAAAATCACCAAAGAAATAAATTTTAATATATTTCTTTTATTATTTATCACTTTGATCATTAATTATTTTAATGATTAACAATTTTATTAATTATTTTATTTATTTATTTCTTCTTGTTCCTCTTTCCTGAGGGTCTACGGTAGGGCTTCGGCTCTCCTAATCTTAGAAATTAAGCCCTGTGTGAAACGTTAGAACAGCAGTTTTCAACCTTTTGTCTAACGCGTACCATCTAAACAAAAATTGATTGGATTGGATTATTTAATTATGACAAAGCACACGAGGGCTATCTGCCTAAAGGTAGGGATGCCTTTGTGGAGGACTTAAGGGAAACTGGCTCGTATACACGTTACACATGGGGAAAACCACGAAAACGCCTATGCAGCCAGCCCGTTCGTGGGATTCGAATCTCGGACCGAACTACCAGTGTTCAGCGTCTTTACCGCTCGGCCGCTGGTAGGCCCTAAACAAAAATTGAAAAACTTTAGTTCCACCACTACATTTTACATTGATTATTTTTCAATTTCTCAAATGGAGGAAAAAAAAGTTTGCCATTTGCACAACCTGTTGGCTATTTGCATTAAATATGCACGCATAAAAAATATTCGATTAAAAATGGGTTTCCATTTTAATTATCAAAATTTAAGTTATAATAATTAAATTCTAAAATTGAGTGCGAAATTGGGGCCCATTTAAGAGAGATAATTTTCATTATTTCTGGTTTTATTTCACTTAGTTTTAACCGTAAATTAGGATCCACTTTTAATTTAGTTCTGTATTTATTTTTAAAATACAGCATGGAAGAAAATCCTTATTCACACAAATAGGTTTTGCAAAAAGGCAATAAAATTTTAATAACTTTATTTGAAATGCCTTTAATTTTTTTCCACGGTTGAGCCGCTAGTTAGCCAGTTTTCTTCACGAGATTTGTGTGTGTGTGTGTGTGTGATTATGGCAAAGCCTCGAGGGCTATCACAACGAGATTTTTGAATTTAATATTTAAAAATACTTTGTTTCTCTTGATCCCAAAAGTGGCTCCCAAAAGTGTTCTTACACTTATGATTTTCATTGAAATAGGGCTCTATCCATTAATTAAAAGTAAACTTTCTGAATCAGATTTTAATAATAAGAAACTATAATCTATTCGTAACAAAATGACATGTAATATATTTAAAATAAGCGAAACTTTATTTTTAAGGAAATAATAATCAAAAAATGACAAACATTTTATCTCACAAAAGTCTTCGTACACTTCAAAAAAATCTTGACATATTATTAAATATTTTCATTTTTCGTTCAATTAATATTAGTAGGATATCCTTTAGCATCCACAACAGCTTTTAAATGTCTGGGAATAGATTTTAATTTTTTTTGTAATTTCTGTATCAATGTTCATCCATTCTTCCATCATGGCTGTTTTGAGTTCGCTTTTCGTTTTGATGTCGTGTTTTTGTACTTTAACCTCTAGCTCTTTCCAAATGTGTTCTATGAGGTTTAAATCTGGCGACTGAGTTGGTGTTTTCAAAACCTGTGGACAATTGTAGAGACACTACAGGCGAACGTTGAGAGAACTTAGAATCGTTATCATGAATAAAAATAAAGTTGTTTCAAATACCCAAATTTTGGGCTGATAATTTTAAATTGTCTCTTAAAATATTTAAATAAAGAGAATGATTCATTATGCATCAATTAATACCAAATTACCTAGTCCTGATGCTGTTATGCCCTCCCCCCACACAAGTACACCTCCACCGCTTTGCTTAACTGTTCCAACTAAGTTCTTAGAATAAAGTTCCTCATTTTTTCTTCTCCATACAGTTATTCGACCATCGGAACCAAAAATGTTAAATTTGCTTTCCTCAGCGAATAGGACATTATTCCAGTACGTTTCGGGTGTATTTATCTCTGATTTTGCGAATGAATGCCTAAGCTTTCTGTTTTTCTCACTAACAAAATTTTTTTACGGGGTGAACGCCCATGTAATCCAGCTTCTCTGAGAACTTGTCGAACAGTTTAAGGTGAAATTGAAGTAGAAAACTTTGCATTAATTTCTGCAGAAACTTTTACAGCACTCAAATGTGGGTTTTTCACAAATTTTCTAATAATAAATCTCTCATCACGTTTAAATAGTTCGTATATCACGTTTAAATAGTCTCATCACGTTTAGTTAACTTTCTCGGTCGACCTTTTTTTACCTTGTTTTCAATCCGATTTTCTTCTTTAAAGCGTTTTATCACATACTGCACTGTAGAATGTGATACGTTAACTAATTTAGCGATATTTCGAATTGATTTAACTCTACTGTGGTGACAAATTATCAATATTCGAATGCTGTTTGTAATTTCTTTACGACTGCAACCCATTTTTCAATAATAAATAGAATATTATGAAGTAAACAATAAAAAATTAAAGCAAGCGATTTTTTAAATGTCACCACATTGCAAAAGTTAAAAAAAGCGGCGAACTGTAATTCTAATTTTGATTTTATCTAAAGATATTTCAGTGTACAAAGACTTTTGTGAGATAAAATGTTTGTCATTTTTTTATTATTAATTTCTTAAAAATAAAGTTTCGCTATATTTTAAAAATCATGTAATTTTGTTATGAATATGTTATAGATCTTATTATTAAAATCTCATTGAAAAAGTTTACTTTTGATTAATGGATAGAGCCCTATTTCAATGAAAATCATAAGTGTTCGAACACTTTTGGGAGCCACTGTACCTAGCCAACCGGAAAAAAGAAGAAAGAAACAAAGTTCTTTCATTTCGTTAGAGATATATCCGAGTTCTTTAGGGTGAAAGGCAACAGCAAGAGCAAAGTTAAATTCCCAGCGAGTAACTAAAGGACATGTCTGAATATAATAACAGAAAATACGAATAAAATTCTGTTGACTTTGTATCTTTCGATACGCGCCAAAGCGGAAAAATAGATACTGTTTATGAGCTTTGCATCTGCCTTTTAAAACACTGCAGTTGAAGTGAACTAACTTCGTGATTCATGAATTTCCTTACATCTACCTTTTCGTTTCCAACGTTTTCGTATAGTAGCTAGGGTTGCCATAAGGTAACTAAGATTAATTAGGAAAAAAAAAAAAAAAAAAAAGAATACTATTTAAAACTGTGTGATTACTTTGAAAATGGCTAAATTTCTTACAGATACAAAGCATACTGATCGGAAATCATATCCAAGAAAGCTAAGCTAATTGTCATTCTAGCCCACGATGCAAATTTCCAGAGAATATTTTCATTAATGGTCCTCAGGAATCGGATAAAAGTAACAAGTTTGCAGTGGAGGCAGTTGAAGCAATTCTGATTTGTCATTACAATGACTCACGCTCAATTTTGAAATTATGTGAAAGAAGAAAATGATATAAGTAAGAAAGTAAAATCAACATAAAATATGACTGGCATAAAAAGGATTGGTTTTACATCTTTTTTATTACTCATTGTTTAGGTTCCAAAACTTTATTCATTTTTTGTCAGAGTAAAATAAACCATTTTAAATGTAGCCTGTAAACATCCCCTATCAATGCTTAACAGTTATGCCATTCCTATTCATAGCAGTTAAATTTTAACGTAGGAGGTCCACCAGCTGCCGAGCGCTAAAGTCGCTGAACACTGGTAGTTCGAGTCCTGGCTAACGGGCTGGCATGGGTGTTTTCTTAGTTTTCCCCAGTTTGAGCCAATTTCACTTAGGAACTCCTCCACGAAGGCATCCCTTCTCTCAGGCAGATAGTCTTCGTGTACTTTGCAGTAATTTAACAAAACATTAATTTAGGAAACCTGCCGTCCAGACGGGAACGTAACCGTAACCGAAGAGCCTGATTTCGAATCCCGGAGAAGGCATGTATGTAAATTGTCTGTGCCTTCATAGGACGTAACGGTGGCCGCCGGCCCCATAATAAAACGACCTCCTTTTCTGACCTTAGTAGGGGGCAACGCCTATAATCGGTTAGTGCCCGCCATAATTTAAAAAATAAATAAATAAATAAAATAAAATAGAAAGGCTTTCACGTGTTATATTACTCTCAAAGGGGCTTTTTTTTTTTTTTTTTTTTTTTTTTTTTTTTTGAATTACGTACATATACACGTTTGTGTTGGTTGTGCTGCGTTAACCATGAGGCCTATTATTATCGGCCAGGAGGGTTGCAGTACACTCGTATATATTACATTACGTTACACATACACATTTCGAGAGCATTTGGGCTAAAAATATTTAGAAACAGCATATCTTTAGAATTTCCGACAGATAGTCTTGCGCGCTGGAGATAAAAGTGTTTTTTCAATACAATGTTACCGTTACTTGATTTGAAATCGTTGAGTTTGCTAATCAAAAATTCGTTTTGACAAGTTTTACAAAATATGAAATAGACAATAAAAGAAATTCTAAATTCGGGTTTCCGGGTATCCATATTCGGGTAGAGAACTACGATATTCAGAGTTTAACGTCTCTAAGTAACCCCCCCTTTTTTTTTCCCGCACGATGCGAGAACCATACATGCATTCATGCAGATTCTGCATTATTTAATTTCTTTAAATATAATACAGGCTCTAATATTTGGGGGCAACAATTTAAAAAGTGATTCGCTGTTTATAGTGAATCCACGCAAAATGCCAAAACGAAATTAATAGCCCTGCTGAGCCAACGCCCTTTGGGCTAAAAAAAATAGGAAAGCTAAACTTCAGTCCACTTCAGGTAGTTTTTATTAGAATTTACGACTACCTGGATTTAGTGTCAAAATGGTCTTCAGTTTTTAATTTTTTTCGAAATTGTTTATGTCGCCAATATCGCCAATTTAAAAAATAATAATGAAAAATCTGAAAGGGTTGATTTTACCGATCGTCCAGAAGGGCCTTTTTTTCCCTTTGAAAGTGGAGATTATGGGCAGAGACGTCCCAGGTGGAATAACGGAATATTTTAAAGGATAATACAGGTACATAATACATTTAGGGTAACACAGGAATGTTCTGTATCTCTTGTGTACTTAAAAACTGAAGGAAATATAAAATGCAATTCTATATAATTAGATGTATCATGAATTAAGTGCATTTTTACTTAAACATATTAAAATGTAAATAGATAATATTCTTTAGAATTGCATCTATTTCTTTTAAATAGCTTAGTTGTTAATACTGGACAAACGAAAGAATTATATCTTCCGTTTTTCCGATAGGCAACCGACTCGCATGAAAAGTGAAACAACGAAAAATCTTGTTTCAAGCGGGGGGGGGGGGGGCGACAGAGGCAAGACAACACGCGCCAAACAATTTTCTCTAGACTAAGTTTCGATCAAGGTTAATTTTTCTAAACTAAAGTTTAGTTTAGAAATCTCTATTTTAATTAGTTACTGAAGTTATCTTTAGTTTCTAAACTAAAGCTGTCTTTAGTTATCTTTAGTTTTTATCCCTGTCTTGAGCTAGCTGTAACGATCTGTAAACAAGTAACGAAGTAAGAATCATATTCAGTTGCTTTGAAAATGTGGAACACATTTAGTTTAATCTTGGTTAAATAAATAAATAAAAATATTTTTTTTTAAAAAATCAATCTTAGCTTTTCCAAAACCCCACGAGTGACCACTCAATACCGGTAGTTCGACTAAAATTGCAAACCTCTTCGAACTAGTGGGCTACATGAGTACTTCTCTTGGTTTTTCACTTGTCTGTAACATGAGTATAATCTAGTTTCCTGAGAAAGACCTCCACAAAGGCGTCCCATCCCTGAAGGTGATACCCCTACAGTACTGTGTGTATTCAGTTAACATAACCTAATTTTTTAACCCGAGCGGGCGGTGAGCCAGAAGGGCTATTAGTCTCAAAACGGCATTTTATGGCGTTTCACTATAAACGGCGAATCACTCTTTAAATTGTTGCCACCAAATATTACCGACCTGTATTATATTTAAAGAAATTAAATAATGAAGAAGCTGCATGAATGTATGCATGTTTCTAGCACTGTGAAGAAAGTACGGTACCTACAGTCATCCAATTTTTAATAACGTAATCCTCCACCCGAACATGAGCACCTGGACCCCCGAATTTTGAATTTCGAATTTTTTCCATATTTTGGAAAATTTTAAGGAATTTTTGATTAACAAACTCAACGATTTTAAAGCCAGTAGTGGCAACACCGTACAGAAGAAAAGTGTTTTTATCTCCTGCGCGCGACACTGTCTACAGATGTTCTGTTTTTAAACATTTTGCGATATTGCTGTTGAATTGAATATTATGTGGCCTGAGTGTGAACACACAAAACGTTAAAAGACGCAGTTTTGAATGTCATATAAAATCTGAAAACTTTCAGAATTTTTTTAAAATTTTACTTACTTATTTGTTTATGTATTTTTCAAAATTGGTTTCACGCTGATTTCCTTCAAATGTTAGGTTAGGTTATTTGGCCAAGCACATTGGCCAAATAACGTAGGTTTGATTTCGTGGAGTAATTTCTAAGGAAAACTGATTGCATAGTAAAAATCACAAAAGCCAACGCAGTAGTCAACAGTTTTAACTACTCGGGTACAGTGGAGCCAGATTTGCTTCTAAAGAATTTGGAATTTAGTGACAGAATATTACAGCCATGCGCCAAAAAAAATGGATAATGATCCAATTCCAGATGAAAAAAAAAATCATATTTTCTTGAAAGGAAAATCATGCAAACTGTCATTCTGTCAACCAAGAGTTTGAATCCCCCCCCCTGTTAATCAGAAATTGTAAAATACAGTAAATGCCCCTTAATGTTATCATTTGGATATTGTTATCGAACTGCAGAAATTCCTCTAATTTGTATATGAAAACATGAAAAATACATCACTCATTGCGATTAACAGTTCGGTTAATACGATCCAAATATTACAAATACATTTTTTAAACAAAGGTTTCTTTTAAAGTTTAATATGGTTTATCAGTTTGAGTTTATGTATAAACATGGCTCAAGTGGAATAGCGACACATTTTACAGGATATTAGATGAATTATGCGTTTAGACTAACGTATTTCGTCCATTTTACGCCTATTTATTTCGTTTTTTCATAGTTGCCGGTTTTTCCCGGTTGCATATTTCCGAATTCTATCCCACCCCCTTTTCGAATTCAAATAAAATCGTGACTGTTTCGTATCATTTAAGTCGTTATTGTAATTTTCTCCATGGATAATTGATGTCATTTTTATTGCCGAAAAGGAAGATTGAGCGATTCTCCAATTGTATGAGGTTTTAGATTTTTCGTAATTAAATATGAAATTTGTAAGGATGCCGATGAAACCTCAGGAACTGTTGTATATTTTCTCAAAAATACATTTTGATATTTCACGCTGTTAGTTAATTTCTTAAAAATTAATCAGATTTATTTACTAAATCGTTATGTTTAGTTTCCAAATATAGTTTTAATTTAACAGGTTTCATGCATTGATTTTTCATTGCATTTAACACACAACGGATATTCATTTTCCACTGATAATGCAACATGTAAAACAGTATCTAATAAACTCTTCTTGATATTTACTTGATTTTTTATTAGAAGTAGAAAGAAAAATGTTTATTAGATGTCTGGCCATCATTCCCATTTTCACTCTTGCCGATTTAATCCCAGTATACGTTACACACGGGATTGGGTGAATTTTGCGACATTATTATAAGCAGTAAACGGGTCATTTTGGTGTTGGCGAAAATTTTCAAACTCGCGCCAAGACCATACCGCGTTCTAGGATTGTACCCTCTTGTGTAGCCATTTATCCATCAAACAAAACTGATTTTTTTTTTTTTTTTTTTTTTTATCATCCTTCAAGCACGCAATCGAATTTTCCAATACTTCGAAAATGTTATATGCTTGCTTGACAACAAATTTGGTTAGAAATAGGGAACACAAGTGTGTAAACTATGCATATTACAATTATCGCTGCGCGCTTTGAAATTCGATTCTCGAATTGTTCAAGCATAACGCCTGAATCAAGGGGAAAACAATACAATCAAAATTAATTTATGGAAATGATTAATTTAAAATTCCTAGTAAATGTTAAACATCCAAAATTCTTTTCAAATGCCGTTATATTTTTTGTTGTCAAATAAATTTTTTTTGAATTTAGCGACCCCCCAAAATTTCTTCGCGACTTGCGTACCATTGCCATAATAACGCTTTGTATTCATGTAAACCTGATTAATTCTGAAGTGGTTTAAATTCTGTCAGAAACAGTACAAGTGATCTATTTTTCAATTGCATTTGGAAAAAATGATTTCAGACTTGTTTTCAACTGCATGTAACAGAGTATTATCAGAATTACGGGAAAGTGCGACTGTGAAAATGGATAAACATCAGCTGTCCAATGTGAAAAATAATGTTATCATTTGGATATTGTTATCGAATTGCAGAACGCCCTTCAGTTTGTATACGAAAACATGGAAAATACATCGCTTATTGTGATCAACAGTTCGGTTAATACGATCCAAATATTACAAATACATTTTTTTAAACAAGGTTTCTTTTAAATTTTAATATGGTATATCAATAGAGTTTATGGATGGACATGGGTCAAGTGGAATAGCGACACATTCTACAGGATATTAGATGAATATGCGTTTAGACTAACATATAATATAACATCTTTCATATATTCCAAAACGAAAAAAGACTTTCGGCCCGCCGCGTATTTAGAGTGCCCCCCATGCCGCACAGACACTATACATTTACAAACATCCATGCAGTCTCCGGGATTCGAGCGCGAGTCTTTCGGTACGGTACTCAGAGTCACTAATCACTATCCCGGTTGGAAAAATGTGATCACATTTATTGGAGTCTTGGTGTATCACGATGGAACGGTGTTTGGACACAACAAGGTGCCCAGGCACAGTCGCCTTAACCCTTCTACAACAAGTAAAAAATTCCTAAATAGTGCACGAAATAACTAGAGCAACGCATATAATTTATATGTATATTTGTATCTAATTTAATTCTTGCTTTTAATTTATTCCTTTTACAATTGAAATTTTGTTATTCATGATTTAATTCCAGTCCCCGTTAAACATTTTTAACAATTTTCATTCAAGTTGCTTAAAAACATCTTTCGAAATAGAACTTACTAAGTATGGATTCACTCTTTTCAGATAAATCTACTATAATTAATCTTAGAAGATAAATATAATCAATATTATTTAGTAAATAAATTATATATATATATATATATATATATATATATATGGATATGGTATGTGTGTGTGTGAGAGAGAGAACACGTTTTAATTCTAGTTTGCAGTACATACGGGATTCGGCGGCATTATGTGTCATTTTGGTGTTGGCGACGATTTTTAAAGTCGCGTCAAATGCTGTTCCGTATACTAGGATTTTACCTAGAACAGGGTTTCTTAAACTGTAGGTCACGACTCCCGTGTTGGTCGCGGGACCTGCAGTAGGATGTTGCCAAAATTTTAGCAGTTTTGATATTTCTTTAACTTAATATAATAATTTTACAGTTATCAAATATTTTTACACAATGTATCTGAAAATAAAAAAAGCTAGACAATACAGACAAAGGGAAAAACGAAAACGTTTCGACGCATTCTTTTTATAATATAAACGTTCATTTTCCTTGCTTTGCACGTGAAGCTGTCATTTCGTTTGTTACATATTTAAAAATTTCACATCGTTCTATGTCTTAAAATTAGAAATTAAAGGGAATGACCTGAAACTGCAATAGTATATTACAGTACAAGTGAAAAAAATTGAGAGTTTCACTCACGCGTGTGTCTTATTTGCGCAATACTTATGGAGTCCCACAAAATTTGTGTAAATATTACGGGGTCCTGAGGTTTAAATGAAAGTTTATTGCAAGGTGGTAGTAGAAAGTTTTCCCTGCCATTTATATAACCGTACTTGCTACAATAAGATATTCCGCCTCTCCCGAGTAGCTAGTCAAATTATTTCGTTTGTCTAAAACTGAAGTGAAACTCATTTCAATTTAAATCTGACAGTTTTCGGAAGCGAAGTGTTTGTTTTAGACTAAAAAAATCACCAGCATTAATTGAAATGGTAACAAAGGATTCGAATTTGCAATGACCAATGCCTTTATCCCCACATCATCAAAGAATTATTTTTATCGCCAAAAAGAGGGTTCCGCAAAGAGGTAAAATTTAGTGCCAAATGTTAAATTTAACAAGAGTAACTGCCTTCTACAGTGAAAAAAAGGTAAAAACACTGAAGGACTTAATTTAGTAAATTTTTTTGTGTCAAAAAAGGGCCAGAATCAATTTTGTGAGGGGTTACATCATGAATTTTGACAAGCATCGACGTTTCCTTGATCAGTGGTTGTTAACAAGAGCAGAGTGAAAACGCTCGAACTTTATGTCGCCAAGTGCTTCGGGTCTGGGAGGGGGCCGAAATTTACTATTAGCAAACGGTGCAAATCCATCCAATGAAATTTTAGTGTAATTTTTAACTGATTTTTCTGATTGGCTAGAAAGGGCACATGACCGTTCGCCACTGACTTCGCGACGAAGTGCAAAAGCTTTACGGCTCATACTAAGGCTATACTAAGGTTTAGAGGAGCCTTAGCTCATACTAGACTTTAACTTTGTTGGATCTAGGTGCTATTCTTGCGATTATAAATTCTCTATATATTTTTCATTGTCTAATTTGATCTAATTTTCTAATTCTTTTTAAGATCTTTAATAGCTTTCTGTTTGATATATTTTTTGTATAATTTTCTAATTCTTTTTAAGATATTTAATCTTAAATATCTTTGTATTTTTGATTTTTTTTAATATAATTTTCTAATTCTTTTTAAGAATCTTTACTATTTTTGTATTTGATATATTTTTTATAAATTTTCTAATTCCTTTTTCAGATATTTTATCTTTGTATTTGATATATTTTTTTATATAATTTTCTAATTCTTTTTCAGATATTTAAGCTTTAATATCTTCGTACATAACTAACCTTACTAACATTTGTATATAAATACTAATTTTTCTTACTAACTATTAACATTTGTATATAATATTTTTGTAAATAATCTTTGTAATAAATACTTTTTTTCTTGCCATTAAAATTTTTGTATTGTAGTATATATATTGTAATTTACTTGTGTAATAAAAATAAAAATTTCTGAAATGGAGTCCGAGCCTTTCAGCTCCAGGTAATGTATATTTGCGTATTTATATTGTTTTATTTATTTTTTAGCACTTCACTCGGTTTGTCGGTACTACCAATGTCCCGGTTAAATCTTTGTTGATGAAAATTAAATTATCTGCATTAAGTTTTTCATAATAAACTGTAGTTAAATTCTTTTAATGTATTGCATCAGTCTATTCTATTGGTTATCTATTTAATTAAGTGTTAATATTTGTGTTTAATTTTTTACATCAGTAATTGTTACTTAACGAAAGTTCATCCACTCATTAGTATGTACATGATTATTAATTTTATTTTCATCGTATTTAAAAGTACAGTTGGCGTCGTTTGATTTGCGTAACGTTTGTCTAGAGCTATTTTGTTAACTATATATATCGTTGAGCATAGCAGCAGAATTCAATTAATTTACTATAAATATAACTATAAACGGATAAATCGATGCTTTCACAGTATATTAGGAAAAGGAAACAATTGGTTTAATCCTCTGTTTGAAACAACGCAGCAAATATAAAATTAGGGTGTGAAGTGCAGAATCGCCCACTTATTTGGCGCTTTTTACAAGAGTAAGAAAAACTGGATTTTTGTCAATTTCCTTTGACTTTTTTACATCAATGTGTACTTGAACAAAGGAAGATGCACATTGCCGATATTGTGCAATTCTCTGATGTTTTTTTAAGTGAAAATACGTCGATGTGTTACCGGATAGGGTAAATCATCTTTATATGTCACAAATTTCATTTACATGATCAGCGCAAACTGATGCAAAACGGTGATATACAATCTTTTCTAAATTTGAAAAACTGAGATTTTAGTTGGAAAATGAGCTAGACAAGTTAAGGTACTGCTAAAATGCAGCTTTGTATTAACAAAACACAGAATCACAATGAACAGTATTTCGATAGACTTGCTTTCGATCGAATTTCGGATCCTTTAAATTCGGTGATATCGGAAAAGCTGTGATAGAAGTGGCGGTACGCCTCAATGCCGTATAGGCTATCTATCTTGTCCGAAAAAGGTCTAATATTTTTTGCCGATTTGAATATTTTTTTTAAAGTTTGTTCAGCATATTGTGAATTTCAGAAATGTTGCATGAGTATATGAACACAAGATTCATGTAATGAGAAGTGCAGTGCATATGGATTGCTTTTGCAGCAAAAGCTTTAATCTGAGCTCCAATTCCCTTTTTTATCACGTTATCTGCTCCATCATAACTCATAGCTAATGTTGCTACCATCTAACCCGGATTTTGAAATTATTGAGATTATAGAATTATTATTGAGTGGACCTGTAATCTTAGCTAGTCTGAGAAAATGTAGGATGTCTTTCTTATCTAATATTTTTTGACTGTTCACAAATCATCTTGTACACCATCATAAAGTTTCCTTATTATTTGAAGTGACTTCATCAGTTATAATGGAATAAAAGTGAGCAATGGTATTGCTGTATGGGAAAAAAATTTCTTTACCTCTAGCACGCAAGGCTATTGGAAATTTTGAAGATAGGCCTTTTTTAAATATTTTTTTTATATAGCTGTTTACTTGAATTTTATGTGATTTATGTACGAAGAACAGGCTATTTGAGAATTAAAGGTAACACACAAAACATTAAAAGAATTCCCTTTGGGTGTAATATAAAATTTGAAATCTTTCAGCTTTTATTTTAATATTTTTAATTTTATATTTTTTTCTAAAGCACAAATGTGAATTACCCCAGAAGGGCTATTAGTTTCAAAATGGCATTTTGTGTCAAATCACTTTAAATGTTCGAAGCACTTTTCTAATTGTTGTCACCAAATATTATCACCCTGTATCATATTTCATGAAACTAAATAATGATAATTTGCATGAACATATGTATGTTTACGCATTGTTGAAAAACAATGTTGCCTATAGTCATTAAATTTTGGATAACATAGTCCTCCACCCAAACATATAGGCACTTGGAAGCCTGAATTTGGAATTAACATATTTTTATTATCTATTTTATACTTTGTAGAAATTTAACAAATTTTTGATTAAAAATCATAGTTTTAAAGTGAGCAGTGTAATTATTTTACATTTTGTAAAAATTTAACTAATTTTATATTGTAAACTGAATTTAATAAAAGTAGTTAAATAAGAAATTAAAAGATCCAACTCAGTAAGTCAGAGCCGGAACAGCTAATGAAGGTTATGAGACTGTGATATTACTTTTGGTTTTGTGAAACGAAGGATTACTAGGATACTTTCAGATTGAAGTTCTGTAGAAACAAAAGTTTAAGTACCCTCCCCCTTTCTGAAGCTCTTTATTTGTTTATTGACTTTTGCTTATTAAAATGTCACTAAAGGAGATATGAGCAGAAAAACGTACATTCGGAGTTGCGATTCGTATGTTACGCTGTAAGAAAGAAACGTAGTGCCAGAGTGTCACTATGGTAAATAAATGTATTGAAAGTAAAAGTGTTATTTTCTGTAATGTGTGTGGTGTTATTTTATTGTGATATATAGCTATTCATGAGAAATAGAATAATTCAATTCAAGTGTGTTTGGTGAATTGAATTATTCTATTTCTCGTCAATAGCTATATATCGCAATAAAATAACACCACACACACATTACAGAAAATAACACTTTTACTTTCAATACATTTATTTTCCATGGCGACAGTCTAGCGCTAGCTTTCTTTCTTACAGAGTAACATATGATTCGCAACTCCGAATGTGTACAACAAGAATCAAGTTTATCGAAAATATATTTCAGCGGCGATTCTAGTGGCGCATGCGCTATTAGACAAGATTCTGCTCTGTCGCCAAGTATTTCTCAGCTAATACAAAACAAAGCCACTGTACTGAAGATAACACAGTTCAGTGAAAGAGTCTCTAAATGTCAATTACATTTAATGTTGCTGACGCAGACTCATTTTGCGTAGGATGCATATTCATAAATCGTTTCAGATGAACATACACTTGTTCGTGGTGATTAGAGAACCTTTCTTCTAGTAATGAAAAGGCTAATTTATAATTAGAGTCAACTATGGATATTGACTGAACAATACGATTAGCATCTCCTCTTAGCTCAGATTTTAAGTACTGTAATTTGACCACATCTGTTAAATTAGGATTTGAATCAACACTGGCTAAAAAATATCTTTAAGTGAAAGCTACTCGTGTAAGTTACCCGAAAACGTTGGCAAAATAATTTTGGATAATTTAACATTGACCTAAGCATTCGTGAAAACCAAAGGTTCCTATTCAATTTCTTTGGAAAGCTTAGCTAATTTACGATTTAATTCGACTTCTACATCTAAGACAATATCGTCAATCTCTTCTTTCTCTTTTACATAAGCATCAATACAATCAAAAGTCTTTAATCCGGACTTGTCAGGACTTCAGCGATTCCAGATTATCGGTTTTCCCGGATTATAGATCATCAGTTTAAATCTGGTAAAATGGCATGCATAAATTATAAAATTAAAAATATAAAACCGTAATTTATGAAATAAAGAGCAATTATGATCTAAAGGGTATCAAAATTTACAAAAAAATCTTAATATTTATTTGTTTACTTTATTAAACATTTCTTTCAACCCGCGCATGCGTAAAGCATACATTATGCATAGAAATTAGAAAATTGCAACCAGAAAACTATTTGATGTGTATTCGTGATATTTATAATGACGAGGAATTTGATTTAAATCATATCAAAGAGGGAGCAAATCGAGATGAAATACTACATTTAATAAGGAATTATAAGCCGATTAAAATAAAAACATCTGCCATGAAGATGAGGATAGTGCTGAGAGATCAATTTCCAGTTCATTGCACGCCGTGACGTCCCCCCCCCCCGCAGAGCAGCTTGAAATTGATAAACAGATTTTGGAATGGTTAGAGAAACAAAGGATATGCCTTTATCCATTTTTTGCAGCAATTCCACTTTTTGTTTGATGGACATCGAAACATGCTTTCCCTTTGTAGATTCTTTGCAGCTCCAGTATCGGAAATTGTGTTTGACATAATCGAAAGTTCCAACTTACTTTTATTAAATTGCTCTAATAGTCTAAAAGAAAATAATAAGCCGTATCCAATTAGAAGATTAAGGAACAACACAATCTGCAACATTAACTGAAATAGATTATTTTAGCTTAGCTTATACCGTCCGTTATACATTAAACGCGCATGCGTAAACGTATTATGCATATGCGTAAACGCATGCGCGGAAAATTTGTAGCTTTGAGGTCCGGATTATAGATCATTCCGGATTATGGATGTCCGGATTAAAGACTTTTGACTGCACTTTCTTCAATACATAACCCGAGCAAAGAATCGAAATTGGAATTTATCTTTGTCTCGAACACTTTAAACTTATTCTTCAGCACTTCCAAATCACTTCTTTGGATATTTTTGTCGGCAACGTTTTGTTTTAACTTTGTTTTCAATGTATGTTTTTTCGCTGATATCTCCTTTAGTGACCTTTTAATTACCAAAAGTCAATAAACAAATAAAGAGCTTCAGAAAGAGGGATGGTACTTACTTTTTTGTTTCTACAGAACTTCAATCTGAAAGTATCCTATGTAATTCTTCATTTCACAAAACCGAAAGTAATATCACAGTCTCATAAACTTCATTAGCTGTTCCGGCTCTGACCGCCTAAACAATTAATTAAACAACGTTGAACAATTTAATTAATTGTAACAAATTGCCTCAGGCTCTTTTATAAGTATTAGTTTATGTTTTATAAAAATTTAGCAAATTTTTGATTAAGAAACATATTTTTAAGGCAAGCAGTGTAATTAATAAAACATTTGTATTTTAAGTGTGCAAGACAGTCTGTCTGAAATTGTAGCTTTTAAATACTTTTAGTCCAAAGTAGCATTAGCCCAAACATCTAATGATTGTCTGTAAATGAAAAAAATTGCCCGTTTGGACCTAATTTTTATCCTATAAAATCTGAGATTGTTTTCATTATTTATTTGAGGGGTACTGAACCCAAGGTTTGCATAACTTTTCAACCACAAGGTTTGTGCTTACATTATTTTCTTATTTTTTATAAAAAGTTTTAGAAAAGTATTTAAAATAAATGGATCTTATATCGAGTTAAAGAAAGTGCTTACAGATTGTATTTTTTAAATAAGCTAATTATCTTTAAGATAAATGCTATTATTTTTTTATGATGACAATAATAGGAAAATAAGGGGAATAAAGTCTCCTGAATATTTCTTTTTGCAGAGTTATTTATATTAAAATAAATTTCATAATCCTTAATTTTATTTGCATGAATTTCACATATTTCATAAAAAAACAGATGCATATTTGTATCCTATAAAATAATTTGTTAAAATTCTACAGGATATTTGAGTGGGCTTCCCAGACACTGTTATTTCATAAAATAACAAGCAAATATTTATATTGTATACATCAATGCCTTTAAAGATTACGTTATTTCATGTAATTGTAAGATACCTGTTTAAGTATTTATTCCATGCTAAAAGAAATTATTTGTAAATTAGGTGATATTAATTTCTTTAAAAGTAATTCATGGGTTCAGTGCAAATTGCATTTTATTTTATAGAAGAAATTTTGTTTCACAAACTTTTTGCATACACAAAGCTTTCGGTCGAAGGCTTCTTAGTATTTTTCGGTTTCGGCACGAAAATCGCCTACAGGTCGGCAGATAGTGTGGCTGGATACGAGGTTTTTATTTATGAACCTCGCACTGTAACATCTTTCTTTATTGATTGCTATTTCCCTACTGCCAGTTGCCGCATTCATTCGAAACCATTTCGTATTTATCAAAATCTGACAAGAATATTCTGCGTGTCGTGATTTGGAAAGCCATCTTTCAATACGAAATAATCCGTAGATACACCTAGAAGATTAAAGGTGCCATTTAGTTGTTGAGTTATCGATGAAATGGTTTCATTTCATGGTTCTTGGACTATAGTTTAAGCCTAATTTTCTATCACGAATGAGGCCCACCAGCGGCCGAGCGGTGGAGTCACCGAACGCTGGTAGTCGGTCCGAGGTTCGAATCCCAGGAACGGGCTGGGCGTTTTCGTGGTTTTCCCCATGTGTAACATGTATACAAGCCAGTTTCCCTTAGAAAGTGCTCCACAAAGGCACAGGCAGATAGCCCTTGAGGCTTTGTCATAATCACACACAATCATGAATGATGCCTTTTCTTTGTCAAAATTTTATTGCAAATTTTTCATCTCTGGCAATTTCTAAATAGATAGATTCGATGCACTTTTAAAAAGTTTAAAAAGTATACCAGTATTTCAGTGGTAAATTAAAATTTAGAGCTATCTAAATTTATGTGCAGTCATAATTCACTTGCATTTAGAAGTATCTAAATTTATGTGATGTCAATTTATGATTTAAATGGATGTGTGTGCCAAGTTTGGTGCTTTTATGCATGTACTGTCACTGTGGTTTATTATGGTCTCGGTAATAAAATTGTACCTATTTTTGTTTATTATAGGAATGCGAAGCGCCCAAGAAGAGGATGTGAGCAAACAAGCCCTGTGGATGTGGAGGCTGAGAGGTAAGATACCAATTTTTTCTCTTGGCTTCTTTTTTTTGTTATTGTTGCTTCTTTGTCTTTGAGTATGGTAGTAAAGTCATGCTGCGATAATGATGTTAATGTCACACTGCGACTTTTGTATAACTTCACAAAGTGACATAAATTTAATTGCTTTAAAGCAGCGGTTCTCAACCTTTTGACTAACACATACCATCTAAACAAAAATTTAAAAACCTTAGTACAACCAGTATAATTATTGTACATTTTATAATACTTATTCAGTTTCTCAATATAAATAGAAAAAATAAATGTTTTGCCATTTGCACAAGCTATTGGCTATCTGTATTAAATAGGCACACATAAAAAATATTAATTAAGAATTGGTTACCATTTTAATTATCAAAATTTAAGTTATATACTTAAATTTAGTGTAAAATTTGGGCCTGTTTAAGAGAGATCAATTTCTTTGTCTGGCCTTATTTCACTTAGCTTTAAGTGTGATCCACTTTTAATTTTATTCTGTATTTATTTTTCAAATAAAACATGGAAGAAAATCCTTGTTCACACAAATAGGTTGTGCGAAAAGGCAATAAAAATTTAGCTTTATTTGAAATGCCTTTAAATTCTTTTTTTCGGTGTAGCCAAAAGTTGTTATTTATGAAATCTTCAGTGGAAGTGCAATCACAGGAATTTTCTAACAATTGTTCTTTTTTTCTTCATAGAATTTTTGAACTTTGTTTCTTTGCCTACCACCTATTTTTTATCTTGTGTACCACCTGTTGAGAATTGCTGCTTTAAAGATCTGTGTGGGTGTCGCACAGTGTTACATTAGTTTAATCAGTATAATGTCGCAATAGCAGTATTTCAGACATCTCCTCCAGTAAAACTGATAACAGCAGAAAAGCGTTTTATTGATCCAGTAAGAAGTTACTCTTCCAGTTATTAAAATCTTACTGGAATCTTTGGAATTTTTTAATTATTGAATATAGTCATCACAATCATATCAGATTTCCTCAGTGATTATTGTTATATCTCATTGTATTGAAATTATATAACAGATGCGTTTATGATTAATTTACATTTTTATGTAAAACTTTGCTCTCATAAATTGCTATAAAACTATATGCTCATAGTTTTTGTGTATCACTTTTGTGTACTTGCGTGTATTGCTATAAAACATATGCTAATAGTTTTTGTGCAAATAAAACTTACATTTCTTCATTCAAATATTTAGTATAGCCAATAACTACAGTGAGCATAGTTATGTGAATGAAATTAAGCATATAAAACAATTTGTTTTCCAATAAATGTAAGAAAGTTTTAAATAGCAAATTTTCTAGTGTATAAGACGCACTTTTTTTCTTTGAAAATAAGTCGGAAAAAAAAAGGAGGTGCATCTTGTATGTCGATACTCAGTTTTTGATTGCATTAATTTCTGGAAATTTCCTCTTTTTTTGGAGTTATGTGATTTTTTTCTTGTTTCCTTGCGATGTGTGGGAATATTACAGTTACGGAGAGCTTAGTAAATGTGCATCTGGCATGAAAACTGCAATTTTTGCGAACGACTTTTAAGTGTGGGAAATTTCAACTGTTTGGTGTTTCTTAAGTTTGTTGGCAAATTATGGTTCAAAAACAATGTTGAAATTGCTGTAACAAAGCATGCAAGCTGGATGCAGGCTTCAAATTTTGAGGTTACACCATCAAGAAGAAGGGGAAGGCCTAACATTTGGAAAGTTTGTGAATGGGTCAAAGCATCTTGGGATGCTGTGAAAACAGAGGCAGAGGTTAAATCATGTATGAAGTGTGGCATTATTAATACACTGGATGGTACAGAGGACAATCTGTTGTATGAGGACTCGAATGCTGATTTAGGAGAGGTTTCAAGTGACTTTTCATTTAGCTATGGTGATGAGTGTTTAGGTTTTGATGAAGAAAATTAAAAGCTCTTCCCCAGATGAATTGTGGGTATAAAGTATTACTTTGTATTTATATTTAAAATACTGTAAATTCATTATAATGAAATGTGTATAAAAAAAGGGGGATGTGCCTTATGCGCCTGCAAATACGGTAATAAAGATATAAAAATATCCATTCACTTAAGAGAAACTTAAATTCATTTCCTGCAAAAATTTTAAAAGATCCTTTTAATATATTTAATGCAGCCTTTTCTTAATTAATAAGAAGTTAATATTGTTAATAACATATTTTATTTACATCGGCAATTCTGTCAATGTATACATGTTTTTCGAATGGCCTTTCATCGAATTTTACAAAATATGACTCGTATTCATAATATAAGTTTACAATGTCTCCTTCAGCCTCATGAAATTAAACAAAATATGCATTATTATTATAAAAAATTATAATGCTATTATATGCATTGAGATGAGCAGTGACTGGCAAGAGTTTTAAAGCTATTTATTAAATTTTAAATTACTTTAAAATTGAAAGAAAGCTCCAAATTTTTAAATAGGTACTAAACATTTTGATGATTGTTTGATTTACTATTTTGAAGCTTTATTATTTATCATTTATACTTTTATTATTTTTGAAACTCGGACGCTTCCAAACATATGAATTTATAATACTTACAATTCAGTAAAAACAAATACAAACTTAAAATTTTAGATTCTAAGCTTTCAAGACAGCTTCTGTACACAAAAGTACTCGCTGTTATACACTCATGTCCATAAATTAAGGATAATGCAAAATCAGGCAAAGGAAAAGTTAGAAGCAAAACAAATTTGACTTATTTGTAAAGCTTATTTATTAAACAAAAGGTAAAGAGCAAAAACAGATGCTATATGTTTGATATTATTAAAAAAATTAGCGATTTTTTTTCTCCCTGGAGCAAATTACCAAAAAAAAAAAAAAAAAAAAACTTATTTACAAAAAACCAATATTACATGGTTGGTTTGATTGTTAATACATTGTATGTCTCCCAGACGATGCAATACAGTCCGTACAATGCCTAGGCATCTGAGTATCAAATTATCGATCTGATCTTGGGGGATATTACATCACTCAAAAAGCAATGCACTCCGAAGTTCCGGTAGACATGTAGAAGGAGGTTGACGGGCTGCAACTCGTCGGCCAAGCATGTCCCACACGTGTTCTACTGGTTCAAGTCTGGTGAGAATGCTGGCCAGTCTGTACGGGTGATATCCTCCGATTGAAGGCATTCGCTTACGATATTTGCACGGTGAGGATTGGCGTTGTCATCCATAAACAAATTGTGTGCCCATGGCACCCCGAAACAAATGTACATGTTGTTCCAGAATGACGTCTCGATAGATATGGCTTGTCATGATTCCAATTTGAACATGAAGGTCAGTTCTGGAACCCAGAATAATTCCACCCCAAACGAGCACTCCTACACCACTGTAACGGTGTCGTTCAATGATGCTTTCTTGGTGGTAACGAATACCTGGAGCTCTCCATATGAAAGTCCGGCGAGAATCAGACTGCAAGCTAAACCTGGACTCGTCGGAAAACATCACACAAGCCCACTGTTGCGGTGTCCACAGTGCATGCTCTCTACTCCAGGCTAACCGCAGGCGACAGTGAGTTGCAGTAAGTGGAACGCATCTGACAGGTCTACGAACATATAAACCAATCTGCCCTAAGCGTCTGTACACGGTCTGCCTTGAAATTGTCGTACCAGTGGCTGAAGAGAGCTGACGAGGCAGGTCTCGGGCTGTGCTCCACCTGTTTGTTTTGGCAGTAACTGCCAAATACCGGTCCTTATTCGGCGGTGTAACTCTGCGGCGACCTGTGCTGTAACGTCTACTCACATTACCATCATCTCCAGTATCGGAAATTGTGTTTGACATAATCGAAAGTTCCAACTTACTTTTATTAAATTGCTCTAATAGTCTAAAAGAAAATAATAAGCCGTATCCAATTAGAAGATTAAGGAACAACACAATCTGCAACATTAACTGAAATAGATTATTTTAGCTTAGCTTATACCGTCCGTTATACATTAAACGCGCATGCGTAAACGTATTATGCATATGCGTAAACGCATGCGCGGAAAATTTGTAGCTTTGAGGTCCGGATTATAGATCATTCCGGATTATGGATGTCCGGATTAAAGACTTTTGACTGCACTTTCTTCAATACATAACCCGAGCAAAGAATCGAAATTGGAATTTATCTTTGTCTCGAACACTTTAAACTTATTCTTCAGCACTTCCAAATCACTTCTTTGGATATTTTTGTCGGCAACGTTTTGTTTTAACTTTGTTTTCAATGTATGTTTTTTCGCTGATATCTCCTTTAGTGACCTTTTAATTACCAAAAGTCAATAAACAAATAAAGAGCTTCAGAAAGAGGGATGGTACTTACTTTTTTGTTTCTACAGAACTTCAATCTGAAAGTATCCTATGTAATTCTTCATTTCACAAAACCGAAAGTAATATCACAGTCTCATAAACTTCATTAGCTGTTCCGGCTCTGACCGCCTAAACAATTAATTAAACAACGTTGAACAATTTAATTAATTGTAACAAATTGCCTCAGGCTCTTTTATAAGTATTAGTTTATGTTTTATAAAAATTTAGCAAATTTTTGATTAAGAAACATATTTTTAAGGCAAGCAGTGTAATTAATAAAACATTTGTATTTTAAGTGTGGAAGACAGTCTGTCTGAAATTGTAGCTTTTAAATACTTTTAGTCCAAAGTAGCATTAGCCCAAACATCTAATGATTGTCTGTAAATGAAAAAAATTGCCCGTTTGGACCTAATTTTTATCCTATAAAATCTGAGATTGTTTTCATTATTTATTTGAGGGGTACTGAACCCAAGGTTTGCATAACTTTTCAACCACAAGGTTTGTGCTTACATTATTTTCTTATTTTTTATAAAAAGTTTTAGAAAAGTATTTAAAATAAATGGATCTTATATCGAGTTAAAGAAAGTGCTTACAGATTGTATTTTTTAAATAAGCTAATTATCTTTAAGATAAATGCTATTATTTTTTTATGATGACAATAATAGGAAAATAAGGGGAATAAAGTCTCCTGAATATTTCTTTTTGCAGAGTTATTTATATTAAAATAAATTTCATAATCCTTAATTTTATTTGCATGAATTTCACATATTTCATAAAAAAACAGATGCATATTTGTATCCTATAAAATAATTTGTTAAAATTCTACAGGATATTTGAGTGGGCTTCCCAGACACTGTTATTTCATAAAATAACAAGCAAATATTTATATTGTATACATCAATGCCTTTAAAGATTACGTTATTTCATGTAATTGTAAGATACCTGTTTAAGTATTTATTCCATGCTAAAAGAAATTATTTGTAAATTAGGTGATATTAATTTCTTTAAAAGTAATTCATGGGTTCAGTGCAAATTGCATTTTATTTTATAGAAGAAATTTTGTTTCACAAACTTTTTGCATACACAAAGCTTTCGGTCGAAGGCTTCTTAGTATTTTTCAGTTTCGGCACGAAAATCGCCTACAGGTCGGCAGATAGTGTGGCTGGATACGAGGTTTTTATTTATGAACCTCGCGCTGTAACATCTTTCTTTATTGATTGCTATTTCCCTACTGCCAGTTGCCGCATTCATTCGAAACCATTTCGTATTTATCAAAATCTGACAAGAATATTCTGCGTGTCGTGATTTGGAAAGCCATCTTTCAATACGAAATAATCCGTAGATACACCTAGAAGATTAAAGGTGCCATTTAGTTGTTGAGTTATCGATGAAATGGTTTCATTTCATGGTTCTTGGACTATAGTTTAAGCCTAATTTTCTATCACGAATGAGGCCCACCAGCGGCCGAGCGGTGGAGTCACCGAACGCTGGTAGTCGGTCCGAGGTTCGAATCCCAGGAACGGGCTGGGCGTTTTCGTGGTTTTCCCCATGTGTAACGTGTATACAAGCCAGTTTCCCTTAGAAAGTGCTCCACAAAGGCACAGGCAGATAGCCCTTGAGGCTTTGTCATAATCACACACAATCATGAATGATGCCTTTTCTTTGTCAAAATTTTATTGCAAATTTTTCATCTCTGGCAATTTCTAAATAGATAGATTCGATGCACTTTTAAAAAGTTTAAAAAGTATACCAGTATTTCAGTGGTAAATTAAAATTTAGAGCTATCTAAATTTATGTGCAGTCATAATTCACTTGCATTTAGAAGTATCTAAATTTATGTGATGTCAATTTATGATTTAAATGGATGTGTGTGCCAAGTTTGGTGCTTTTATGCATGTACTGTCACTGTGGTTTATTATGGTCTCGGTAATAAAATTGTACCTATTTTTGTTTATTATAGGAATGCGAAGCGCCCAAGAAGAGGATGTGAGCAAACAAGCCCTGTGGATGTGGAGGCTGAGAGGTAAGATACCAATTTTTTCTCTTGGCTTCTTTTTTTTGTTATTGTTGCTTCTTTGTCTTTGAGTATGGTAGTAAAGTCATGCTGCGATAATGATGTTAATGTCACACTGCGACTTTTGTATAACTTCACAAAGTGACATAAATTTAATTGCTTTAAAGCAGCGGTTCTCAACCTTTTGACTAACACATACCATCTAAACAAAAATTTAAAAACCTTAGTACAACCAGTATAATTATTGTACATTTTATAATACTTATTCAGTTTCTCAATATAAATAGAAAAAATAAATGTTTTGCCATTTGCACAAGCTATTGGCTATCTGTATTAAATAGGCACACATAAAAAATATTAATTAAGAATTGGTTACCATTTTAATTATCAAAATTTAAGTTATATACTTAAATTTAGTGTAAAATTTGGGCCTGTTTAAGAGAGATCAATTTCTTTGTCTGGCCTTATTTCACTTAGCTTTAAGTGTGATCCACTTTTAATTTTATTCTGTATTTATTTTTCAAATAAAACATGGAAGAAAATCCTTGTTCACACAAATAGGTTGTGCGAAAAGGCAATAAAAATTTAGCTTTATTTGAAATGCCTTTAAATTCTTTTTTTCGGTGTAGCCAAAAGTTGTTATTTATGAAATCTTCAGTGGAAGTGCAATCACAGGAATTTTCTAACAATTGTTCTTTTTTTCTTCATAGAATTTTTGAACTTTGTTTCTTTGCCTACCACCTATTTTTTATCTTGTGTACCACCTGTTGAGAATTGCTGCTTTAAAGATCTGTGTGGGTGTCGCACAGTGTTACATTAGTTTAATCAGTATAATGTCGCAATAGCAGTATTTCAGACATCTCCTCCAGTAAAACTGATAACAGCAGAAAAGCGTTTTATTGATCCAGTAAGAAGTTACTCTTCCAGTTATTAAAATCTTACTGGAATCTTTGGAATTTTTTAATTATTGAATATAGTCATCACAATCATATCAGATTTCCTCAGTGATTATTGTTATATCTCATTGTATTGAAATTATATAACAGATGCGTTTATGATTAATTTACATTTTTATGTAAAACTTTGCTCTCATAAATTGCTATAAAACTATATGCTCATAGTTTTTGTGTATCACTTTTGTGTACTTGCGTGTATTGCTATAAAACATATGCTAATAGTTTTTGTGCAAATAAAACTTACATTTCTTCATTCAAATATTTAGTATAGCCAATAACTACAGTGAGCATAGTTATGTGAATGAAATTAAGCATATAAAACAATTTGTTTTCCAATAAATGTAAGAAAGTTTTAAATAGCAAATTTTCTAGTGTATAAGACGCACTTTTTTTCTTTGAAAATAAGTCGGAAAAAAAAAGGAGGTGCATCTTGTATGTCGATACTCAGTTTTTGATTGCATTAATTTCTGGAAATTTCCTCTTTTTTTGGAGTTATGTGATTTTTTTCTTGTTTCCTTGCGATGTGTGGGAATATTACAGTTACGGAGAGCTTAGTAAATGTGCATCTGGCATGAAAACTGCAATTTTTGCGAACGACTTTTAAGTGTGGGAAATTTCAACTGTTTGGTGTTTCTTAAGTTTGTTGGCAAATTATGGTTCAAAAACAATGTTGAAATTGCTGTAACAAAGCATGCAAGCTGGATGCAGGCTTCAAATTTTGAGGTTACACCATCAAGAAGAAGGGGAAGGCCTAACATTTGGAAAGTTTGTGAATGGGTCAAAGCATCTTGGGATGCTGTGAAAACAGAGGCAGAGGTTAAATCATGTATGAAGTGTGGCATTATTAATACACTGGATGGTACAGAGGACAATCTGTTGTATGAGGACTCGAATGCTGATTTAGGAGAGGTTTCAAGTGACTTTTCATTTAGCTATGGTGATGAGTGTTTAGGTTTTGATGAAGAAAATTAAAAGCTCTTCCCCAGATGAATTGTGGGTATAAAGTATTACTTTGTATTTATATTTAAAATACTGTAAATTCATTATAATGAAATGTGTATAAAAAAAGGGGGATGTGCCTTATGCGCCTGCAAATACGGTAATAAAGATATAAAAATATCCATTCACTTAAGAGAAACTTAAATTCATTTCCTGCAAAAATTTTAAAAGATCCTTTTAATATATTTAATGCAGCCTTTTCTTAATTAATAAGAAGTTAATATTGTTAATAACATATTTTATTTACATCGGCAATTCTGTCAATGTATACATGTTTTTCGAATGGCCTTTCATCGAATTTTACAAAATATGACTCGTATTCATAATATAAGTTTACAATGTCTCCTTCAGCCTCATGAAATTAAACAAAATATGCATTATTATTATAAAAAATTATAATGCTATTATATGCATTGAGATGAGCAGTGACTGGCAAGAGTTTTAAAGCTATTTATTAAATTTTAAATTACTTTAAAATTGAAAGAAAGCTCCAAATTTTTAAATAGGTACTAAACATTTTGATGATTGTTTGATTTACTATTTTGAAGCTTTATTATTTATCATTTATACTTTTATTATTTTTGAAACTCGGACGCTTCCAAACATATGAATTTATAATACTTACAATTCAGTAAAAACAAATACAAACTTAAAATTTTAGATTCTAAGCTTTCAAGACAGCTTCTGTACACAAAAGTACTCGCTGTTATACACTCATGTCCATAAATTAAGGATAATGCAAAATCAGGCAAAGGAAAAGTTAGAAGCAAAACAAATTTGACTTATTTGTAAAGCTTATTTATTAAACAAAAGGTAAAGAGCAAAAACAGATGCTATATGTTTGATATTATTAAAAAAATTAGCGATTTTTTTTCTCCCTGGAGCAAATTACCAAAAAAAAAAAAAAAAAAAAAAAAAAAAAAAAACTTATTTACAAAAAACCAATATTACATGGTTGGTTTGATTGTTAATACATTGTATGTCTCCCAGACGATGCAATACAGTCCGTACAATGCCTAGGCATCTGAGTATCAAATTATCGATCTGATCTTGGGGGATATTACATCACTCAAAAAGCAATGCACTCCGAAGTTCCGGTAGACATGTAGAAGGAGGTTGACGGGCTGCAACTCGTCGGCCAAGCATGTCCCACACGTGTTCTACTGGTTCAAGTCTGGTGAGAATGCTGGCCAGTCTGTACGGGTGATATCCTCCGATTGAAGGCATTCGCTTACGATATTTGCACGGTGAGGATTGGCGTTGTCATCCATAAACAAATTGTGTGCCCATGGCACCCCGAAACAAATGTACATGTTGTTCCAGAATGACGTCTCGATAGATATGGCTTGTCATGATTCCAATTTGAACATGAAGGTCAGTTCTGGAACCCAGAATAATTCCACCCCAAACGAGCACTCCTACACCACTGTAACGGTGTCGTTCAATGATGCTTTCTTGGTGGTAACGAATACCTGGAGCTCTCCATATGAAAGTCCGGCGAGAATCAGACTGCAAGCTAAACCTGGACTCGTCGGAAAACATCACACAAGCCCACTGTTGCGGTGTCCACAGTGCATGCTCTCTACTCCAGGCTAACCGCAGGCGACAGTGAGTTGCAGTAAGTGGAACGCATCTGACAGGTCTACGAACATATAAACCAATCTGCCCTAAGCGTCTGTACACGGTCTGCCTTGAAATTGTCGTACCAGTGGCTGAAGAGAGCTGACGAGGCAGGTCTCAGGCTGTGCTCCACCTGTTTGTTTTGGCAGTAACTGCCAAATACCGGTCCTTATTCGGCGCTGTAACTCTGGGGCGACCTGTGCTGTAACGTCTACTCACATTACCATCATCTGGGAATCGTTGCCAAAGCCTGGAGATGACACTCTGGGCAATTCCAAGTTTGTCTGATACTTCCAGTTGGGTACGCCCACATTCCAGACGGCCGATAATTCTACCACGTAAAAAATCATCCAAATGCGTCCTTTGTCGGTTATTGCACTGAAATGCTTATAAAGCCCCTGCGAACTATTTGGTTATTGCACTGAAATGCTTATAAAGTGCCTGCGAACAATTTTACTTCTTTGCCTGTATTCATTATATATCACTTTCTTACATTCTCGTCATTGTGAAGTACCATCGGTGTCATCTGGTTACTTCCTAAAATTTGCATATGATTCTTGAAGATGTGTGTTGTGATGTTACAGGTGATATTTTAGTATATTTTAGAGTTCGATTTCCGCGTGACTCCGAATTATCCTTAATTTATGGACATGAGTGTAGTAGCAACTTTGTTGCAGCATATTTTGGGTGCCCCCATGCTGCACAGACACTATACATTTACCACCCACCAACCTTTTTGAGATTAACTGTTATAGTAGCACCTTTCTTTTCAATTGTTGCAGGGAGATGAGTTTGCACTATCTCTAAAAAATACATTAAATGGAAAATTTCCTTGTGAATTTTCAATTATAATTACTGCATATTTAAACAGAAAGTCAATTAATTAAAAACCATAACATTTTTGCGATGCAACTATCACACGGAGGACGAGTCCAAGGATTTTCAAGTTCTCTTTCCCTACGATCAGCTTCTTGAAAGAACTTTTCGGCTTGCAGCATATTTTGGGTGCCCCCATGATGCACAGACACTATGCGTTTACAACCCCCGAACCTTTTCCGAGATTCGAACCCGAGTGCTTTGGTACGGCAGTCGGCCTGATCGAGCGGTAAAATATAATGTAAAAGAACAAAGCTTTACTTAATTCAGCTCAATTACTGACAAATGGATAGATAACAAACTAAGTAACAATACATCATAAAAATTAAATAGCAGAACAAATGAGGATTAAACATCATTTTAAGAATAAAAAAAAGTTAGACATTTTAAATAACATTTTAAACATTTGCGATCAGATAAAACTGCTATTTTATGTTGTCTTCTAATTCATTTAAAGTCTTCTTGACATAACAGGTTCATACACTAAATATATTACTCTTCCTTCATGCATTGGGATATCTTTCCAGATGCTAATATCTACCTGCTTTATTTCTTCTGGGATGGTCACATATGCATTTAGTAGCACTATGCACTATTCATGGAAGTCTGGTCTTATTTTATTCGATTTTTTGAATAATTAAGATTTGACTCAGGCTGAGAGCTACGGGTGCTGGGTGTGACTTAATTTGGCAGATTTCATATTATACGTAATGTAAGTTATCAAGATATTTTGTAAATGATGATGTACATAAAAATATATTTATAAATGTTGACTTATGTAAAATAACCTATGATAACTTCAGGGATTTAAATGCCCCCCTTTTTTTTTCACTTACCCAAATGTACTCTTCGGCTAGCGTGTCCAACATCACTTCAAAATATTTGTTACGATTACTATTAATATGTTTACGTTAGTCTCCTTTAACATTAATATGTTTCAATTCATTGACCTAAATAAATAAATATATAAATAAAAATTGACTTTAATCTATAAATGCATAACCAACAAGATTTCTTATTCTATCATTTAAGAAAATTATTTCAACTTCACAGAACACTCAAGAAATCTAACTTTCCTCAAAATAAAATGCAAATGTAATGGAAACTTATTTATAAAATCATAACGTTTTCATTGCTTTGAGTTCCATATTTGTATTTTAGTACATTTTCTGCAGTTAGTTTTTATATAAAGAAAATAAGATAATACTGAAATAGAAAATTTCATTTAAGCAAAAACGTAACAGAAATTACTTTATAAAATGAAAATGTGTGCAAAAAGTAAACAAAATAAAATTAAAAAAAAAAAAAACTATTAGGATTAATGTAAAATATTATTTTACAATACCACAGGAGCTATGTTGTTGAGAAACATTCTCTCTAAAAATTGAAGTTCTAATTCAGTTTTTAATTGGAATATATTTAATTCTGAATTTTTCGGTTGATTGCACAGTTAGGAGTTTTCAGCAACTCCACCTTTTCTTGCAATATTTGTAATCTACTTGATAAAGAATTTAAATTTTTTAAGATTAGATGTTGAAGTTCTGCGGAAGAGAAAAGGTCAGGGTATTACATATTTAATTCAGAAGTCAAACAACAAAAATCAGCGTTATATTTACAAAATTTTCACAGTAAACAGTCACTGTGAAAATTTTGTAAATATAACGCTGATTTTTGTTGTTTGACTTCTGAATTAGTATTTATTCGGCGTGTTATTGTGTCTTTATTACATAATTATTCTAAAAACCTGAAAACAGAACACTTTTAAAAAATTGACTATTGGCAAATTCAGAAAGTTACTGTTAAAAAATTTCCAGCTGCGGTAAGATAGATTTCCCACAAAGCAGGTTTAGGATTTGCTAGATTTGGCGAGAAATCACCCATTTGGCAACATCTTTCAGCGAAATTGGCAATATGCCGTAGACGGATGGAGAACCATTTAGAACGAGTTCTTACTGGTTTGACTTAGAATGTTCTCGAATGCATGCTAAAAGCTATATAAACCCTGCCTGTATGCGGAGTAGCAGTAGTATCTCGAGTCTATTGAGTTGATTTTCAGTCTAGTATTGAGTTGATTGGGGAGTGCGTAGAGAGAGTCTCTTAATGTATCGCGAGTTAGTGCATCATCGAGTCTTATCTTGGAGTGTGTTGAGCTCCAAGAACGATTGAACTGAGTCAGAAGCTGTATTCTAGTGCTTATTGTGGAGTGCATCGCGAGTTGTAGCGTCGAGAATCTCGACAGTACGTCGAGTTCTGAGAAGACTGAACCTAGTCGGGAGCTGTACTCTAGCACTTTGCTGTGAAGCTGTCTTCACTGTTACAGCCTAAAGGCTCTGTTGCTGATTGTTTCAATGTGCTTGTCGCAGTTTTTGGACGACTGTAAACATGTTTTTGGAGATGTCCTGAATAATACTGGCAAATACATTGTGTGTTTATTAAGTGTCATCGTTAATCACTCCAAATTGCATGAACCTGTACAGGAATGCAACAGTACGAAACCTTTATTGGGTCTTTCTGATGAGCCTGCTTTTGGAGTATTAGTCCTCAGATTTGCAGTGAGGACTAGCTAAAACAGATGCAGAAAATTCTGGTTGAAAATATTTTCCTTGTGTGCACTCTGGTAGCAATGGCAAGCACAGCTCTGCTAGCTTTTTTACTATAGTACTTTTTTACTGTTTTTTACTCATCTGAAGAATCGGAGAATTTAAATCGCTGGTTTTTTTTTTTTTTTTTTTTTTTTTTTTTTTTTTTTTTTTTTTTTTGTTGTTGTTGTTGTTGTTGTTGTTTCCGCACCAAATTCTGCACTTTTCGATGTCTGAAAACTTCATAGCCAACTTTAACTTTTCTATGCCTTTTTCACTGAAAATTTTAAATTTCCGTTATCACTCATAAACAATAATTTAACATAAAGCAAAAAGAATGAATTAAATAATCGTTTAATGTTAGATTAAACATCTAAATGTTCTAGCAGCATTTATTTGCTCATGTATAATTATCGAAATATTTGATGTAAAATTAAATTAACAGTCATGGCTACATTATTTTATAAAATTCTGCAAATTTCAGATATTTTGCAACAATTTATTCAATAAATAAATCAAATAGAATTTTTATGGTTTCGAATTGTAGGATTATACTATTTCATTATTTTTCCACTGCAAAATTAAGGTGACCGAATAGATTTTGAGAGCATCAAATTTGTATAAAAAAAATGCAGTTAAATGTTAAAGCAAATATATATTATATCCTGATATGATTGTTAATTTTTGAATTTAATACATGCATTCCTATTTTTAAACAACTAGTCTGGTAATTAAAATAATGTTAAGATTCAAAAACCAAACTACCAACTCGTACTAATAATTTATGGATAAAAGTACTAAAAATGGAGATGTTACTATATTTTAAAAATATTTTGGTACTGATGTCATTCATAACAGCATTTTCCATGTTCTATTCAGCTTTCTAAATTATACAGTGAGAAAAATGAGCAACAAGAACACATAATTATAGAAAATATCATACTTGTCGATGCAAAAATTTAGAGAACCCGGTGAAATTGCCAAAGTTCTCAATAATCTGGGGCTTGATGTGATGCAATCATTTTGTTCAGTTTGATTCATTTTTTCATATTACATATGTCATTTATCCATATCAGCCCAAAACCAAGAATTTGGCACCGTTTGTACACCTTCATCAAATTCAGCAATGTAAAAGAAACTCTTGAAAAGCTAAAATAATTATTTTAGGTATTTTAGGTAAATTTAAAATAGATCAAGTCTTAAAATAAATAAAAAAGCACTATTTCATTCAAAATATTTCAGGTTCAAAGCATAAGTTTAGAGAAGAACAATTTACAAATAGATTTGAGTTTTAATACAATTTATTCCTGTGTTCTTATTAAATACGCATTACTGTTCTTTTTTAATCGATACAGATTTAAGTTTTGGTAGAGGGATAATTTTTTTTTACTTTGGTGTAATAAAGGCGTTTCTTCGAAAACATAAATTGGAAGAAATATTCTTGATGAATACTTACAAAATAATCTCTCTCTCTCTTTATTTATTTATTTATTTATTTTTAAATCTTAAATGATCATAAACAGCGTTTTTGTTAAAAATGCTATCTGTAAAATTTTCTTTAGTAAACACCAGCAAAATGGAAACTGCCCTAACATAATTAGAATTTTATTTATTTTATTAATGTATGTATAATGATGTATCTAAGTATGAAATCAATTAAAAATCAGCTTGCCATTTAAAAAAAAAGCCTTGCTTTTATCAATTAACCCAAGTACATTTAGAAACAAATTTAATTGGTTTAATTATTCAGAGACTACTTTTAAGGAATGACTATATAGAAAATATTTCATATGAAATAAAGTTGCAACACTTAACTAATAGGATCACGTTCATTATTCTTTGCAGAACTTTATTGACATAGCTAATTTTATCTGCATATACATGTTTATGAATTAAATGTATATTCAACTGAGTAAAAGGAAATAATTATTTAATTTAAATTTTGTATATTTTGCTCTTTAAACAACCTGTTATTAGTAGTATATTCTGAGGCAGGAAAATGATGTTCTATTTTTATTGCATTGCATGATTATTTTCGTGTTATTTAAAAAAACATTAGCAAGCCTTGTGAAAACATAATCGAGTATATTTAGTTATCAATTAAATAAATTACATCATCAATTAAATAAATTACACAGACATCAGAAGTATGCAACCTGATAATGTAATGAAAGTATGTAGCATTTATGAAAAATTGTGGCTCGAATTGAAAGAACAGGAAATTTCTACAAATATTCTCATATTTAGAGTTGATTTTGGACTGACATCACTTTCATGAATTATTAGTTTTTTCTTCTTGATTGGTATGATGTCTCTTTCATCACTTGAGTATTCGTGATACGATTCTGCTTCAATAGATGATAAATTAGGGGAGATCTCACATCGACTAGACTTCATGATGAAATCCATAATTAACAATTGCCTGTTGTTTTTTTGTCCCCCTAAATCTTTTTAAACATCCGTATATAGATTTAAACACTTACTAAGCTCCCCTTGGAATCGGAGATTTCATTCGACATTTGTGTCATATTGTAAAAAATGATTACCTAATTTTCTTCCCAATTCAAGTCCTACACTGATGACTTTAGCTGTGAATGCAGCTGGTTCAGATTGGTCTTCATCATGTTTATTTGTTTCATGAATCATGTTAACTAACTCATCCTCATTTAGTTCTTCATCAACCATTATTCCTTTAATATATGCTTGAGCTAAATCCTCAAAACCTTCTCCTACTACAGTTTGAGCCAATTTAGTGATCTGAGAATATTCACACTCTAATGGTAATCTATCATTCTCATCTTTAGCAACATCCAACGTATTGCTTTCCAGCATGCGTTGAGCATTGATTGTTTAATCTGAGTATATGACAGTCCAACACAATCTAAGATTGTAAATTTCTTCCAAGCATCCATAAGAGTAAGATTCATTATTCTCCATTTTTTCTAAAATATACCTAAAGGTTTGTTTGATATACACAATGTTGTAAAAGCCAGAAAATATTACTTGATTCAATGGCTGTAATAAAGAAGTTGTATTTTTTGGGCAAAAAGACTATTTCTACTTTTTTGTGTTGTAAATTTTGAAGATGACCAGGTGCATTATCTATTAAAAGAAGAGTCTTAAAAGGCAATCCTTTTTTACCTAAATAATTTTTGACATCTGGGACAAACATGGTAAGAAATCATTCATTGAACCTTATGGCAGTGACCCGTGCTTTCCTGTTAGGCATCCAATAAAAGGGAAGGTTATTTATATTTGTTCCTTTAAATGAACATGGTGTTTTTGATTTGTTAATAACCAATGGTTTCATTATATAATTGCCTGAAGCATTGCAACAGAAAAAAATTGTATGACTTTTCACTACCTTATGACCACTAGCTGATTTGCAAGGTACAGTCAAAAGTCGTTAATTCGGACACCTATAATCCGGAATGATCTATAATCCGGACCTCAAAGCTAAAAACTTTCTGCGCATGCGCACAGGCGTTTTACGCGAGCGCGTAAGAACTTGACTACTGCGCATATGCGTGTGAGCAAGCGCAGAATACGTTTTCGCCTGCGCGTTTAATGTATAACGGACGGTGTAGGCTAAAATTATCTAATTATCTATTTCAGTTAATGTTAATGATTGCGTTGTTCCTTAATCTTCGAATAGGATCCCGCTTATTATTTTTTGCAGACTGTAAGAGCAATTTTATAAAAGTAAACTTGAACTTTCGATTATGTCAAATAGAATTTCCGATGCTGGAACTTCCAAAGGATCTACAAAACGAAAGTATGTTTCAATGTCCAACAAACAAAAAGTGAAATTGCTGAAAAAAATGGATAAAGACATGAAGAATGTGACAGAGAGGTTAGTGAAAACGAAAAAATTTCCATTGACCAGTTAGTCGGTATTCTCGGCACAGCAATTAACGGGACTTGAACAGCAGAACTCTTTAACTGAAAAGAAATTATGTCTGTTTATAGAATTAAAGAGAAAGTATTAGTATCACATAAAATGAAGCAACTTAAACAACTTACATTGAAAGAAATGTTTAATAAAGTAAACAAATAAATATTAAGCTTTTTTTTTTGTAAATTTTGATACCCTTTAGATCATAATTGTTCTTTATTTCATAAATTACGGTTTCATATTTTTAATTTTAGAATTTCTGCATGCCATCTTACGAGATTTAAACTGATGATCTATAATCCGGAAAAATCGATAATCCGGAATCGCCGAAGTCCCGACGAGTCCGGATTAACGACTTTTGACTGTATTTTTTTTTTTTTTTTTTTTTTTTTCAGAACAACGTAGACACGTCAGCATTGAAGATCTGATCAGAAATGTAGGAGATCGTGGCAATTGATTTCAGCAAATTTTGCTGGATATTGTTGTTACATTCGAATCAGCAGATGCACTTTCTCCTTTCAATCTTAGATTATGTAAAGAATGCCTTTGTTTAAATATTATTAAATCTCTCAAACCAACCATGACTTGTGGAAAAAGATACCTTTTTTTCATCTGACAAAGTCGATAGTGACCGATTCTTAAGTGCTTTATAAATTTTTAAAGCCTTGTTTCTAATAGCATCAGTATCAATTGGAATCCATTTTAAATTTTCGTCTTCTACCCATATCTAATTCTTTTTCTAGTAGAGTCTTCATTTTTTTTTTTTAATTGTCCTTATTGTGGCTTCATTCATGGAGTAAAATTTAGCAACATTTGTTACTCCTTCTCTATTACATAGATGATCTAATATTTTAATTTTTGCTTCTAATTTCATTTTTGATTTTTTTTTAAAAATCGTTTTGGCATTATAATACTTTAAAAAATTTACATAAATTATAAAAAATGCCACAAAAACTATAAATGTTGAAAACTTGCTAGTAAACATTCAGATATGTAGATAAAAATGATGTAATCCTTGCTGCTAAAATACTGATACTGCATTAGTTCGCGTGAACCATATAATTTAAAATTTTACTGTTATGAAATACATATACATACTATTGAGATTCTCCTAACACGGGGAATCCCCATCCTTGTTGTTGCCACCAGTGTTACCAAAGAAATGAGATTAAAAAATGACTTCAAATGTATGTATTTGCATTTATGCAGCAAATACTATTTTACTAAGTTTTTGAAATCTGTTAATTTTTAAACTGTGTAAAACTGAAATCATGTAAAACAGGTAAGTACTGTATAAATCGAGGGATAGGTGTATTTCCACGAGATGTTAATACATCAGAACTTTAAATGTCTGTACATATATACTTGAAGATGAAATCCTGCAAAGTTGACAAATGTTTTTAGGAAAATGAAAATTAAAATGGAAATACAAATTTAAATTTCAATAAATTTGACTTTCTTATCGTCAAGACTGCACTTGCATTGTTTTAGAGTGGAATTCATACAGAAAAGCTTCTAATTTCAAAATTGTCGTGTAGTTTTTGTAGTAAAATATATTCCTGTTTCTAACTTTTCCAGGTCTAATAAAGAATACTGCTTTAACATATGGTTAAATAAAATGAAAAGGCATGATCTTTTGTAGTATTTGTAATAATTTGTCTGTCATGTTACCACAAGTTTTTGTTGGTGTTAATTGTTTTTTATTTTCATTTTTTACTCAGAATTGCAGAATTCCAGGTCTTTAAATTTCTAAAAGATAAGCAACAAAGCATAGTATTTAAGAAAAATTTTTATTATTTGCACTTCAAATGCCGCATATGTCAACTAAGTTTAAAGTTGTATATTTTAATACGGAATTAAAAAGAATTAACACCAACGTGCTGCTAATTTGTGTGTGTCCAGTGAATTAGAGGAAAGACCATTCTTAATGCCCATCAACCATGATTTACCAACAATGCGAGAAACAGGCCATCTTTGGAAATCAGAATTTATTTTAGCAACATAAACGTTATTTATACTAGATTTTCATTTGCTGTCATGTAAGTTTTTGATGGGCTTCTGAAACAAAAGAAAATATTTGTTGGTGGTATGATGAAATAAAATATTTGATACTAATACTCTCCGACTGTCATCTAAAATCACACAATCGTTTCCTTTGTTGAAACAATTTATTGTGAATAGGTTTTCTTTTCCTTTTTTATTTGGACATCTGCAGCTTCATTTAGAGTATGCCCTTCCTCGATGAACTAATGTTCAGTTGTAGTGGGTTCCTGGGCATAGCCTTATCCCAGTGTAGTAAGTTAATACTTTTACGAATGTTAAAGAAATAATGTTGCTGAAGTTCGTAAAAATAAAAATTCGAAGAGCAGTTATGGCAGTGAAATGAAATGAAAGCAATTGTGACATTATAATCAGTAGTAATGGCAGAGTTTGCAGCAAATATAAGATGATGAGTTTTGAAGTTAAAACCTAGAGCTAGTTGGAGTGTGAGCAGCAGAGGCAATCGGGGGCGGAGAGAGAAGTAAAAGCCCTTTTCTTCTTTTTTCTTCCCCCTTTCCTCGAGTATTCAAGGCTGAATGGTTCAGTAGTCAGGTGGTAGGCGGGAGCTTGTTGAACTTCTGTTGGCTGGCAGAGGAGTAATCCTATTGGGTGAAGTGTGATTTACAGTGTGCTACGGGGAAGGCCTAGGCTGTTTTCAATCCATACTCCTTTAGAAGGGTACAAAGACACACATCATTTCCAGGTTCCTGGGTTGTACCTTATCCTGTGTATAGCACGTGAAATACACTGGTGTGCAAAAATTAAGGACAAAGTCGAAAAATTAGCATATCAGCTGAACGAAGAGGCAGAGCGGACAGAAAGACCAATCCCGAGATTAAGTAAGGTGATCTACGGTAGCACTTGCGCAGATATGCAGGTAGACATAATGGGGGAGTGTCTGAGTTGTATAAAGCATGTTCTCGGTGAAAGATCAGTATTTCTGGCAAAGAGATTGCACACCGTATAGCAGTTAAAATCACACTGAGTTGCTGCCTCGGCGAGAAATGGCGAATAATCAATCTGTTAGATGACATCTGGATGCTTTTACCCGAGGTCATTGGGAAGTTGAAGGAAGGCCGCCGTGTGACAAGTGTGGCTGCAGAGATCGGAATTGCTCACAGCATCGTTTCACGACTTTGGAGACAATTTAAAACTACAGGAACAGCTATCCGGGGGTTTAGTAGTGGTTTTAATTTTCCCAATTTTTGGTGCTAAGCTAGGCAATTAGGTATATTACAATAATTAGTTAAAGAATAATTAATTAGTTTTTTGGGTCTTTTTTAAACTGGTGTAAAGGCCCTTATTTTCGTGAGCTCGTCGTAATCGCAAAAATCAAAGCTTTGCGAAATACTTTTTTTTTCCCCCAACTTTACTTAAGTACTTTTAAAATTTTTCAACTTTCTGTTCTGTTCATATAAAATTCGTGAAATTTTCAACTCGCGAAATCACCGATATATTCATTTTTGTGAAAATTACGGCCTGCAAAAATAAGGGCCTTTACAGTAATTAAACGTTTATCAAAAACCTTTATTGTATGTCTCTGAGGATGGTTTTAGGCCTTTTCCTGTGTTCTTCGGATTTGATATGATTTAAAATTGGTATTGTGGACTTGTTTGCCCTGGTTATATCATTGTAGAATTTTTGACTGGAGGAACAACTTTTGGTTGTGGTGGTGTAGGTAAATTTTGACTTGAAGTGCTTCGTTGATTTACAGTGTTAACTGCATTCTGGACATAATTAGTATCGTTTTCAGGGTCCAGAGGACGAAATATATTTTTCATGGCAATGAAATTTGATGCATCTCTAAGAATTACAGTTTTTTAAAATCTGTTTTACACGGGAACCGATTGTCCGATTTTGATGCGGTTTCCTGCATTCAATAGCAATTTCATGCTCCACAAATTTTATATCTGCATCTCAAATAGGATGCAAGTTGTAGGAAAATGCTTTTGAAAGCAGCAAGCCGCATCAAAATCACACGACTCGAAAGTTAATGATCCATTTTGATGCGTTTTGCTGCTTTCAACTGCAAATGCATGCCCCATCATTTTGATATAAGTTTTATGTCTGTATCTCAATTAGGGCGTAATTTCGCCGGGTTGTCTGTCTATACCAGGGTTTCTTAAACTGGAGTCGCTGGACTTGCAGCAGGGGGTTGCCTAGAATTTTAGCAGTTTTGATATTTCTTTAATTTATTATAATACTTTTACAATTACCAAATATTTTTACATAATACAATACATCTTAAAATAGATATGGCAATACAGACAAAGAAAAAAAAAATGAATCCGTTTCGACGCCTTCATTTTATAATAGAAACGTTCATTTTTCTTGCTTTGCACGTGACGCTGTCATTTCATCTGTTACTTATTTAAAATGTTCACATTGTTCTATGTCTTAAAATTAGAAATTAAATGTAGTGACCTAAAACTGCAAGTGTACAAAAGAAAAAATTGACAGTTTTACTCACGCATGTGTCGGATTTGCGCAGTACTTATTGAGTTCCACAGAATTTTTGTAAATACAGTCAAAAGTAGTTAATCCGGACTCGTCGGGACTTTGGCGATTCCGGATTATAGATCATCAGTTTAAATCTGGTAAGATGGCATGCAGAAATTATACAATTAAAAATATGAAACCGTTATTTATGAAATAAAGAACAATTATGATCTAAAGGGTATCAAAATTTACAAAAAAAAGCTTAATATTTATTTGTTTACTTTATTAAACATTTCTTTCAACAAGCACATGCGTAAAGCATACATTAAGCATAGTCGAAATTAGAAAATTGCAACCAGAAAACTATTTGATGTGTACTTGTGATATTTATAATGACAAGGAATTTGATTTAAATCATATCAAAGACGGAATACATCGAGATGAAATACTACATTTAGTAAGGAATTATAAGCCGAATAAAATAAAAACATTTGTCCTGAAGATAAGGATAGTGCTGACAAATCAACTTCCAGTTCATTGCGCGCTGCGATGTCCCCCCCGCAGAGCAGCATGAAATTGATAAACAGATTTCGGAATGGTTAAGAAACAAAGGATATGCCTTTTTCCATTTTTTGCAGCAATTCCACTTTTTGTTTAATGGACTTCGAAACATACTTTTGCTTTGTAGATCCTGTACATATTAGTAAATATATATCGGAAATTCTGTTTGACATAATCGAAAGTTCAAGCTTACTTTTATAAAATTGCTCTAACAGTCTGCAAAAAATAATAAGCCTGATCCAATTCGAAGATTAAGGAACAACGCAATCTGCAACATTAACTGAATTAGATAATTTTAGCTCAGCTTATACCGTCCGTTATACGTTAAACGCGCATGCGTAAACGTATTATGCGCATGTGCACAGGCAAAGTCACAGCCGTAAAGGTCTTACGAGCACACGTAAACGCGACGCATGCGCAGAAAGTTTGTAGCTTTGAGGTCCGGATTATAGATCATTCCGGATTATGGGTGTCTGAATTAATGACTTTTTGACTGTATTATGGCGTCCTGGGAATCGCAAAAAATTCTCAGTGGTAATAAGGTATTGCAACTGAAAAATATACTATACGTATGTATGCCTTATGGGCTTACCATCCTCGTGGTTAGAATTAGCGTTTGAATTATCCGAGATTTCATGTTGTTTTCTTTTTATATTTAACTTAAAATTATCATTAAAAGCATTAGCAAGGCTATCTAAGGGTTTTTTTAGCATACTGAGATATTTAAAAACACACTTACCCTTAAGGGGCTCCAGTACTTTCAATGTATCACAGTTTGCTTTTGCCGTAAGAGGTGTATGCTGGTCCATGTCCGATGCGACTCGTACAGCATCCAATTGTTGCTTGAGGAGACGAGTATTCTCAATCTTAGCTTCTAAGGGGATGATTTGAGTATGGAACGAGTTAAGAGAAGATTAAGAGACATATCCTAAAATAATATGTCCAATTGTATCAAAATATTAGCAGTTTACAGCTATAAGGTGAATTATTCAGTATAATGATTTTTTAATGTTGACACTGATGGCAAATTGCTGCTAGAAATTCTGTGGTTTAGAGATATATAATCGTCCAGAATATAATATTTCATCACAATTATTCTTTTTCAAAGTAAAAAAATAAAATTTACAATAAAGCTTAGAACTAACATGAAAACTAATAGATAGTTCTTGTAACTATGCAATACATCTGGATTTATATCATAAAAATATTTTTCAATAAATAATAGATCAATAAATAAGTATCTTAATATTTTATTCATACTTACAAGCCAGATGATGGGTAACAGGTATAAGAACACACCTCTATTTTCCATGCAATGCAGAAAAATACATAGTAGCTTCATCTGCCAAACGGTCTAGTACATTTATGCAGCATTGTTGTCTAACAAGACTCCAGGTAACTCGAGAATCATGGGAATATTCCAAGTAAACACCACTTTCCCATTGAAATTTTTAAATTTCAGTCACTTAAATCTAATATCCATACATAATTTACATAATCTTACCACATAAAAGATTAATCATTATTATAATTAAAAGATTTACTTCAAAAGATATTTTACAAATAGATATTTTAGATAGGAGAAAAACATATTTATTATATATGCCTTGTACAATGACTAGAACTTTAAGCACTTAAGTGTAACTAAGCAGATGGAACAAATAAATATAATACTGGTTTTTGAGTAAATGGAATCTAATTTCAAATTTTTAAACAAAGTAAGGGGGGTATCAAAGTATCAATATACGACAATTCCAATAATGAGTATAAGGATGGTACCTTACTCTAGATATAATATTACATGAATAATTAATTTTTATTAATCATGTATAAATATTCCTTTCTTTAGTTTTGTTAGTCAAAACATACTTTTATTTTTAATTATTAACTGTACAATGTTTGTCATTTCACAGCAAAATGCATTGTGAAGGAAATACATAAAGTCCATGCGGTGACCAGACAAAAGGACGAAAGTGCACACGACAAAAGCCCACAAAAATGACCCCACTGGGATAATTGCCCACGCGACTAATACCCACACCGATGAAAGCGCACATTGATGAAAGCCCACACAGATAAAAGCCCACATAGATAGAAGGGCACGCTGATAAAAGTCCACACTAACAAAAACCCACACCGATATATACGTCATGAATAGAGATAAAATAAAAAATAAATGAATAAGAAATAATTGAACAATAAATTTAAGTAGCGGAACACATTTCATTTTCGTCTCCGGCTGAATTAAATTCGTATATATATATATATATATAGTACAGAGAGTCAATCAAAATAATATAATTAAAAACATATACATGTATGTATCTTTGTTTTTATATTTACGCAAGAAATGGAAGTGCCTTTGTATAAGTGTGACAAAGGGAGGTGAAAGGGAATACTGGCCACACAGCTTATTTTAATTCTACAAAATTATAAGGAGTATAATATGTATGTAAATTTTCATCATATACAGAGAATAATTTATGAATAATTTAACACTACAGAAAATTTTGCATTATATGAATTTAATATGGAGAATTAAAGCCGAACTTTCATTTTAACGAAAAAAAATAAAAGTACAGTATTCTATTATGATTAAGCGCAAACACCGTTTTAATGGTGAATAAAAAGCATGGTTTCAAATAATCCAGTTAAATTTTGACAACTTGGATTTTACATAAATTAATTTCATTCCCACTTGAAATTTAATTTTTTTAATCATAATAATTACTCGTAAAATTTTTCAGGAAGTCATAGTTATTTTGGATTTCCTGAAAATGTGTGCTGGTTTTAAGTGGGCATTCGTCTTGTGGGCTTTTGTCATGTAGTTTTCTAACTGGCCGCTGGCTATTCAGGCAGGAAACCATTGCCTTCCTTTTCTTTTGCCCCCAGCTGTGTGAAAAAGCAGTTAAAGAGAGGAGAGCCTTGCTTAATTGCTTTATTCCCTATGGAACCTGGGGCGCCAAAGAAGGCCTCAGAAGGGAGGGTGTGGCAGGAGAACAATTAAAGAGGATTTTAAATGTTTTTTGTTAGTTACCTACTAGAAAATAACATTATCTGAAATTCCGCTTGTAACTGAAGTTAACCCCTTTCTTACATTTCTTTAGTATAGTTCTTGAATAACCTTTTGTCTAAGGATTTAGTTAGAATTTCAATTATTTTAAAAATTTCAATAATTGGAAAATGAAAGGAATTAAATATTTTTTAACCATTTTTAAAGGGATAATTCACTGTTTTTGCAGTAAAACTGCAGAGTGGAAAAATATGCTAGTTCCTGATTTGATAGTGTCTCTAACAACTTTTTGATGAACTAATTAAACATGCTTGTTATATCAAAGCCATTCATTGTTTAAAAGTAAAACTACTGAACTATTTCTAAAAACATTAAATTATTACATATATTAAAATTTACGTACAAGTAATATTTTTCATTTTAACTTTCATATGGTTGAAAACGCAACCATGTGAAAGTTAAAATGAAAAATATGAAACCGTAATAAAAGTTAAACTATTCGAATAATTTTAATAACACAGGTTTCTGAACTTAGCAACAAGAGGATTTAAGAACCATGAGCCCAGCGTTGTAAGAAAAGTAATCTTGCACATTAAAAATAATTTTTATTTCAATAAAAATATTATATTACTCGATTAACTGTAAACGCTTAAAAAACAGTTCATTTCAATTTACCGTAATTATTTATATACAAAAACTTTGATTGAAGCAAATTTAAACAGCATTTAGAAACTGAAAATTCACTGGAACACTTCTTTTGTGGGTTTTATGCTGTTATTATGTGTTGAATATTATTTCGCCTAGATTAAGAAAAAGAAACTCATAACATGTAAAAATTTATTAGGTAGAAAAACTATCAAATTAAGGTCATTTTCTTCTCCTCGAAGTGCATTGATTTCCTTATACGAATTTCATATTCTGACAGCACAGAAATAGTGGCCACATATCTTGTAGGAGGTATTTCTTAAAAGCCTCATGTGTTGACGATCAAGTAGAAAAAAAATGTTTTGTTATGGAGTTACGTTTTGAATAACTTTTTTCTTCTATTGAATGAGTTCAAAGTTTCTAATATCTTGTTTTCTAGCATGAAATGTTTCACCAGTTTTTAAGGTTCTTTTCTAAGAATAATTCTAATTCATTAAGCAGAAGTTAGTAAGAACAAGTAAGGTGTACTTCAAATTTGATCTCTTAGGTTTATTAGGTCTGGCTACCAAATAACTGTTTTTGAATTCAACATCAAATTTTAAACATATATTTTTTTTTAAATTTGTGTCTTTTATTTTCAAAAAACATGCACGTAATCCGAAGTTTCTGTGACAAAAGTTAGTATAAGAAAAGTGGGACAAATTAAATTATCTGTATATTTAGTCACTATTAAAAACGAAGTCTGGCTAGACTATGGGTCCTCAATCAGGAGGAATAGCCCTAAGGGGAATTTCAAAGTTTCAGAGAGTAATTTAGTCCACCTTTTCTTTACGTATTAAGTATTTAGATTTAGTTTATGAATACAAAAAAGAACATTTATTCAAATTTTGGTATTTACCAACATGTTTGATACTTGTTTAATTTACTTAAAAAATAATCCGTATTTAAACAAACACATATCTACTTTTCAAGTTTTGGGAAGGAGAGGTTGAATGATCATTTAGCAATGGTGGAAAGGGTATATGGGGAAAAAGCTGGTGAGAATCACTGGTCTAGACTGAGCCAACTTGATTTAAATTTAGAATTTTATACTCTATATAGAATTTTATACGAATCTTTAGTTCTTACTGTAGAGTCATTAGGTTTTATATATATATATATATATAATGTTGTATGATCTTAAATCCATTTAGTGCGAATACAAGTTATTATTACTTGCGCAATTGCTGCAAAGTTAGTTAATAATAATTTATTTCCTAAACAGTATTGATTAATTGATTATATTATCTCCCGAGTTTAATTAAAGTAGAATTATTTTAAAAGTGTGAATCTATACTGTATATAGGTATACAAAGATACACATACATATACATGTATGTGTATCTTTGTTTTTATATTTACGCAAGAAATGGAAGTGCCTTTGTATCAGTGTGACAAAGGGAGGTGAAAGGGAATACTGGCCACACTGCTTATTTTAATTCTAAAAACTGGTAAGTTATAACTGGTAAGTTACTGGTTAATACTGGTAAGTTATATTTTGAAAGATGTTTTGAAGTAATTTGAAAGCAAAATGTTAATAATGTTTTAACGGGGACTGGAGTTAAATCATCACGAAGAATAAAATTTCAATTGTAAAAGGAAAATTAAAACATGTAACCATTGTCATTGATCGAAAATTAGTTGACTTTTCAAGGGAATCAAACCAACTCCCGTTCAATGAACAATAATTGATAAAAATACGTAAATACGAAAGTGTTTCGTCTGGTGTCCGCCGACAACATCGCGGCAAAAACATCGCGGAGGAAAACGTCGCGGAGAAAACTACGCAAGGCGAAAACGTCGTGCTACAAAACATCGTGGGAGAACACATCGCAAAGAGAAAAACATCGCAGTTCTAAAACATCGTGGTACAAAATATCGTCGTCGAAAATAAAGCGGTTCAAAAACTTCGCAATTTAAAAACATAGTCGTCGAAAATATCGTGATAAAAAATAAAGTATCTACAAATCATCGCATGACGATAACATCGCAGACATGCTTTTTTCACACATGCTTTAATAACTGTAAATGGATATTCCCATAATGATTCGTGAGCGCAAGAGGGTAAGAAGGATAATTTTTACTTTCATATTTTTTATTAATACATTTTTGCTGAGAAAATAAAAAGGAAACTTAAGCATAGAAAATTAATGCAACTTATAGCACTTAATAGAATTTTAAATCAACATAGTTAACTAACAAAGACCATAATAAATTATTTTTAATAAAGATTTTACAGGTAATTTTTCATAAAAAGTATAATCTATTAAGTTGCATTTAATTTTCTATGCTTAAGTTTCCTGCTTATTTTTTCAGCAAAAATTTATTAGTTAATAAAAAAATGTGAAAGTAAAAATTATCCTTCCTTACATCACTTGCGCTCACAAATCATTATGGGAATATCCATTTACAGTTATTAAAGCCTGAAAAAAGCATGTCTGCGATGTTATCGTCATGCGATGATTAATAGATACTTTATTTTTTACCACGATATTTTCGACGGCGATATTTTTAAACTGCGAAGTTTTTGAACCGCTTTATTTTCGACGACGATGTTTTGTACCACGATGTTTTAGAACTGCGATGTTTTCGCCTTGCGTTGTTTTCTCCGCGATGTTTTTGCCGCGATGTTTTCGGCTGTAACCGTTTCGTCTTTACTCGAGTTATAAGTTAAAGCCAAACCGGCAATTCTAATCAGGCCAAATATTTCCGCGAATAGAAGGAATTATGAACCAATGCTGATATTCAAAGAACTTATTCTTATGAAGCATTTTAGTCAATTCAATTTGGAGTAAAAATCAATTACTGTAGAGAAATCCTATTTAACTCGAGTAATCGTCCCCGACACTTTGATGTTTATGCATTTGAGTACTATATTATTTGTAGAAATTAAACATTGGAAATTGTCATTATGAAATCGAATTCAAAGTAAAGTTGAAATAAACATAGAAGATTATAAAAAAAGATAAATAATGCAAAATTTGTAAAAACAAATCAAAGACAATATAAAAATAATATAAAAAATAATATAGAAAATAATATAAATAAGATCAGTGAATGTACATGAAGATATAAAGACCAGAAAAGGTATTAAGTAACTGTCTATTAGCTCTTGGACAGTGAAAATGCTTTTTTCCTTTCTTAAATTCTTAATCATTGCGACACGACAATTAGCCAGAAATTAATTAATTTCCATTCACTAGTATTTTCAAAAAAATCTTAACAGATGGTGTCTCTCAGATAAGAACTCCACAAAATACATCCCTCAAGAATTCCAAGTCCCACCCACTACCATAAATTGCTTCAAGTTTTACCGACTGATATTATTCAAAGCCCCTACTGCCGTTAAGAATTTTCGGACACCCTACACTTCTGAGTCAGACACGAAGAGAACACTTTGCCAACTCCCCCACTAGAAAGAATGTAAGTTACTTAATACCTTTTCTGGCCTTTATATCTTCCTGTACATTCACTGTTCTTATTATATATTATTTTCTATATTATTTTTTATATTATTTTTATATTGTCTTTGATTTGTTTTTACAAATTTTGCATTATTTATCTTTTTTTATAATCTTCTATGTTTATTTCAACTTTACTTTGAATTCGATTTCATAATGACAATTTCCAATGTTTAATTTCTACAAATAATATGGTACTCAAATGCATAAACATGAAAGTGTCGGGGACGATTACTCGAGTTAAATAGGATTTCTCTACAGTAATTGATTTTTACTCCAAATTGAATTGACTAAAATGCTTCATAAGAATAAGTTCTTTGAATATCAGCATTGGTTCATAATTCCTTCTATTCGCGGAAATATTTGGCCTGACTAGAATTGCCGGTTTGCCTTTAACTTATAACTCGAGTAAAGACGAAACACTTTCGTATTTACGTATTTTTATCAATTATTGTTCATTGAACGGGAGTTGGTTTGTTCCCCTTGAAAAGTCAACTAATTTCCGATCAATGACAATGATTACATGTTTTAATTTTTCCTTTTACAATTGAAATTTTATTCTTCATGATGATTTAACTCCAGTCCCCGTTAAAACATTATTAACATTTTGCTTTCAAATTACTTCAAAACATCTTTCAAAATATAACTTACCAGTATGGATGCACGCTTTTAAAATAATTCTACTTTAATTAAACTTAGGAGATAATATAATCAATTAATCAATACTGTTTAGGAAATAAATTATTATATATATATATATATATATATATATATATGCGGGAGAAAGGAAAAATAAGCAATGCCCTCTTCGAGACTCGAGCCTGGATCTTTCGAATACGAGCCAATTGTACTAACCGTTACACCATGAAGGCATTCTAGAAGGAGGGAGAAAATACCTTATTTACTCCCCCTTTTAAAGGCCACTGGGTATTAGGGGACCCAGTCGTCAAATCTTGGTGGAGAAGAATCATCATCCACCACCTTTTTTTTAGTTCAGGCATCATGCAGGAGATATGAAAATTTAGCAATGTGCTTGCCTGGACTCTTAACTTGAACCTCTCGAATACGCGCCGAGTGTGCTAACCATTACACCGCGAAGGCATGCTGGAAGGAGGGAGAAAATACTATCCTGTTATGTATTATTTCAGCCTGTACTGTCAATTCTACTTTCCGCTTCCTCACCCGGATGTAAATAAGTTAGTAAGTAAACATGCTTAGAATGCAAATGAGTGAAGAGTATTTATGGCGAAGCTTTTGCGATTGAAAGGAATTGCGAGAATTGGCTATGTCAACTTTTGCTGTCAGGGTTTAGCCGTTGCATTAAGTGCACCAGTAAGTTAATTTTCTGAAAAGGCCTGTTAGGCTAATCTTGAAATCCTCTATTTATTACCTTGAAAATTTAGGTTTATTGGTTGTGCTGATGCTTTAGCAACTCAATATTTTGTCGATTGAGTTGTTAAAATATCAACACAACAATTAAGTATTGTTGTATGGTTGTGCTGAAACTTTAGCAACTCATTCGTCAATACTGAGTAGCTAAAGTATCAGCACATCTGTACAACAATATTTAAATGTAAGCAGTAAGCATAAATATGCAGAATGAAGTAAGCTTTGTAAACAATTTTATAGCTAACTTAATTTTGATAGCAAACACTCATGTAAACAGATCATGTTTGCAAACACGCCCTAAAAGAACATCATCTACATCATGCCTTTATCTACTGCAATATGCAATGTCCTGAAAGATGATGCCTGTACCATTACAATAAATAATGCCATAAAACATATACATGTACAACTATGTATCGCTATATATATCATGTAATGTAATGCATTTTAATTTAACGCCCGACGGTGCAGAACTTGCGGTGTTGGCTGGAGTCACAATTTCATTGTGACTCGAAGACGCCGGAATGTTGTTGTTTTTCTAGTTTGTGTTTAGAGCTAATGTGTACTTACTTCAGGTAAATATTAAGTGGCTCCTTTACTTCTACGTAACATAACATCACAAGCAGTAGTCTATATGTTAAGCACAAGGAATAAAAGGTTTCAACCTTTAACCTTATTCTATTGTTACTGAACATCAAGTTGATTAGTGAGTTTGGTTTGGTTTAGTGTATGTGAGCACAGCAAAGCCTCGAGAGCTATCTGCCTGAGTAGAGGGATGCCTTCGTGGAAGTCTTTCTAAGAGATACTGGCTCATGTACAAATTACACATGGGGAAAACTACGAAAAGGCCCATGCAGTCAGCCCGTCTGCGGGATTGGAAACTCTGACTGAACTTCCAGTGTTCCACGACTTTACCGCTTGGCGGACTCTTTTGACTAGTGAGAAGTCACCAGCAATCTTACAGAAGGTCATTGACAGTTTGCATGCTCCTGTGAAGGATTATAACTTGTTTGTTAGCTCCATTCTTGAAGCTAACATTCAAACATAAAATTCTATGTTTTACTGGGGTTAGTTTCATAAAAAAAATTTCTATTGATTTCAAAAGAGAAAAAAAAATTGAGCATTTTTTGAGATAAGAATAGTTGAGATAAGCAGTATGCATAACAACTTACATATGTTACATTCTAAACGTGAAAAAAAATTTTTTGATTGGTAGAACGTATCTCATCTAAGACTTAATCATTTATTTTGGATTCGTAAAACTTTCTAGACATTGTTCCTTTGAAAAAGTTCAAATATCAGAAAAAATAAATAATTAGTTAGACAAATAAAAATTAATAAATAATGGAGTAAAAGCTGTACATTAAGCAAGCGTCAGTCATCCAATTCTCAAGCTTTTCATGTAGGCACAAGGCTCAACAGCGGCTAAGCGGTAAAAAACATGGAGGTAGGAAGTAAGATGGAGTCACCCTAAACAAGTTTCTCCGTACCCTGCTCTGAAGCACCGGCGATCCCTACGTGGTGACCAAAAAATTGGGTCATTTACCATTGAGTTCTATGGGATTTGACGCGTTCTGGTGTAAATATTTTGTAATTACGTCGCAAATATACATATAAATGTATATATTTTCTTTTTCTACAACACTTCAGAGTCCTAAGTATGTGAAAACAACATATTTTTAAACAGCATTTCATTCTGAACTGAATTAAATGCTATACTTTTCACAGGACGGTTTAATTTGAATGAAATATTTTCACAAGTTTTCGTTAATTACATTAGGAAAAAAAATTAAGGTAATTCGATTTTATTCGGTTAAGGTACAAAAATTAAGATCAAAGTTTATTGTATTATTAATATTAAAATTATGCATTATTTCTTTTCTATTTATAGAGCTTCTTCCTAAAATTCTTTCTTAAATATGACATGGTTTTTTGGCTTCTTTTAAATCGAAAAATGTAAGTCAATTTATAATTAATGCTCTATTCGGTTCATTTTAAATTAGAGAATTATTAGGAATTAGCGAAAAGGGAATAATTCTTTTAATTATACTTATCAGATTTTTTTTTTTTTTTTTTACCCTTCATTTCAACAATACATATTCCAAAACTCTTTATTACGTTCTTAAGTGCACATCTCATAGCATTTGCTTTACAATACCTTTTAGCAGATTGCTTTCCAATACGAACAATTCTTGCTTAAATAGTTTTATAACGTATTTGTCAACAGGATTTCAATTTATGTTTACAATTCAATATTAAAGTTATTATATATATAGATAACATTTATAATCATTATAAATTAGATACATTTAATCATTAGATTTCTTCACAGTACTTTCACAGTTGTTTATAAGTGAATAAATTCTTCATTTCAAATACATTTATAAATAATTTAATGAATATTTAAGTATTTTGTCAAAGGCAGATACATGCTTTTTGCAAGCACATGCATAAATACCCATACATATTTCCTATTTATCATTTCCGGCATGTGCAAATCTTTAATTTCTGTGCATTCACTATATTTTTCGTGTAAAGTAATTTACACTAATTTAGCATACACCCGAAAGTTTTACATAAAAAATATATATGAATATAATTTGAATGAAAATTATAAGTATTATTTTTAATACCCACTCAAAGGTCAGTTTTTCTTCAAAATTCCTCCACGATGGCATCTATCTCTTTAGGCAGATAGCCCTTGCATGCGTTACTCTATTTAATAAAAACTTAATCTGACCTATGTGCCTAATTACAAATATTTTAACATACATAATTTTATATTTACATTTAGCCATCAAGTTTCAAACTTTTCAAATCTTCTAGAAAATAAATTTTGGCAGATCTCTTTTAGCAATTTTCTTAAAATCTATATTTTTGTAGTACAACAGCTTAGAATTTTATAAAACAAATTCATAATCAAAATCGCTGTTGTTAGTTATCGAAAAATAACCAAGATGCGATTTTTGCGTAAATGTCAGTAAACTATACAAATTGCTATTATCCATCACACTATGAATGTTTCTTTCATGCGAAAGTGTCCCTTTTTCGATTTCTATGGAACTGTCGTGTGTCGAAGTACTATCAGAATCTTGTCAAGCGAGCTTCTGAATGTAAACAAAGAACACCCCGTCTGGTGACCCAAGCTTCAAAGCAGTGCTTCACTTCTACCGCGGAATGGCCCCTCCTCCCTTTCCTACCTCCATGCTAAAAAACGCTGAACACTGGTAGCTCGGTCCGGGGTTTAAATTCCGATGGAAAGGCTGACAGCATGGGCACTTTTGTGGTTTTCCCCTTGCGTAACATGTATACGAGCGAGTTTCCCTTAAAATGTCCTCCACGAAGGCATGCCTTCCCTTGGCTTAGTGTCATTTCGTCCGTTCTCTTTTCATGCCGAGTTTGAAATAGTGTCGTTCGTCTGCTGCCATTCGCACTTATTCTGTCTTTCCCATTTCATTCGATGTTCGAAAAGTCGCATTATGATTAAGAAAAGATATTATTCAAACGAACTGACCCTTACTACTTTGACCTAAGTTAGCCTTTGTGTTCTAATATTTATTAAACATTTTCTTTAGATAAATTTATTCTGAGCAGAATAATGAATTTCAGACATGTTCAAGAGGTGTGTTTTTGAATCTAATTCCATTTTTGTCATATAGTGTCTATTTTTTCAATTTCACATACTTCTAAATAAAAATAGAACGCCTGTTCCTCTGCTTTGACAGAAAATCAAAATGTAGCAAGTGTATAACGAAGATGTACATGTTTTATTAAAAATATAGCGAGCCCTCTATAACGCAACCGTTCATGGTTTTAAAGGATTTTGGTTCTAGATATGGTGATCTTAGAAATGTGATATTCACTGGCAATGTTTGTTTATGTTCACAAAAAATACAGGTTTCTTTCAAAAGGTGAGCTCTTAGAAATGTCGTTCGTCAATAGATATAATTCACTGTAATTATTTTCTAATGGATAATGGAATTAATTTAATCTAATGTCTAGAAAACAGCTATTTACCGTAGGGAGATTTAAAAGCACTATAACTGTAATTAAGAGCACTGTAATTGTTCCTTCACAATCAGCTGTAATATAAGATTAGCTGGTTTCTGTGTATTTTTCATGTTATGTAACTGATATCCATAAATCTTGAACAAATATACAGCAAATGCAAGACAAATTATTAAAAAATTACAATTTGAAACATTAATACTATTTTTCTATTACTATATATAATACTATTAATGAATGATGAATTTATATAATATGTATACTTAGAATCTAAAAGCGATGAACTTTGATGACTCTATAAATATATATTTATGTAGTTACAAAATTTTATTAGATGTTATTATATGCATAGTTCTTTATAATCTTCCCAATCTCTAATGAAATGTTACATATTTATTACTACAGTTTGAGATGATTTTACTTAAATTTGTAGATATGCTGACTTCTGAGAGTTGTTCCATCCCCACCCAAAATAAATAAATAAATAAAATAAAAATTAAAAACACTATTCCGAATTGCTGTAGTTTAAAGATTAAGAGGTTACATTTGGAATTCATTTTTTTGACAGGGTGTCAGCTGACAATTTTAATTTATTCTGAAGTCCAAAAGAAACTATCTCTAGAAAATCACCAAATTATAATTGTTACATTCAAAAAAGCTTTCAGTGAGAAATATGTTTAAACTTTGATAATAAGCTCAGTCTAAAGTAAAGAATAAAGTATCTCTTAGCCAAGTTTTCATTGTGCTTAACTGTTTTAATATTCCTAAACTAAAAAGGAACTAAAATGAACTAAAGGAAAAACTAAAAAGAAATTAAAAAAAAAAAAAAAATCTGAAATGTTTCAGATTTTAAATTACGTCCAAAGGGGCGTTTTTTAACATTTTGTGTGTTACCTTTCTTTATCAAATATCATGTTCCTCGCACTTAAACCATAAGATCCAGTGCAACAGCAATATCGCAAAATAGTTTTAAAACGAGCATATCTTTAGAATTTCCGATACAGAGACTCACGCGCTGGAGATAAAAATGTTTTTTCTGCACAACGTTGCCATTGCTCGCTTTGAAATCCTTGAGTTTGTTAATCAAAAATTCGTCAAAGTTTTAAAAAATAGGAAATCGATCATAAAACAAATTTCAAATTTCAAATTTGGTCTTCCACATGCTCATATTCGTTGGAGGATTACGTTATTCAAAATTCGATGACTCTATGTACCATTGTTTTATCACAATATGAGAAATATACATACATTTATGCAGATTTTTCATTATTTAATTTCTTCAAATATAATGCAGGACTCTAACATTTTGTGGCAACAGTTTGAAAAGTGAACCGACGTTTATGAGTCCGACGCAAAATGCCAAAACGAAACTAATAGTCCTTCGGGATTCAAATCCCTTTGGACTAAAAATAAAATTCAAGTGTTTTTAATTAAAAAGTTAATGGTTTTAATAATGAAACATAATTATATTTAATCTCAGTCATATTACCTTAAAAATGGCATGTGAGAAACTCCGCAATATTTTTCATTTTCACATACTCATACCAAAGTTAAATAAGTAAATAAATAATAAAATGCAATTTCAGATTTATCATCGAAACGTTATAGCTAATCACTTAATCAGAGAGTATAAAGTTTGCTTTCAATGTAATAAATTAAACAAATAAAGAAGTGATAAAATACAAACTAGACATATATTTGAAACATTGAAATTCAGATTTGAGTACTCCATTTATTATAATTAAAATTATAAATACACGATTTAGTAATAAAAAATTAAGCCCCTTTTATCAGCGTGTGCTTATATCTGTGTGGACTTTTATCAATGTGCGCTTTCATCGCTGTGGGTATTTGTCGCATGGTCAATTATCATAGTGGGCCTTTTTTTTGTGGGCTTTTGTCTGTTAACCAGTCCATGCATATCATTAAAGCTTCTTTTGATAAACATTAAACATAACAGTAAATGGCAAAAAATAAAAATTATCTAATATAAAGTATAACTGTGTGTGTCAGTAAGATAGAATAAGAAACAGACTGTTGTTTAATGCAATGAATAAATAAGAATAACAAATAGTTTATAAAATACACATCATAATACGTGTACATCCAATGCACATTAACTTTTTGGAAAATTTTGGAATGTGTATATTGTAATCACTTGTGAAATGCAGAGTTGCCAACTCTCCCGATTTAGGCGGGAGACTCCCGATTTTCGACCGCTCTCCCGCCAATCCGATTTACAATATATTTCTCCCGACTTTTTCTCACGAATCTTTTAATTTTTCTGGGGGCTTCATAGTTCGTGCTGGTCTTTTCTGTACAGAATTTCCATGACTATCATTTCCAGGTTCTTCATTTATTTGTGGATACTCGGTTGGCTTTTCCAATGAATTGTTATCATCGTGTTAATCATCGTGTTCATCATCACTGTTGGATGGCAAAATTTTCTCAGCTTCTTCATCTGTTGTATTATCTTCTCTATAGTATCTGTCAGTTATTTCTGAATTATTTACATTTCCATTAGTTTGTTCCTTATAAAAAATAATAAATTCTTCTAATATTTGATTTTTATCGAATTTTAAATAATTTTCTTTTAGTAAAGGTGATCTATGTTTCTGTTCATCAAATTTTACATCCCTCACTTCTTGAATTTTATTTAGTTCAGGGCTATAAATTTTGTATGCTTTTCTCTTCATGCTATAGCCTATCATAATTCCTTTTTTAGCTTTTAGATCCATCTTTCTATGTTTCTCTCGTCTTATATGAACATATGCTTCACATCCAAATCTTGTAAGATAAGTAATGTTAGGCTTGCGTTCTTTATATAGTTCATATGGTGTAAACCTTTTATCATTTTTGTGACTCCTGTTATTCACATGTACAGCTACCTTAACGCTTTCAGACCAAAATTTTATCGGTAATTCTGCATCAATTAACATAGTTCTAGCAGATTCAATTATAGTACGATTAAAACCTTCAGCTTTTTCGTTACTTTCCAGAGTATAAGGCGTTGTAAGTTCATGTTTAATTCCCATTTTTTCAAAAAAAAAAAAAAAAAAAAAAAAACTTATATTTTTAGCTAAAAACTCACTACCATTATCACTACGAATTCTTTTTAGTTTGTTTCCTGTATGTCTTTCTACTTGAATGATAAGTTTGATTAGAGCTTCTCAAGTTTCACTCTTCTTCTCAATTGTTATCACAAATATGAAATTACTGTAATCATCTACCACTGTTAAAAAATAACAGCTTCCATCTATTGATTTCTTAATTGGTCCAACTAAATCTATGTGCCATAATTCTAAAATATCTTCAGATTGCTTAAATTTCACACTTTTATAAGATGTTTGTGTTATTTTACCTAATGTATAAGGTTGACAATTGTTTTCAGAAATTTTTACATTTTCTAACCCAATGACCGATGAGTGTTTTTTCATTTCTATCAGCCTTTGATAATTTATATGACCTAGTCTCTGATGCCATAGTACATCATTAACATAACTAATTTTAGCTTCTTCAACAATATTTCCTTCAACTTCAAATTTATTTCCATTTCTGTTAGCTATATATAGAATGTTTCCCTGTTTATGATCACTTCTGCTTTATTCTTGGTAAAAATTACTTTTAAATCATGATCTACAATTTTTGATACTGACAGCAGATTTTCACTTAAAATTCGGTACTTGCAGAACATTTTCTATCAGTTCTTATTTCTATCAGTTTGCATTTTAATGTTACCAATACAACTCTATTTGATCATGGCCCCTTTTTCAGCCGTCATTATTTGTCGTTCTTCATCTTTAAAATGAGTAAATATTTCTTTATTAGTTGCCATGTGAGATGTGGCTCCTGAATCAATAATCCATTTAATTTTTCTATTCTGTTGTTCATTTATTTTATTCTTTCCATCATTTCTATCTTGATTAAGATATGTGCTTTCTATTTTCTTAGGTACTTCAAATAAGCATGTAGCTGATTCATATTCTCTTTCCTTGACATTCTATAAGTTTTATTTGTTACATTTCTCTGCTGTCGGTGTTCTTGTTTAGTTTTCATTTTACATTCAGTTGATTTGTGGCCGAATTTTCCACAGCAAAAGCACTTTATAATATTATTATTATTTCGACATTCTTTTATTAATTGTCCTAATTTTCCACAATTAAAGCATCTTCTTTCATATTTCGATTTTATTCAGTTTTCTTTTGCCTTAGAACTTACTTCTATTTCTTTTCCTCTTTGTTTATTTTTTCCTTCTGTTTCTTTTAAAGCTTGTCTAATTGAAGCTAGATCTTTCTCTTTATTGCTTTTAATAATTTTAACATCAAATTCCTTTCTAAGTCCTTCTAGTATGAAGTAAATTAATTCTTTATCTCTTATTTCATCTCCAACTTGAATACTTTTACTTTAGAATTACAGCTCTATTCATATAATCATCTACTGATTCATTTTGAGTCATTTTCAGTTGAACTAATTCTATTCTACATTTGATTTGAATATCTTCTGTTCTTGCTGTGGGCCCACCAGCAGCCGAGCAGTAAAGTCGCTGAACACTGGTAGTTCAGTCCGAGGTTCGAATCCCGCGAATGGGCTGGCTGCATGGGCGTTTTTGTGGTTTTCCCCATGTGTAACATGTATACGAGCCAGTTTCCCTTAGAAAGTTCTCCACGAAGGCATCCCTCCTCTTAGGCAGATAGCCCTAGTGTGCTTTGCCATAATTAAATACACCAAATGAATGAAATGTCTGTTCTTGCCGCCATTTCATTTTTGGTTTTCTCCCATAACTTCTTTGCGTTCTTTTCATTCGCATGTTTTAACGCTTGTGGAGCTGTCATAGTTTGATTCATTATATTTCTTGCTATCGCGTTATTATCATCCCATATTTCCCAAGTTTTTATTTCATTTTCGAAATTAACATCATCCTTTTTATATGGTTTTGGTGGTTCATCAGCTTCTATCATACTTCTCCATATTTTTAAACTTCTTAATTCACTTTCAATTCTGTTGGCCCAAATAAAATAATTATCATCACTTAATTTTTCTGTATGACTCAAATTTATCATATTATATGCCATATTTTCTGATTTATATTCACTAATTATAATACAAGTCTAATTTTTCTCTTAGAGAAATTGGCGATTTTGTTAAGCCTAAACAACATTAATGTTCTGAAAGTTATAATGAAACTCTCCGTCTTCCAGATACATCTTTAACTTATTCATTTTACAATTTACTATCAATGTTGCCAAAATATTAAAACTTAAAATTATGCTTTATAAACAAATACTATCATTTTTTCCCCTAAATCTTTGTAAACATCCTCATATTGATTTAAACTCTTACTAAGCTGCTATTGGAATCGAAGAGCTCTTTCAACATTTGCGTCATATTGCAAAAAATGATACCTAATTTTCTTCCCAATTCAAGTCCTACGCTGATGACTCTAGCTGTGAATGCAGCTGGTACGAATTGGTCTTCGTCATGTTTATTTGTTTCGGGAATCATGTTAACTCATCCTCATTTAGTTCTTCATCAACCATTTTTTCTTCAATATGTGCTTGAGCTAAATCCTCAAAAACCTTCTCCTCCTATAGTTTGGGCCAATTTAGTGATCTGAGAATATTCATACTCTAATGGAAATCTATCATTCTCATCTTTAGCAGCATCCAGCCATATTGCTTTCTAGCATGCGTTGAGCATTGATTGTTTAATCTCAGTATATGGCAGTCCAACATGCTTAACACAATGTAAGATTGTAAATTTCTTCCAAGCCATCCATAAGTGTAAGAGATTCATCATTCTCCATTTTTTCTCAAATATACCCAAAGGTTTGTTTGATATACAATGTCATAAAAGTCGGAATTATTACTTGATTCAATGGCTGTAATAAGGAAGTTGTATTTTTTGGGTAAAAAGACAATTTCTATTTTTTGTGTTGTAAATCTTGAAGATGAATAGTCGCATTTTCAATTAAAAGAAGAGTCTTAAAAGGCAGTCCCTTTTTACTTAAATAATTTTTGACATCTGGGACAAATATGTTTAGAAACCATTCATTGAACGTTATGGAAGTGACCTATGCTTCGAGATTGTAACATGAATCTTTGGCATTCGGTAGCATTACTAGATGAAGAGTCTGTGCTAGCAGCTAGATGAATATGCGTTTAGACTAACATGGGAACAATGGTTATACCTAAAAAGGGAGAAAATATATATTATAAATAATTCTGCATGAATTAAATGTTTTAAATTAGCTATATTGTGAATTTTTATTTAACTGAATTATATTCAAAAGTTAAAAAAATTAATCTATTGCTTTGTTATTAATATTATTAATCTGTTTCTTAATGTCTTAGTTTATTCATCAGTAGGAGACCAAATAACTTTAAAACATAATTATCTTGTATTTTTTCGAATGGCCATAGGCTAGTGAATGTGTTAAAGTAAAATAACATAAAAATTGCATTTCAAGACTATTGGCCCATTTGGGCTAATAAATTCATCTCTAATTTCTATGATGCTAACTATTTTCTTGATCCATTGAGTATTTCTGTAAGAAAAGAGTATGTATTAATGTTATTATAATTCATATTGTAGTTTTTACAATTGCTGAACAGTATTCTTTACAAATTCTTCTGTTTAAACGAATTATAATATAATACTGTGTAATTTAGGCCAGGCAGGATGTTAGACTCCCTGTCGTTTCAAAACCTGGTGGCGTAGGAGGTGATGTGAGGATCCAGAGGAGACACCACCGATGTCCCCTCGAGTTGGGACTGAGACACAAAATGTGCCTCCAAGGAGCGACCTGGGTAAAATTAATACTTTATTTTAACTTTTTCTTTTTGTACTTTTCATGAACAGCTTTCTTTTATAAGCTAAACGTTTGGAATAGTAATTTTTCCATCTTTTCTCAATAACAAACTCTTTTTAGAAAAGGCCTGGTTAATTTCAAATTGCGTTAATAGGGAATCTTTCATAAACTAGCAACAAGCATTCCAGAATTCCTTTGTTATTAAATTAATTTTGTCCCTTGTGCTGAGAAAGGACTATGATTTGACACAAGATGCTTCCTAACTGCATAAATAAGACATTTTTCTTAAATCCTTTATGAAAGTCTTTTTCTATTGAGTTGAATTGAATTTATGAATTTTTGTGGAATTTTTGCATGCTAAAAACAGACTTTTTTGTTTTACATGATGCTAAATTTGACTTTTGAGTGCCATTTTTTTTTTAATACAGTTGCAAAATGTATTGCAACTGTATTCAGGGACTACTGTAGTTCTATAGGAAAAACGATTTGACGATTTAAATGAGCATCTGAGATGCTGCAATTTCTTCGGTCTATGATATCTAAAATAAATAAAATAACAGCATTGGAAATTTTTGCAGATTTTATGTCCTTCTGGGAAAGTGAATTTTTATATTATACTGATATATGACATGCTTTTATAAGATGGTAATGTTCTTTTCCATGTAAAGTCATTAAAAATGGGAATCTAAAATATTTTTTGTTTTATGGAAGAATTACTTTTTCCAATATCTACAATTAAAATAATTTCGCAGATTATTTTTCTTTGACTGAAACATGTTTACTACGGGTTGAGAAGTGAATAGAGTGTTTATATCAAACATTTAACTGTATAGAAGTTTGAAAGTGATTTCAAATATCAATACTGCTTATATTTCCTTTCAAAGAAAAACCTTTAGCTGTCCCCATTAAATTTTAAAATATTTGCCAGAAACAAGAATACTGCTTGCACTGATTAAGAAAAAGCAGAGCTTTTTGCCAACTCTCTCAAAAATCAGTTCAAGCCAAACGTTTTTCCAGCTAACAACCCTCTGGATCAAGAAATTACGAATTTCATGACTGATGGGATTTCCTCCCCAAAGAATATCACACTTTACCTCTCCACCTGAAGACCTCATGCAGCTCATTAAGCTAGATAAATTAATTACTAATATATTTCCACATATTTGCTTTAATTCCCACATCTAATGATGAACTTGCAAATCAGTCATTTGCCTGATCCATATGGCAAGCCGCCACTGCCTGTCACGATATCTGATAAGAAAAATCAAACATTTATTTAAGAAATTAAAATTTTGTATTATTTCATGTTTCCATTAAAGTAGGGGTTTTCAACGTTTCATGCCTGAGAGCCACATGGATAAATTCATAAAGATCCGCGGGCCACGTGTCTGACAAAAAAATAGTGTAGTCTGAAAATTTATAAAAAAAGGAGCTTTGTTTTGTAAGACTATAACTCATTCTAGCCAAAGATATAGTGTTACAGATTTGCATATATATATATATATATATATGTGTGTGACTTTTTGGAACCAAAACATCAAATGGAAATTGAATTAAAATGTTTTGAAACTTTTTTTTAACTATGAAAAAAAAAGCGTAAAGATGATTGTACGGAACGATGTTACAAAATGCATTTACAATAAAAAAAGAAAACAAATTACATTACTGGTGGGATATGGTAGATACTTTAGTTTTAAAGTAAAATTTGACGTTGTTTTTGCTTGATTAGAGCTTCAATATCCGGTTTAATCTGTCTTGCTGAGTTTCCTCCAAATGTCTGTTTGTCAGCCGTGTTCTTGTTTTCGATTTTAGGATTTTAATTTTACTACAGAGCTGTTCACGTATGTAGGTACTGCCAAAGAAAGAAGACAAGAAGTGTGTATGTTTACGAATTCCCTGGATACTTGTCTTCGGTCACGTACTTCGAATAAAAATTAATTAGTGTAGGATTTTCAAGAAACTTGTGTTTTACTGCAGTCACACTCTAAATCTATAAATTCTAATTGAAGTTCAGGTGAAACACTTGCAACGTCTACTGAAAATGGTAAGGAGAACAATCTAATTTCATTTTTACGAAAATCACATAATCTGCTTTTGAATTGAAATTTGAAATGCATTGTACATAATTATTTGTATTCCACGCTGTAGAGTTCTTTGCACACTCCACCAATTTTAGAAAAGTGAGTGGGATTCTTATTTAGCTATTGACTTTCCCAGAGGATTAATTTTGTATTAAAAGCTTTTTACAATATAACAAAGATTATGAACAAGTAGATCTTTTAATTAAGACGCAATAAAACGTCGAACAAATATAGTAGACGATACTTTTACCCTGTTTGAAGGTAATAAAGATGATTTAAATAAAGTTCTTTCAACAATGAATTCCATTGATCCTGCTATTCAATTCACTTTTGAACTTGAGACTTGAAAATCTCTTCCGTTTCTCGACACTCTAGTCACGCAAAACACATCCATCTTCAGTACTACGGTTTACTGAAGCCTTCCACCTCACTTCAAATCATGTCATCCGACTAAACAAAAGTTAGCTTCATTTTATTCCTATGTTTTCCGGGCTCTTCAAGTTTGCTCCTCCAAACTATCCTTTGATGAAGAACTAAATTATTTAAAAGCGATAGCTATTGACAGGGGCTTTTCACCCAACATTATTAATGAAGCAGTTAAAAACTTCTCATCTCAACACACAAAAAAGCCCACTCTTGTTTTAGGAGATTATAAAAATTCCGTTGCCATTCCCTTCTTTCCATCAATTGGCTATAAGTTTGCACGTATTTTGCAGAAAATTGAAATTTGAAATGCATTGTACATAATTATTTGTACAATGCATTTCAAATTCGGGTCATTTATTCTCCCATCAATAAAATTCCGAGTTCTATACTCAAGGACCCCATTCCGGATATGAATTCCTGGGGTATTTATAGGATTCCTTGCCAGTTTGGTTTAAATTACATCGCCCAAACTAAGAGAGCCTTAAAATTTCGCGTTAAAGAACATGAGGCATATGTTAGGAAAAAGGAAACACAGAAGTCTTCTGTTGCCCAACATTGTTGGTATGAAAATCACAATTTAAATGTTTCTGCTGCCAAAATTATTCAAAAAGCATCTTCCATTGGTGAACTGGATTTTCTAGAGGCATTTCACATTAAAAAAATCTTTCTGTTCTAGTTAATGACCCTGATTCCAATCCACTTTGCCTTCAGCCTTTAAAGAAATTATGTTTTAGTTCTGGTTTCTTCAACAGATGGCGCCAGTAGCTTGTTTCTTGTCCTGGCTTTTCTTGTCTTATGTTGTCATTATATCTTATCTCGTTCATTTGCTCTTTTGCAGCTGAATATGATGGTTCGGTAAAACCATCGAAACTAGTCCTGCGATATTTGAAAATATAACGCTGATTTTCGTTGTTTGACTTCTAAATTAATATAGGTAAATCTTTTCCCTGTAAGCGGTAATTCATATCATTGAGATGACCTGCAATGTCTGCAAGAAATGCAAAGTCTCTCAACCATATCTCATCACTGAACTCGTGAATAGAGTTTCCTTTAGATTCCATGAGTTGTTGAATTTCGCTCTTCAAACAAAACAGACGCTGAAGCATCTTTCTTCAAGAGTGGACAAGATCAAACAAGAGTGGCCTCAACCAAGGTACTTCCACATAATACACAACATCACCATATTCAGCTTCCAAATCAATCAAGAACTGTTCAAATTACCTGTGATTAAGTCCTCTAGACCGAATGAAATTAACCACTTTTACAACAACACTCATCACATTGTTCAAAGTTTGAGAATAACTTCTTGCACAAATTTTCTTGAAGAATGATGCAGTGGAAAATCATCATAGTATTATTTCCACTAGCCTTCATATGAGATATGAGTAATGTTCTTAATTTCATTTTGTCTCCAGTCATAGATGTAGCACCATCCGTGGTTATAGCAGATATATTACCGAAGTCAACATTACATTTATCCAAAGTTTGTGTCAGACTGGAATATAAATCCATTCCTCGTATTGTACTTTTAAGTGCAACAACTCTGGCTTATTCCTCTACTATTGTGAAGTCTCTATCAACGCAACGAATAAAAATGGTTACTTGTGCAATATCTAAATTGTTGCATCTGTCGATTCATCTATCGCTACAGAATAAGACTCAAATTTTTTGCATTTACATTTTAATTTTCTGAATATATCTCTTGCGAGATCCTATATGCGCTTGGCTACTGTCACACCAGACAAGCTAATATTCGATATGACTCGAAAGCCAAAGTACATCAACTGCACTCTGAAGACATTCTTTTGAAATTCTCCATAAGAAAATGGTTTTCCACCCTTAGCAATTTTTCTGCTATTACGTAACTAACACGAACACTATTTTCATATTCTTTATTCGCTGTGGTGAAGAAAGACTGCTGAAAATTTAGTTTTGATTTTAATTCACTCACCTTATCACTTCGAAAATGACCTTCCAGTGCAGAATGTGTCTCACTGTGCTTAGTATCATATTTCTTAATGTTGTATTCCTTCATCACAGATACACTGCCGTTGCAAATAAGGCAAACTGCCTAAAATTCGTCATTTTCAGAAAATTTTACCTCAAATAATATGAGGCATGTCAATAAAATGTTTTAAATATCAAGAATAGGAGGGATTTTTTTTTACGAGAAAAAGCTGACAAGGCAAGTTTTCTTGAAATCAAAAATTCTTCAATGTTTCTTCAAATTCAAATGTGGGGCCACTAAAACACCTTCAGCGGGCTACGGGTTGAAGAACCCTACATTAAAGTAATGGCAGCAACATCGAGTTAATTTGCTGACTTGTTTGACATTTTATACATAAAACATTATAATAAATTCAGCAGCAATGATTAGACCCCATAAAATTTGAGTTACTTTCGAAGTTTGAGAAAATAATGAATTAATGTTCATTTCAATTGAAGTGGTTGCCATTTGTATGAGGTTTATTATGCTGAAAGCCAGCTTTGAACCGCGACCGCAACGGTTAAGTGTGGAGCCATATTTCTGTGACCCTTCACACGCGCATCGCGATTGCACTAATACCTGCTCTACTATTTCTTTGGTTATTTTAACGTTCATCTGAAATCTCTCCGCTTAGTTTTGTACAATAACTTATAGGAATAACTATTCATGCTCGGTTCAAAACTGTTCGATAATTTTCTAAAATGTTTCAAAATTTATCTTTGTATGTCTGAAAACGGACGACATTCGCATTTTCAGACTTGTCTTTAACAGAGACGATTTCAATGAGGAATATCTTCTATACTTCAAAATCTCCTTATAAGTTGGCTGTGATTCGTATAATATATATGCGTTCCGATGCAAAACACAACGAAAGACCATATTAGTCTATGAAAGTCAATATTACGTAAAATGAAATAAAAAAATTACAGTATTCAGCGTTAGTAACAATTATTATGTCACTGGAAACTGCATATGTGTGCCGACAATAAAATAATCACCAGTATATGAGGCGAATGAAGAAATATGGTGAAGTGAAAAGTGGAAAAAAGGTTAAAAGCAGTAAGAAAAAAAATTCAAAGGTTTCAGATTTTAAATTAATTAAAAATTTAATTGCGTTAAATTACTTTTTTAACGTTTTCCTTATTTTTTAAATATCATGTTCTTTGTATTCAAACCATGAAACTCAGTTCAACAGCAATATCACAAAATAATTTTTAAATGAGTATATCTTTAGAAATTCCGATACAGAGTCTCGTGCCCTGGAGATAAAAATGTTTTTCTTTCGCACAGTGTTGCCACTACTTGCTTCAAATCGTTTAGTGTTTTGGTCAATAACACGTTGAAGTGTTTCTGAACAAGAAATTGATAATAAAACAAATTTCAAATTCAAACTAGGGCTTCCACATGCCCATATTCTATGGAAGATTACGTTATTCCAAATTTCAATGGCTTTAGGTTACGCTATTTTACAGTGCGAGGAATATACATACATTTATGCAGATTCTTCACTATTTAATTTCTTTAAATATAATATAGGGCGATAATATTGGGTGGGAACAATTTGAAAAGTGATTCGCCGTTTATAGTTTTTAACGCCAAATGCCCATGTACTTTAAGTTTACATTTCTCAGCTTTAAAACAATACTTTTATTCTATTTGGGTCTTTCAAGATGACGTATTTATCTGTTTTGGAAAATTTCAAGATGCAACATTATTTGACACATCTTTTCAAATCAAGAAAGTATCTCTGCCCTGAATGCTGTTGATGTGTAGTTGTGAAGAATATCCAGTTGCGTTGATAATATTGTATGATACTTCAGTATTCCTTTCTGCAATGGCAATGAAATTCAAGTACTTATTTAACGTTCAAAATTGCATTTCTTGTCAATTTTTTGTCAGCAGTGTATTATACAAGCAAATAAATATTTACTTAATTATATGTAGTTGAAGAAAGTCTGTCGAAGAGAAACCTTTATTTACAATGTATTGATTATACATTACAGTTGCAAGTAATGAGGTTTTCTATTCGTTCAATTTATATCTTTAAGACAAAAATATACCCACTGGCAAAATGACTTGTATGTATATTATTTGATTACGACAAAGCATGCATGGGTTGTCTGCCTAAGGGGAAATGTCTTCTTGGAAGGAGTTTTAAGGGAAACTAGCTAGTATATTCCTTAAACAGTAGACAAATCATGAAAACGCCGATGCAATCAGCCCGTCTGTCTAGAATCGAGCTCAGGTCGAAGTACCAGTGTTCAGCATCATTATTGCACGGCTGCTCATAGGTCAATGTAGCTGGATAACACAACAACTCTGTTTTCACACCATCTATATATATAAAGAAGAAAATTTGTGTGTTTCTCACCAAACTTTCTACAATTGTTTTCTGGGTCTTGCAAAGGTCGACCACCACTTTTTTCCAAAATGAAGTAGCTAAAATCGGAGATATTAATTAAAAACTTGGGAAAATGATAATTTTCGCCCTAATATTTCCGAGTGGCAACCCTCTCGCAATCAAATCCTAGAGATTATTAATAAAAAATTTCTAAGTTTGACAATGAAATAAAAATAGAATTGCCAAACATTAAATACATTATTCCCGATTCCAAAAATCCGTGGTAAGCCATTTCGACTAGTCCCATCTTCTTTCGAATTTAATCAGCTGACATACTAATTAAAAACTCTGAAAGCGCTGATTTTCGCACACATTTTTCCGAGTGGCAACAGTTTCGAGCTTTGGAGATAAAAATGCTTTATTTCGAAGTGTTGCTACCGCTCGCTTTCAAATCATGGAGTTTTTTAATAAAAATTTGCAAGTTTTACAAAATCTATACATATAAAGAAGAATGTATGTTTGTTTGTTCATGTTATTAATTTCTGATGAATAAAGGTCAAGATTTTGCCACATTTAATCAACTAAAATTAATTATAGGTGAAATATTGAATGGAAATTAAGCTTTTAGGACTATTTGATAAGAAAAACAAAAATCGTTCAAAACTGCGTGCCATTGTTGCTGATATAATGAAACAGAATTAGCTTATTTTTCTATCGAAAATTTTTATGTGGGTTCCATATCGCATCAGACTGAAAAATGTATGAATGTGAATTGTACTTTTTTTTTATCGTTTTTAGAGAAGGATTATAGCGGTATTACAGATCTGTGCTGTTAGATGCATTGCTCTCAATCCAACTTGTACTTCCGCTAGTCTCAAAATAAATTTGCAAGTTTTATTCTTTTGTAACTAGTTGAATTTTATCTGCAATCCACGTTTACATGGAAACTTTGAAAGAGAAATTAAAGGGCCTGTTTTATACCTTGATGCAGATATAAGGATACTGCACATAGCAGGTAATTCTCAGTAATCTGAAATACTTCCACAATGGATCTTTGAGAATTTTCCTAATTAAATACCAAAGGACCAACGATATAAATTTCCAAGCACCTACTATCTTAAATATCGTTTCATTCCACGCGCTTTACCAGCTCATATCAAGTGAGATGTAATTAGTACTTTGACACATACGTGATTATACTGAGTTTCTGCTGTTTAGGGAGTACCTGCTAGTAACCTCAGATTATCCAACTGTGGGCGTTGTAGTGGGATGTCCTTTATTGAGTTCTAGAGCCAAGTGAACCTGAATAAGAGTTGGGGGGGGAAATGCTTAATGTTGTAACGATTCTGAGGAAACATTTATGTGGAACAAAATTTAAAAGAGTATAAACAAACATGACACTCAGAGAGAAACTCTAAATTATTATTAGGTCCCAGGCAAAATTTCTGTATATGGAACATGAGTCGTTTTCTTAGAAATGTTTCTACTGTTGGCTTTTTCGGAGGGAAGGAGTTTCGAGTTACTTGAGGGTTTTGGTTAGTTAAACGAGACAGTCCGAATTTCAATGTGCTACCTGTTATTAAATGATTTAGCTTAAAGAGCTATTTTGAGCTGTGATTTACATGATTATTGGATGAATGCTAAAACTTTCTAAAAAATCTTTTTAGTATCATAATTATAATACCTGAGACATGTTGTTCTGTATAAAGGAAAAACGGTGACAGATATCAGCGATAGAAAACTAACAGCAAAGTGATTTGTTGAGGCACTTGTGTTGAAAGCGACCTCTGTTATTTATAAAAAGAATGATTATCCTATCTTAACGTTGAGCTTCTATTCAGAAAACAATGAGATTTCTTTTCTACCTTATTTTCTATTACGTGATATCAGATATTTAGAAGAGATCTGTTTGGCAAAATATACTTTAACAAAAAAAAAATTTCTTCCATCAATCTCAATAGTGGCTTCTTTGGACCTTGCACGAAAGAGACTGAGTGGGCCGAACTTGTGTTCTTCACATCTCGGAAGAATATCATGTGATGTACCAACAATTTACGTTGTGTGGTATTAGCGTTTCATAATACAGCCAAACCCCAAAACACACGCCAAAATAATAGTAATACATATTTATCTTGTGAGTAAAATTGAGAAGACTTGGACTGTTGTTGCTTTAAAAATGAATTAGGTATAAAAGATTAGGCATTAAAAATTGTTTACTATATTATTTTATAATTATTTATCTAGTTATTCGAATTTTTCAGTTTTTAGCATTTGAAATCATTTGTATACTTTGTTTCAGAAATTTCTTGCAAATATTTCTGAAGAAGTAAGGATTCTGAAACTGAATTAATTTCATGTAACGGTTATATTAAAAAACGAAAGATGATAAGAAGCAATACTTTTTTAGTTTAATTAATTAACTGCTGGAAAACACAAACTGCAATCATTATTCCAGCTCCAATAAAAGTAAAATATAATTATCAAAATAAAATATTCTAGCAACGATAATAACGATAAGTCATATAAATAATTAAATATATAACTTCAACTCTTTGAACAAGATTTGTATCTGTGATTGTAATCTTATCCAAAGATTTGTAATTTTTGAATAAGATGTAAATTTTCAGAGGCCGGACTCATGTTAATTTTTAATGGTAATCAAAGTAATGTGAAAGTGGACTAAAAGGCAATAAAATTTTAAAATATCTCCCAAATCTGTATACAGGAGGACTGGACTGGTTCTGTTAATTGGCAAGAAAACTTGATCATGCTTTTATTGTCGCAGATAATTTAAATATAATTCTAAAAAAGCTTTCCTTCCATGCAAATGTTATTTCTTGCTTGGTGTTATTTATAACAAAAGTGCTTTTATTGGGTTACAAACTTTTCCATTTGTGCATTGTTTTGTTGTTAACATATGATATATGCACACCTTTCTTCTTGCTTGTTTATACTATAGATATAGCGCAACTTTTATAAATTATGACAGCAAATATTGTAAGAATGTAAAATAATAAAAGAAGTGTTATTTCAGCCCCCTCAAAAAAGGAAAATGCATACTTAGCAATATTTTACCCTTTATTAAACTTTACAACTCAGTACATCATACATAATTAGAATAATCATCCTACATAATTAGAACAGTCTTTGAGTTGTAAGCGTCTTATTAATAATGGAGGTAAACCCAGTTGAAAGGCATCTCTTTCTACATTCTGAAGTCTTTTCCTGATACTAATGTAACACAAGTTTTCCAGCGTATGACACTGCTTGGATTTATCATTTATATATATAAGCATCTTAATGCTTTCTTCATTTCCAGAGATTATCAAATTATTTCTCCAATTCTGTGTGCATAATTTAGCACCAGCAATTATAAGTAAATCCACAAATCTCTGGCTACCTCTTCTACATGCATAGAACAATGGGGTAAAACCATACTCATCACGTCTGTCGATTTCAGCTCCAGAAATGAGCAATTTTCGCACTAAAATTTCTTGTTTTTCGATAACTGCCAAGTGAAGAACAGTACTACCCAACCTAGTGGCATTAACGTCACATCCCCGTTCTATGAAGAGCGTAAATAAATCTGCATATGAATATTTTTCACTACCTGAATTTATTTCGTCGAAAGCAGATCTGAATACAACAAACATCAATAATGTTGTTCCGATATCATCGGTGAGGTGAATCTGAAAAAAGAAAAAGTTTAGAACTTTGTAAAAGGGAAAATATTTTAATAATAAAAAAATTACAAAAGCATACAAAAATAATTGATAAACAATAAAGTCATAAAAATGTCTATTTTTCATCTGAAGAAAATCCACAGCTGTCAACAATGAAATCTCAAAAACTGGAGATTTTTGTAACGTGATTGAAAACCAGTAGAGTTAGCATCTATGAAAACCCTAAATATGAGCAATCTCTATGCAAGATATACAGAAAAATGTGGTTGAATATTTCCCCAACTGAATTAAATAAAAAAAACAAATGCATGTCCAGTAATTAACAATATGGATACAAAGCATTATTAGAAATTCCTTTTCGTCAAGAAAATAATGCATTTATTTATTAAAGCACAGAATTTTTCTAACAAAACACCTAATAGTTGTAACATTTTTTACCCTTAAAAGAAATTTCACTGCTGAAAATGCAGCTGTGAAATGAATTGCTTAATTTCTAACTTAATTTGGACCTCACCATCGTTACTGAGATTTTCCAGGTACTTTTTTTTTCCCCTCGATTTTGTACTAAAATTGGAGGAAATTGTATATGTCTCAAATGAAGAATTTCAAAGTAAAGAAAAATGAAGTTAAAGAATGAGAGGGGCGTTCTAAAATACAATTTTGAAAAATAAAAATGATAATATAAAATTAAATTCAGTAGGTAGGCAAGCATATAATAAAAAAAAGACATGTAAATTTTATTATTATCCTCAGTATTGTAACATGAATGGCATTTCACATCAAGAACAAAATATTTTAACACTAGTATATGTGTCTGTCACAGCTCTGTTATTATATGATACATGCAAACAGTTAGAACTGGATAAACCATTTAGCAAAATAAGCATATTTTTAGGGCAACAAGGAAATGGTCATTAGGAACAAAACGTCGTTAGAAACTCGAGGAAAGGATGTACTTTTAAAGGAAAGGATGCAGTAAAACTGGCATAAAAAAAAATTTATGCCAGTTTTACTGTGGATTGAACCAAGACCAAGAAAGAAGAAATGGGGGGGGGGGAGAAGTAAATGTATATGAGGCTTAGTCTAAATCTGGGTCTACATATTTTATATATACAGTATGTATATATAAAATAATAATAATCTTCATAATATGCACATGGAAATGTAAATTTTAAAATTTAGTTTAATTAAATATTTATTTTATAAGGCAAATGGATAATTTTAAGAAAAAAATTGAAAATTATTTTGAGTTTTCTTTTTCTGTGTGACAAGTGAAATATCTGTTAAGAATCTATGATAATTATTTAGGAAGATCAAATTAGATTCAACATTTCAAACCTAACAATTTTTATTTCATCTTCACCTCCAAACTACACACGTGCACCATCGCGCGCGTTCGACGACTGACTCTCTCCTTGAGAATCTTGGGATAGAATTTTGTGGTCTGTAATTATATGCTGCCATCTCTCAGCTGTTCTGGGGTTAAATTGGTATGATATTTTTTTAGACTTTTTCAAATAAGATAAACCACAACAAGAGTATCCCCCCAGTGAACAAGCGAAGTGAAAGAACGACAGTATTTACACATACATAGCATAAACAAAAGGGAATTGGGATGCTGGGTTGTGTCAGTTGCTGAAATCACTTACATACATGAAATTAAATAAAAGTAGAAAACAAAATAAAGTAATACAGGTTAAATCTAATTGACATGAATAAATGAAAATAAAGGTTTTTCAGTTCTGAAATTTGTAGAGAATAATTGTGATATGATGAACATTGAAAATCGAGTAACTCAAGAGTAATTATGATCAAGTTAACCAATTTCTGTGATGAGTCTCTTGCTAAATTTCACAATTCATCCAGATTTTGTGGTTTTGGAATTGTTGACAGAGTTTCCAGTAGTATTTCCTGGGACTTTAGGTTCATGCTCGTGAGGAATTTGTTGTATTTCATCATTATACATGAATGCAGGTTTCACTCTGTCTAGGGAAACATTGCTTTGCCTGACATTTATGGATATTTTTATAACTTTGTCGCTTCGACTTATGACTTTGTGGGGACCTGTATATGGTTGAGTGAGCGGTGGTGTTATTTTGTCCACACGAAGGAAAACATGTGTACACTTTTGCAATTCTGGGTGCACAAAGATTCTTGTTTGGTGATTTTGGTTGGGAAATGGCTTTAACTGCTGCATTTGTGCCTGGAGTTTCTGCACATACTCATAAGATGGAGTTGTATTTTGGGCACTTTGGGAAAATAAATCTGCTGGAAGTCTTAGTGAAGTTCCATACACAAGATCAGCACTTGATGCTTGTATGTCTGTTTTAACAGCAGCTCGAATGCCAAGGAGAACTGTTGGTAATGATTCAGTCCATCTTGGGTTTTCATGGGCTTTTAAAGAATTTTTCAAGACTCTGTGAAAACGTTCTACTAAGCCATTTGCTTGGGGATGAAAGGCTGTAGTACGAATTCTTCTTGTTCCCATAATTTGTGTGAGCTCACTGAACAGAGGTGACTCAAACTGGCGACCCTGATCTGTGGTGATGGTAGATGGGCATCCAAAGCGGGATATCCATCCTTCGAACAAGGCTCTGCATGCTGTTGCTGCTGTCATATCAGCGATGGGTATCACTTCAGGCCATCTGGTGAACCTGTCGATGATGGTGAGGCAGTACATTTTGCCCTCTGAAGGAGGCAAGGGTCCGATTAAATCCACATGCAGATGAGAAAATCGTGCGTCTGGTGTAGCAAATGTACCCAGAGGTGTTTTTGTGTGTTTGTGAACTTTGGATCGCTGGCATGCATCACAACTTTTTACCCAGTCTTTAATATTCTTTTTCATATTGGGCCAAACATAGCGAGCAGAAATTAATTTGCAAGATCCTGTTGTTCCTGGATGCGAGAGGTTCTGAAAATGGTCAAACACTATTTTACGAAAAGATGCTGGCACAATAGGTCTTGGAATTCCGGTTGATACATCACAGATGAGTTCTGTTGCTGACACTGGGCTGGGCATGGACTTTATTTCTAGTGAATGATTGCTGTTTTGCAGATTTTGTAAATCATCAGCTTTCTGAGCGTGACTAAAGGCTTCAAAATCAAGAAATGAGGAATTTGAGATGTTGTTTATCTCAATTCTGGATAATGCATCTGCAACGCTATTATTAACACCACTGGTATGACGAATGTCAGTGCTAAACTGAGAAATGAAATCAAGTCGACGCCATTGGCGCGGACTGCACTTCTCTGAATTTTGCTTAAAGGCGTAGATAAGAGGCTTTTGATCAGTGAAAATGATAAAGTTCCGACCTTCGAGCATGTGCCGGAATCTCTTCACCGCAGTGTAAATGGCCAATAGTTCTCGATCATAGGTGGAGAATTTTTGTTGACTGTTGGTGAGCTTAACAGAGAAGAATGCAATCGGTTCCCAGTTGGTTGTGTTGAGTTGCATCAAGGAACCATCAACTGCCAGGTCACTGGCATCAACCCAAACACTAAGTTTGGCTCCTGGAATTGGGTGACGAAGAAGAGTTGCGGTAGCTAGTGAATTTTTGGCATCTGTAAATGCCTGTTCGCTAGCCTCAGACCATTGAAGTGTTTCTTTGGGATCGTTTTGTTTAGGTTTTCTGCTCTTTTTATTATTTTTGATACCTTCTGAAAATTTATTTAAGGGTGCTAATATGTGTGCTGCTCTAGGAACGAAACGTCTATAGAAATTGAATAGACCTAAGAAGCGTCTTAATTGAATTATGGTAGTAGGTTTAGGAAAATTCAAAATACAGTCTACTCTATCTTTCAGGGGTTCTGTTCCTTCTTCAGATACTTTGACACCTAAGAAATTTATTGAGGAAACACCAAAAACACACTTAGAAGGTTTAAGGCTAAGGCCATAATTTTGCAATCTTTCAAAAAGTATTCTTAGATGCGAGATATGCTCTTCCTCAGATTTAGATGCTACTAATATATCGTCTACGAATGCATAAACAAATTTTAAATCTCGAGTAACTTCATCGATGAATCTTTGGAATGTGGCTGCAGCGTTACATAGGCCAAATTGCATGCGACAGCTTTCAAATAAGCCGAAGGGGGTGATTATAGCACTTTTGTGGATATCATCAGGATGTATAGGGATTTGATGATAGGCTTTAATTAAATCAAGGTACGAGAAAATTTTGCAGCCATGTAGTTCAGAAGTAAAATCTAAGATATTAGGAATGTTATAATTATCTTTTATTGTTTGTGCATTGAGGGCTCTGTAATCTCCTACAGGACGCCATTCCGTGCTGTCCTTTTTAGGGACCATATGCAAAGGTGATGCGTAGTTACTTTTTGAAGGACGAATGTGGCCTAATTCTATCATATTTTGGAATTCTTCTTTGGCGATTCGTAGGCGGTCTGGGGCAAGACGTCGTGCTTTAGCAGTGACGGGAGGTCCTGTGGTTTGGATGTGATGCACTACTGTGTGCTTAATTTCTTGGTCAGCACGGGGTGGTTTTGTGATTTCTGGAAATTCTAATAATAATTTATGGTATATACTGTCGCCAGATACTGTCTTTATTGAATGTATTGCACTAACTCGTAAACTGCATTTAGAGCCAAGATTAGTGTTACCGTCGATTAATCTTTTTGTGTGGAGGTTAGGCATCAAGTTGAAATTATACAAAAAATCTGCTCCAATAATAGGGGTTGAAACACTGCCGACAAGAAAGGTCCATCTGAATATGCGTCTTAAACCTAAGTCTAAGGAGAGATTTTGGCTAGTGTAGACGGAAATTGGTGTAGTGTTTGCTGCTGAAAGGGTCATCTGGATGCGATTTCGCCTTTGCAATGCTGTTGCTGGAATTATAGATACGTCAGAACCCGTGTCGATGAGGAAGTTGACATTTGTGCGCGCATCTCTAACAAAAAGGCGACGAGAATTGGAGGGCAAGGCTGTAGTCGCCGCTATGCCTCGCCTGGGCCGTTTTTTGAAAATTTACAGGGCGGGGTACACTTTATAGCTCTCTCACAAAATTTAAGGTGGTACCAACAGGTATCAAACTTGTTTTTATTTTGAGAGGGGCTGCGTTCTCTTTAGCCGCGATATTTATTCTGACTACGAGTGCGGCGACGATCACGCGAGATATCATCGATTCTTACGTGCAATTTTTTTTATCTCTGCGAGTAAACGTTCTTCAATGGAATCTGAAATATTAGCAGAACAAATATTTGTGGCACTTACCGCTACAGGAGATGGTGATACATCGATGACACGATCCGCAACTTCCGCAGCTTTATCCAAGGTTAAAGGCGTGTTCGCTGCGAGTATCGACCTGTACGAAACTCGGGATGTGCTGTAAAAACAGTTAGCATTAGTTCATCGGAAACGCTGTATGACTCAGCGCGTCGTCGCATTATGCGTAAGAGTTCACTTGGCCGGCGATCTCCCAACTGTTCGCCGCCGAGGAGTTTTTTCATTTCTTGATGCGTCGGTTCTCCGCACCGCTTGATTAGCTCAGTTTTAATGTGATTGTAAGGATCCGTGGAGTTGGGGGCTTTGATCACATCTCTCACAATTGATGCGGCTTCGGCGGGCAGGTGCGAAACAATGTAATTATACTTCGTGCGAGACTCCGATATCGCTTTCGGTGTTCCCAATTCAAATGTTGCTTCGCACATAGTGAACCATAGTGAAAGATCGGCGAAGTTGTACACAGGTATCTTTACTGCTCCGATTATTGCTGTTCCTTCAGTCATTTCCAGTCACGTGGCTAAGTCCCAAGTAATATGTAAAAAAAAGAGAATTTTTTTTTTTTTTTTCCGTGCAAATATTAGTTTAAAACAATAACGCTTGGTTGCTGCAAGGCCGGGTCATCATTGTTAAGAATCTATGATAATTATTTAGGAAGATCAAATTAGATTCAACATTTCAAACTTAACAATTTTTATTTCATCTTCACCTCCAAATTACACACGTGCACCATCGCGCGCGTTCGACGACTGACTCTCTCCTTGAGAATACAAGCGTCTACGGAGAGAAGGCAACTTTTGGGATCATGAATCTGATCCTCCCGTCTTACGCGCATCTCAGTTTGCGCATCATGTGACGTTACCAGATACGTCAAAAATGTGTCTGTTTACATTTTGCATTTGACTTCGTGCGTTTTATGCTTCGTTAGTATGTGAATTTTGCTTTCACATATTTATAATGAACTGAAGAATCTCTCAATAAAAGACCCTTCTCACGGACAAATACTTAGGAATATTGTGAGGATTCTGCTTCAGAATATTAGAATATATAGCACCAATTTAAATGAGCTGGGTGGTGATATCAATGATCATTCAAGACAATAGATCTGAAATTCACATTTCCGCTTTGATTACGATTGGTAACATCTTTCAGAAAACTGTAATTTCAAAATCTTACAACTGTTCTATTTGCAAAAAGTGTTTTTCAAATGCCAGCAATTTATAGCATCATTTGAAGAACATACATTCCAATAAAAAGCATATTTCTACTGCTGAAATATTTAATTCCAATTCAGATCATGCATTTTATAAAGTCGTCAATGGTAATTCGATTTCATATACTTTTGCTTCAAAATCCAGTATAACGTCAAAAAACTTTTAGCTGCCCTGATTCCAAAAAAATGTTTCTCAAGTAACAATCTAAAATGTCACTGCATGAAATTGCATCTATCACAACAAACAACATTACTCAAAGCAAGTAAAAATAAAGTTTTCCAATTTAAATGCAGTTTATATAGTCGTCAGTTCAACAATAATAAAAATTTATTATTTTCACAATCAGATAGTGCATTTACTGCCCTTGAGTGTTCATCATTAAAAAATTATATAAATGCACATTATGTAATGAAGGTTTTCCAAAGGAAAACTTTTCATTACATTTGCAAATGGAACATGAAATAGTCATTGAAAAAGAAGAGAGAGATTTCTCTGTGTTTAATGATTTCATGTTGTGAAAGGAGAATTTTGAAATGGAAACATAATCTAAATTTTTTTAATTTACAAAGAAACATGACCCATTACATGTAAAAGATATTTATTTTATATGCCATCATTCAGGACATTATTTTATATCTAAAGTGCAAGGCATGGGACATTTAAAAATACAAGGGAGTAACAAAATTAATTCTTATTGCCCAGTAAGCCAGTTTAATAATGGAAAATGTACTGCTTATATAGAAAAACCCATTGTAAGTCATAGAAAGGGTATAGGGCATCTGTCTCTTACAAAATTAGAATGGCAGTTATACCATTCTAATGTTAATTTATGTAACTTAAATTGCTGGAAAAGTATCTTTTGATGAAATTTTAGATAAAATTCAAGATTCTGTATATGATACTGCATCTTTTGAGAAAGAATGATTTATGGAATATTGAAAATTCGGTACTCTTCCGTTATCAGAACCAGAATCAGAAATGTATGCATGTATGGCTGGATGAATGTGTTCATGTATGCATATATATGTGTACATATGAATGTATACATTTCTGAATCTGGTCCCAGTAACAGAAGTGTACCGAAAATTCTTATAATCCACAATCAAATGCTGTAAGGCATAAAAATGATTGTATAAATGTTAATGAAATGCCTGGGGTTAATGAAATTACTAGTGAGGATAACAACTCTATTTTATTTTATAAGCCTTAAAATAGAATTTTAGAAAGTTATCCTGAATTTTAAAATGATGATTTCACATTAATGAAAATGAATGACTCCTAGAGGCACTTTCTTCAGAAGTTGGGATCAGACTATATATGTATAAATGGTACACATAAATTGAACGGTTACAGAATTGAATTAACCACACTGCTTTTACTTGATGCTTTGCTTCACGGCTTTCCCTGTGCATTTATTATTACAAACAGAACTGAGCAGGAAGTTTTGTCTGTTTTCTTTGCACATCTGAAAGATAAAGTATGTCAGTTAACACCCAAAGTATTTATGAATATGAATACAAGCTAGTTTTGGCTCACCAGCGGCCGAACGGTAAAGTCACTGAACGCTGGTAGTTTGGTCCGAGGTTCAAGTCCCTCAAACGGGCTGTCTGCATGGGCATTTCCATGTTTTCCCCCATGTGTAATGTGTATACGAGCCAGTTTCCCTTAGAATGTCCTCCACAAAGGCATCCCTCCCCTTAGGCAGATGACCATCAAGTGCTTTGCCATAATAAAATAAACCAAACCAACAAACTAGTTTTGATTAAAAAGTCTTCCATGAAGGTTTCCCCCACATGATCTTTGCCATATTCCAGTTCCAACAATCAAATCAACACATTGTTATTTAACTACTTAATTTGAAGATTTTTGGGCCCACCAGTGGCCGAGCGAGCGATAAAGTCACTGAACACTAGTAGTTCGGTCTGAAGTTCGAATCCCGTGAACGGGCTGGCTGCATGGGCGTTTTCGTGGTTTTCCCCATGTGTAATGTGTATAGGAGCCAGTTTTCCATAGAAAGTCCTCCACGAAGGCATCCCTCCTCTTAGGCAGATAGCCCTCGAGGCTTTGCCATAATCACACGCACACATTTTGAAGATTTTATAGCAGATTATGAAATATACAATATTATATTGATGCAAAAATATATTTTTTACTCAATTCTGGAGAAGGGGGCAAGTGTTCATTTTCCCGTTTCCTGCAGATTCCTACAGTCTAGCATTTTCAAACCTAAAACATGATAACCCTAAGTAACATATCACCATCATTGGTACGCATTAGAGCAAACAGATCACTAGAATTTGCATATCTTCTATGTCTATTTGCTTCAATATTAAATCAAAGTCTGTAATAGTTAATGTGAAAGGCTTGAAATAAAGCAGTATGCATGATTGTTTAGAGCTCATATTAGCAATATCATTATTGTTTAGAGCCTGTTCTCTGGAAGTAATTTACAGACTTGCTGGGAATTTTATTAAAAATGATATACTTTTCAGTAGTTGCTGCATAAAAAGTAAAAGCTGTGTGTTGGCCATCCCTGGTGTAGGACGGTAAGGATAAAAATTGCCTTTCTCTCGACATGTTGCAATGCAGTGAATATAACTGAGCTTTAACTTCAAATATCTTGAGTTATACTTTGTGCAGCAAATGAATGACATATGTGTTATCCCTGTTTCATTCTTACTTTTACGCAATTCTAGTGCAGAACGTAGCTTGAGAGTTATACACCAGAAATATGAAATACTTGTCAGCTGGACTAACACCACAGATTTACACCAGTGGACAGGGCCGTCCCTAGGCCATTGGCTGCCTGTGTACTTTCCTAAGAATACAGTGCCCAAATTTAAAAAAAAAAATTCTTAATGATTAGTTGAATTTTTATTTCATACTCACTAAGTACTTATATGTGACAAATTGTATAAAAAGTATTTACATGTGACAAGTACAATGAATTAAAAATATTTAGTCGTGGTATCGCGAGTGTTCAGCTGTTGCATAATTTTACAGCTGCACCGTGCTAGGAACGGCCCCGACAGTGGAAGATAACCATGTTCAAATCATGACAAAATTACTTTGGCAACAACACAATCAACTGGCTATTAAATTGCTGGTGAAGGTTACTTATCAAGTTCCTATAATTAATAAATATCCTTATTCAGGACTTAATTTCTAAACTTAGAAGTGCCAGAACCCTATGCTAAACTGTCAGCAAAGGGGAAGAAAAGTAAATAAATAAATAAAATGACTGTTACAATCATTAATAATTTAAAAATTAAATAGTTAATTAATACCAAATTAATTCATTATTATTTAATTAATATTAATAATTATCAATTATTTTTAATTAATAATTGTTATTTAATTAAATAAATTATTATTAAAAAAGCTAAATTATTAAAGTAATTAAAATTAAGTAAAATATAAAGAGATAAATTAAAATTTAATAAGCAATTTGTAATACAGTTTTACTGCAAAAAATAAAATTTTTGAAATCAAATTTTTGTTCAGTTGCATAAAAGAAGTGCCGGAGCCTTTTTATTTATGCCTCCGGCTATATTTATGATTTATTCCAAAAACTAAGAAGTACCGGAGCCAGGCTCCGGTGCAATTTAAGCTCTGTCTCTATTAACTTTTTTAAATTATTATTTAATTAATATCAATAATTATCAATTATTTTTAATTAATGATTATTATTTAATTAAATAAATTATTATCAAAAAAGCTAAATCATTAAAGTAATTAAAATTAAGTAAAATGTAAAGAGATAAATTAAAATTTAATAAGCGATTCGTAATACAGTTTTACTGCAAAAAATTAAATGTTTGAGATCAAATTTTTGTTCAGTTGCATAAAAGAAGTGCCGGAGCCTTCTTATTTAGGGCTCCGGCTATATTTATGATTTATTCCAAAAACTAAGAAGTACTGGAGCCAGGCTCCGGTGCAATTTAAGCTCTGTCTCTATTAACTTTTTAAAAAACTTACATATTTAGTCATTATGAATATCTTAAACTTCCATTAAGTTATAAGGTTATTCTTGGTCTAATAATGGAATTTTAGTCTTATAACCCTAATATAATCATCACTTGAGATATTATGACAAAGCTTTATGAAAGATTTTAAAACAACCTTTTTATTTAAACTGAACTTTTAACAAAACAGAGCATGGCCTGAACTTAGAGCATAACCACGGCTAGTGGCGATGCAAATAAATGCGAACAATCAAATAAATGAAAAATGTTGATCAGTAGTCTAAGACTACATAGTTAATTATTAAGCTAGCCACTAATTTACTGGCACATCAGATTAAAGTATCGGTGGCATGAGAACACAAAGCTGATACTTTTAATTATACTAGAGCTGGAAGAATCTGACCATCCAACACAGATGCCAGAAACACTCTCTAAAGATCCAAAATCCTCAATTTAAATAATGGAGGTAGAAATAAGAGGAGAGGTCTTAACTGGTTTTCCTCGTGTACTGCCCTGAAGCAGTAGTGCACCTCTCGTGGAAACCAAACTATTCAGTGACTATCCATTAAGATCAATAGGTTTTAACATAATCGGTGGTAAACATTTTGTAATTACATCGTAAATATGCATATAAATATATATATTTTCTTTTTCCGTAATACTTCAAAGTCATAAGTATGTAAAAAGAAAATATTTTAAAACAATGTTTTATTCTGAGCGGAATTAAATGCTATACTTTCCCAGAAAAGTTTAATTTGAATGAAATATTTTCTCAAGTTCTTGTTAATTACATTACAAAGAAATTTTAAGTTAATTTGATTTTATTTGGTTAATGATTACAAAAATTAAGATCAAAGTTTATTATAATACTAAAATCAAAATTATGCATTATTTCTTTCTTTTTTACAGAGCTTCTTCCTGAAATACCTTCTCAAATGCAGAATGATTTTTTAGCTTCTGAGGCATCCTTTAAAAATCAGAGTTACTTTATAATTAATGCTCAGTTCGGTTAATTTCAAATTAGAGCAGCTGTTATTTCCATGGTAAAATACGTTAAATATTGCTACTGATTTCCATGTACTTAACTTTCTATGAGTATTTTTGAAATGGATTAAAAAAGTCTATTTTCAATATTGTTTAAAACTTGTAACTGATTTATTACAAAATGTAAGGAAAGAATTCTTTTGATACTTACAGTCAAAAGTCTTTAATCTGGACGTCCATAATCCGGAATGATCTATAATCCAGACCTCAAAACTACAAACTTTCTGCGCATGCGTCAACACAGAAATTATGGTTTCATATTTTTAATTGTATAATTTCTGCATGCCATCTTACCAGATTTAAATTTATGATCTATAATCTGGAAAAACCCCTAATCCGGAATCACTGAAGTTAACAGGAGTTTATGAAAGAATAAATCCTTCATTTCCAAATACATTTATAATAATTTAATAAATATTTATGTATTTTATGCTTTTTACAAGGATAATGTATACTCATATATTTAATATTTTTCGAAATGTGCAAATCTTAAATTTCTGTGTATTTACTATATTTTTCAAGTAAAGTAATTAACAGTAATGTAGCATATATCAGAATTTTTTACATATGAAATATGTATAAATTGAATGAAAATTAGATGTATTATTTTTTAATATGCACTCAAACTTCAGTTTTGCCTTGAAATTCCTCCATGAAGGCATATTTTCCTTTAGGCATATAGCTCTTGCATTCCTTACCTTATTTAAAAAGATTAACCTGACCTATGTGCCTAATTACAAAGTATTTAAACATCCATAATTTTATATTTACACTCAGCCATCAAGTTTCAAACTTTTGACTCAAAACATGTGTTTGGATACATTCATTATGAAATTCAAATTTTTTAGTAAACATATTTTCGCGTAGCATTCAATACCTTCCTTGGCGATTATGCCCAGTTTAATAATTCTCTGATAATATAATAAATAACAACTTTCCATTTCACATTTAAACATTAATCTCATTGTCATCGGATCACAATCTTGATTTGCTTACTCTGCATAATATTGCTTCATTTTTTAAAACAGTTAAAACAACTAATTGATCTGAATTCACAAATGCATACATTATACAAGTAATTAAAAATATATAAATTATACAAATTTTCACACTTAATACTATTTAGATGTAAGGAAACTGAGGTTTAAAGAGTGTTATATTTTTCCGAAATTTTGACATTTTATAATTATATATCTTATCATTTTATAATTATATATCTTTATAATTATATATCATTTTTAATAATTTTATATATCTTAAGGTATTTCTCATTCTTTACGCATAACATGAACATTTTGCTAAAATCTATATTTTTGTTATCCAGTAGCTTAGAATTTCCTAAAACAAATTTATAATCAAAATCACTGTTGCAAGTTATTGAAAAATAACCAACACATAATTTTTACATAAATGCCACCAAACTGTACAAAGTACTATTATCCATCCAACAATTGAATGTTTCTTTTATGTAGAAGTGTCCCCCGTTTTCGATTTGTGTTGAACTGTCATGTGTGGAAAAAACACTATCAAAGAGCTCTGGATGTAAAAACAAAAAATACTGCCTCTGGAGACAGTAAGTGAAAATACATGCAAGATCGAAGTACTGTAGGCAGTTCAGGTAGAATGTTATAGCTAACATTCAACCTGAAATGGTCTTTACTAACATCTCAACTATGAACTAGCAATAAAAATGTTGCAAATTTACTAACTGTAGTCTACTACTATACTGTTATGTTACATAATCCTTAGCCATTGAAAAGCTCCTCAATGATAAAATCACAAATATCTGAATTATTAAGTAAACTGAAGCTATGGCTCTTACAGTTATTTTAAAATTAGATACTTCTATTTAAGCTTCATGTCTATTAATTTCATTTTAAAATCCAGGTTGATGTGTGTTTTTTAAGACAAAACACAGAGCATCAATGATAATTCTGAGCACCTTGTTCTACAGCTGTTACACAGACAGTCGATTCATTGGCAGCAACCATCCAGTAAGATGATGTACATAAAAACATGTTATTCATGGATTGATAAACCTCTTTATTTTAGTACTGAGTAGTGAATCATGTTTAGTTACAGAAAGAATTCTTATACTTTCTTTGTCAACCTTGTCCTTGACATATAATATAATATACCTCTTTTAAAATGATAAATTATCACAAATAATACTTAGGTATTATTAGCTTGACATTGTAAATATATTGAGAATAACATGATGAATATGAATGTCTAAAGTATTTATTTTTTCCAAATAGTAACAGTTTTTTCAAAGAAATTGACTTTAATTTTCTTGTTTTCACACTATTGTAATAACAATTTAATGCATTTGTCTCACATGCACGACTTAATGATATAATTAAAATACAGTACAGTCAGGATATATGGAAAAACAGTGCACTTCATTGCTCTTGTACAGATGATGAAATGTCAATAATTTAATTCACAGTTGAAATGCCAGTTGTAACACCAACTTATCACATAGCTGATGCAACAGAATGTGCTCATATGTGTCGTAAATAAGCTTTTTAATACACTTTAACGCATAAGCTTAGTATAAGCAATAAAGAAATTTCAGGAACAAATAATAGACACTCTCTATCATGGTCCTGTGATTACCTGCTAAGAAATAAACTAGCATAACGTATATTTCCTCATTATTTGCACATGTTTTAGCAATAATTTACAGAAGATAGGCATGCTTAATTAACAACAATCATAGGTAATATTTCATTATTATTTAATGTATATAATTAATTTAATGTTTAATGTATAAAAAGAAATAAACTTTTTTAATGAAAAGTGCACTACTTAATAACTTTCATTAGCAAAAATTTTATTTTTTTATCTCCAAGCATAAATTAATTTTTTTAACAAACACCGATTTATTAATATAACTGTATTTCACTGTAGATCAAATACAGATGTAATACAATTTCATCCATTCTCAACACATGACGCAAATTTCAAAACCACAAAGTACTTCACGTAAATAAACAAAATTTCACGAAGTGCACGGCAGCATATGCGCAAATTGAGATGCGCACGGGAGGATCAGATCACGATCCCAAAAGTTGCCTTCTCTCCGTAGACGCTAGTCTTGAGAATCTTGGAATAGAATTTTGTGGTCTGTAATCATGTGCTGCCATCTCTCGGCTGTTCTGGGGTTAAATTGGTATGATATTTTTTTAGACTTTTTCAAATAAGATAAACCACAACATATCTAAAAGAAGTTACTTCATCCTTATACCAAGCATTTTAGGCCACTTTCTGTGGCACATGTTTGCATGATTCCTGAGTTTTGCAGAATTACATAGTTGTTGTAAAGAAAATAAACAAATCATTTAAAAAACAGTGCAATGAATGCAGTAATGTATGAATGGCAACATGTCTTTTGACCAGGTCTGGCACTAGTAGGAATTTATTCACTCAGTGGCTAAATATATTATGCAAATCAGATCATATTCACACTACATACCTAGGAAAGGAAAAAAGTTAATTCCCTTCCAGTCCTACTATTATTTTTTGTAATAAAATATTATAATTGTATAACCAGTTTTTCATAAATTTCAGATTCACATGCTTCACTAAACCATCTAAAAGACCGAGACAAAATTATGTTTAAACTCTCCCCCCCCCCCCAATTCACCAGAACTAATACTAAGTTCTGATTTCTTTGCAACAGAACGCTTTTAATTCTGTGTAGGAAATCTTTGCCTTTCTTTTAAAACACTGACAAAATTTATAAAAAAATACCTTTCTGTCAAATTTTTTAAGTCTGGTTTAAGTAATTTATTATGCATGAATTGCATTCTTATATAATTTTTTAATATTATAAAAGCTAATATAATATAGTACAGTCAAAAGTCGTTAATTCGGACACCCGTAATCCGGAATGATCTATAATCCGGACCTCAAAGCTACAAACTTTCTGCGCATGCGTCGTGTTGACGCATGCGCGTAAGACCTTTACGGCTGCGAATTTGCGTGTGCGCGTGCGCAAAATACGTTTACGAATGCGCGTTTAATGTATAACGGACGGGATAAGCTAAGCTAAAATTATCTAATTATCTATCTCAGTTAATGTTGCAGATTGCGTTGTTCCTTAATCTTTGAATTGGAGCAATTTTATAAAGGTAAGCTTGAACTTTCGATTATGTCAAACATAATTTCTGATATATATTTACTAATATGTAAAGGATATACAAAGGGAAAGTATCTTTCGGAGTCCATTAAACAAAAAGTGGAATTCCTGCAAAAAATGGATAAAGGATAAAGGATTTGTTTATCTAACCATTCCGAAATCTGTTTATCAATTTCACGCTGCTCTGCGTGTGTGTGTGGGGGGGGGGACGTGGCATATCCTTTGGATAAAGGCATATCCTTCTTTTATCTAAACTTTAACGTTTGTTTACCTAAACTTTGTTTATCTTTAACGCCGCGGAGCGCAATGAATTGGAAGTTGATCTGTCAACACTATCCTTATCTTAAGGGCAGATGTTTTTATTTTATTTGGCTTATAATTGCTTACTAAATGTGGTATTTCCTCTCGATGTACTCCGGCTTTGATATGATTTAAATCAAATGCCTCGTCATTATAATTCGCTTCCAATAGCGAAGAAAGTGACAGAGGTTATTGAAAACGAAAAAATTTCGATTGACAAATTAGTCGGTATTCTCGACACAGCAATTATAGGACTTGAACAGCGGAACTGTGTAACTGAACAAGAAATTATGTCTGTTTATGGAATTAAAGAGAATGTATTATCACATAAAAAACGAAGCAACTTAAACAACTTACACTGAAAGAAATATTTAATAAAGTAAACAAATAAATATTAAGCTTTTTTTTTTTTTTTTTTTGTAAATTTTGATACCCTTTAGATCATAATTGTTCTTTATTTCGTAAATTACGGTTTCATATTTTTAATTTTATAATTTCTGCATGCCATTTTACCAGATTTAAACTGATGATCTATAATCCGGAAAAATCGATAATCCGGAATCGCTGAAGTCCCGACGAGTCCGGATTAACGACTTTTGACTGTAATATGCAAGACTGAGTTTTACTCCAGTAAAGTATTCATCTGAGAATTTATTACAAATTTTATGAAGGTTGATGATATATTTTTATTTGAAATATTTTATTTCACTTTTTTAAACATGAAGTGGAACAAAAATTTCATATTATTCATGACATTATTAAACTACCTTCTCTATGGTTTTGCTGACCTCAGAGTATTGAGCTAATACTTTAATTCGAAAGCCTGTTATACTATTCAGTCACTTATAAATTACTCCTTTTATCCTTAATTAATTTAAATTTTAAATGTTGGCATGTCTTTTGTGTAAAGCTTAAACTGTAATTATATAATTTCAACATTTTAGGCATTTTAAATTTGTGTGTGCATTAAAACAGTTGTCAAAGCACACTGTTATAATTCTTGACACTATATTTAAATACATTTCATCATAGAAAATTTTTTAAAGAAAAAGTTTATTGTGTTAAGGCTATTGAAAATCTATATAATATTTTTTTAGTAAAAATCTTTTCCTTTATGCATATAATTTCTAAGTAAATATTTTTGTTTTAAAAAATCGTCATGTTTAAAAAATTATTAAATAGATGCAAAGTAGTTTATGAAAAGTCAGTTATTAGGTTATTAGAGGAAGAAAATTTGCATAGCACAATATATAGAAATGTGTAAATCTTTTCTGGGGAAATTTTAATCAATTTAATAATATCAATGTTTGTTGAAAAAAAAAATGTCATTTTATTATGAGGAGTGGAAATAATAAAATTGTATGCTTTAATTTGTGCATTTTCTTATTTTTATGTGCAGTATGTACTAATTCTGTAAAATATAAAAACATGACTGCAGTTAGTTGAAACATGACTGTTTAAGGAAATCTGTTGTTTTATAAAAATTTGTGAATTTAACAGATTTTATTGTTTGAAATAATTAGCGAAATTATTGTATCATGAAGATGCATAAATACAATTTTTGAATGAAATTTTAAGATGCATTTGTATTATATTTATATAAAAAAACAAATTTACTTTTTATTGAGATAATTATGTCCATCTTTATTTTTTGTGTATCTCTTACAACTAAAAATATTTTATCAGAAATGCTAACTTTCCATAAAAGTTCTATTTTATTAGAACTGAGTATTTTTTTAAATTGTTTTTTCTTTATATATTGATGAGCCAAACTACATTTGCATGCAAAAATATTTTGTTTTATGTATTTTAATACATTTTTCTCATTTTATTGAACATTTGTAATTTAGAATAAATTATACACAGTTCTTGGCTATGTTGACCCATTCTGGCATAATCTGTTATAACTTTTATCATGTTAGGTTATATTTCTGTGTATTTGTTTTACACATTAACTCAGTATATTCTGCTTAATTCTGCAGTTTCATCTTATGTTATATTTTGATGATAAAATCTAAGCATTTTGCTTTTAAATGATCCTCTATGCACTTGAAATGTTATTCATATTTTTGAATAAATTTGCTACCATTTGTGAAAAACATTTTTTCGCTAATGCATCTCCAGTAGGTGGGGGGAGGGCACTGAATAGGGCACACTGCTCATTCCCTCACATATATGCATTAGACACTCATCAGCTGAGCTGTAGTACACAAGTTTGGACCGCAAGGAGAAAAAAAAAAAACTTTTATGCTCAGCCAGAAATGAGAGATATTACTGATGCATTAAAATTAAGTCTTCTTGTCTCTCTTTGACTTTTTTTTTCGGATGTTAGAAATCATCAACCTCACAGGACTGCCAGCTCCAGCAGTTTACTAATTATGACTGAATTTGCTACTTCAACATCGTCTGGAAAACTGGATGAGAGTTATTGAGCGCCAACACTGTGTGATATGATTTTAAAGCTTCTCTTTTCAAAAGAGATCTTTTGTAAATCAAAAATGAACTTCTTAACCACAGTAAAATCTGTTGCCTTCATCATGCATTCTTTCTTGACTGCATCAATTCCGACATGAGAGCTTTCAACATTTCTATGAACTCTTTTTGTTGCCTAGAGCAGATGGATTTATTGGATACAGCGTCCCACCTCCCGTGGAAAAGAAATGTTGTCTGCTTCCCGTAATGTGCCTGCAACCTCAAGTCATGTGGAAAGAAATCTGTTTTCGGCAAAAAATAATATCGATGCCCCCATTCCTCTGCAGTGTCACCTTTATATGTTCCCAAAGAAGGTGAGACTCTACAAAATCGTAAATGTTTAGGAGAATGTTCCATGACTGGCACAGCAGAGAACGGGCTGTCAGTGCCTTTCAGTGCAAAAGAACAACTTCCACTTAAGGTTGTCGTATGTGGCTTAATCAGTGGATGAAAACTCTGACTCCACCAGAAGCAAAATACAGATCAGGGAAGCAAACAACCAGCAGCTGTTTCAGGTGTCAGCACTTTGGGCATATGCAAACTGGATGTCCTAACCATTCTGGATGTCTTTACTGCTTATCATGTACTTGCAATTTCCCAGGAGATGCAAAATACCTGCATAAAATGTAACTCATACAAATTTGGTTACTTTTACAAAATGTCCTTTCCATCACAGCCATAGCTGGGAAAATTCCAGCTTCAACTGAAAGCCTAGAGTTTTGGACTTTATCGAAACGACTCCCGAAAATCGAGGCAAACTTTGTCGAACAATTTGAAAATAAGGAATTTCACCAAAATTTCGGTTTTAAGGTCCTCCACGATTTAGGACTTTCTGTGCAAAATTTTAGAGACTGTAAAATTGTGTTCACTTATATTTGGCGAATTGTTTCGAGAAAAAACTGTAAAGGTGTCGACAATTTCCATAAGAATGATTCGCCTGGACAGTTCCTGAGCAAACAGGCAAGAAGTGCCTATCTGTATTGATTTTTCATACCCCCCCCCAACAGAGGAATCAAATCAGGTACATTTTACTGCCAGACTCCGTAAGAAACACTCTGAATGTCTGCGAAGTATCACTGCAGCTGTGATTTGCCTAAGTTTGTAAGTTCACTGTTCCTTTCTAGGTTAACTACCTGAAAGGCAAGGACACTTATTATGAAAGAGAACACTTATTTGTTATTTAACTCAGGACTTGCAGTCTGCATTGTTCAAATGTATGTTTCCTTGCTCCTGCTGACAGAAATACTCACAATGTATTTCTAACATTACTTAAGCAGGAGAAACTGTATTTCGAGATTCCGTAGTATTTAAGTGGGAGAAACTGTATGTATTTCGAGCTCCCATAGTATTTGTTTAATACTTATTGATACAGGTACATGATGGCAATGAGTTTTTGCATCTATTATCTTTTTGTATTGTGTTAAATAACTGATGTTTGTGACAAATTCATCACTCCCCAGTGATCTGTATTGTTTAAACATGTACAGAAAATTTATGTAAATGAATTAAAAAAAAGAAATGTGAATAGATGAACATGTTTTAGAAGGCAAATAATTTTGTGTATTTAATAAATAACCAATTTTTTAAAGTTTATTTATCTTGATTAATTTTCAATTTAAATATTGAAATTAATTTTTATTAACTTTTTCTGCTGTTGATAAACATTTAATGCTCTGAACATTCATATTTAAAATAACTTTCTATTTTTTAACATTTTAAAAATTTATATTATATGAAATTATATATAATTCTTTTATTTTTAGAATTATTTTGATTTAGAAAACTAAGAAATTGGGAGATAAAGATGAAATTTGTCAAAAAAAAAAAAAAAAAAAAAAAAAAAAAAAAAAAAAAAAATTAAAAAAAAATCTCTAAGATATATGTTGTCTTTGTTATTGATATTTGTTGTTATATCTGATCATGTTTTTCTGCTTGCAAAAGTGCAACTTCATTTGGCATTTCTGTGTAAATTAGAAGCACTAAATAACAACATAATGCTTTGTAATTTCAATATTGAGAATTGAATTATTATTCAGAATGAATAATTCCTAAAATTCAATATTTCAGAATTGTGCCATGAAATGTTTAATTTTCTTAATTTGGAAGCATTATTTTACAAATATTTTGAAAAAGGAGAAAAATCTTTTCAATACTTTATATTTCTTACATTTATATTTTTTGCCTCCTCCTTGAAATTTTCCAATTAATATCTAATGTTAATTAGTTGTTAAAAGAAGATATTTTTGAATTTGATATCTGAATTTTTTGTTTTCTGTGAAAAAAAAAATGTATGCAAAAAAGTATGTCACAAGACATATTTTTAAGATTTTAAAATTTATTCCTTTTGACAATTACAGTCAGTTTTCGAAGAGCTATTTTTAGATTTATTCTGAATTTTATTAATTGCTTTATGTTGTTCAATATATTTAATGCAAGATATCTTGCACTAAATAGTAGGTATGACAATGACAGCTATTTAAAAAAAAAGAAAGAAAGAAGAAGCATTTCTTGTGGAAAAAAATTATTTCTAATTATAATTTTCTCTGTTACTGAGAAACGTTAATTCCTAATATTAATTCAGAAGTTATTAATATATTTTTATTTTCTAAATCTGTAAACATTATTTAACAAAATAAAGGTTTTTTTCATATTTCCAAGAGTTTTATTAAAAAAAAGCAGGAAGTGTGGGAACATTTTTCTCAATATATTATTTTTTTTTCTAATCATAGAATTGCTTCTGTCTTGAAAATTTCTCATTAATAACTAATATTCAGTTATTGTTAATATGAATTAAATTTATTACCTCAACATTTTATTTTATATATCTGAAAATTATTACAACAAAATATTGCTTCAGAAATAAATTTTATATGTTGTGGAAAAAAAATTAAGGAGGCTGGCAAAATTGTCTGTTATTATGTAAACCAAACCCTGGTACCTTGTGTTACTATGGAAATGCATGTATTACCTAAGAATTACGTAGAAAAACTTTGCATCTATTTCATATTTCATAAGAAATATATTTGATATTTTTTGTTGTAATTATATATTTGTGAAACTTAAATTTACATAGTATTAAATGCTACATTTCTCTGAAAATTTCAAATGGGAAATGACAGTTTTGCATTTTAAAGCTGGGCTAATTTTTAGCATTCAAGAAGTATTTCAGGTCTTGTATTTAATTTTTTTTTTTTAAATAAGATCTTAGGCTAAAAAATGAAGTCTAAGAGGATTTTAATATTAGTGTTTCAACCTATAATTAATTGTTTTTTGTTAAAACCCATGAATTTTTATGCAGGATAAATCAAAGCACAGGATAAAAGAAATCCACTTTTTTTGTTAATTTTTTCCTTTAAATATAAGACCATGTGGAATTTTTTAAAACTTTTCTGTTGTCTTTCATTCTGAAATACTTCATTTAGCTGTGAAATCTGTAGAGTTCACAGCTAAGTGTTAAGGAAAAATATAATTTTTCATTCTTACGTGCCTTAACGTTAAACAAATTATGCTTTGAAACATTCTGCATATACTTTTTAATTGTAAAACAGTATATTATTTTAATATTAATAATATATTAAATAATAAATATATATTATTTTATATATTAAATAATAAAAATATATTATTTTAATTATAAATAAGTATTTTGTAAGGAGGCAAAGCTAATCTTTGAGGAGTAGTATGCATGTGCATCAAACTCTCTTCAGAGGATAATGCACCTGGTGAAAGGGAGACATGAAGTAATTTTCTTCCTTCAATTCCTTTGTTCCTAAACATCTTTCATGTTTTTTTTTTTTTTTTATCAGCACGATTCATACAATAAAATTGATGAAATGCAATTTTCACTACAGGAGAGGGGGGAAAATAATGCTTCAAAATAATTTTATCCAAGTTTTTTAAAATGGTTTAGTAGTAAAAGTATTGTTGTAAAATACGTTTTTGTGAAAAATTGGTCATAAAATGATATTTTATTAAAAAAAAATAATTGTGAGAAAGGAGGGGAATCACTTTTTTCCCTTCATAGATATGTACTGTGAATTTGATCAATTTTGCATTGGAAATTTCTCCATGAAGGCAGTTCTTTTCATCAGTCAATATCATGTATCATGTCAGTGTCATGTATCAAGAAAAGGACAAGTCAAACAAATTTAGATGAAAAAACAAATTAATTATAGAAGGACTGTATCCTGTCCTTTTTAAATAATTTATTTGCATGTTGTTATCGAATATTTTGTCTAATATTCATGAGGAACTAGATTGAAAGTTTTAAAACTTGAATGTCTGAAACATAAAAATACCCTTTAGCTTAGAGAATTAAGAGAATTAAGTTTATTAATTACGAGAATTAAGATGTAGAGAATTAATTTTTAGTTCATATATATTTTAATTGTGTAACTATATTACTGAGATACCAGATAAATCATTTCAAGGGAATAATTTATTAGTTTAGTCTTAAACAAATCATTTCTACCTTTCCATGTGCATATTGTTTTTATTTAACATTTTGGGGCACAAATGATAAGCCTTAATAAAGATTTAAAAATGTGCGTTTTTGCTTAACTAATGAAAAGGCATTCTGTGAATTCAATTTGCAAGGAGAAGGAATAATTTAATTGAACATTGTGCAGGTGTTATTGAAATAAAACTCAAAACAACAGTTTTTAATTTATATAGAGAGAATAATTTATTCATTTTGGTAAGTTGTAAAATTTCTTTACAAATAATTTTATGGAAGGATTGCATCCATTCACTTGCTAATAGAAAATGTTGATTTTTGTTTTAGAATAAATTTAATTTAAAGCAGTTTTCTAATTTCTCCACCAAATACTCAAAACTAGGCTTGAGTTTTCACATGTGTTATCATTTACCCAGGCTTACACATAGCATGTGAGGCATGAATAATCATGAGATATTTAAGAATTAAATCTTAAATGATTTTAATTATTAAATAATAGTTGCATTCATTCCGAACCCTTCTTACGTAATTTTTTTAAAAAATTGATAGCTTAATATCTCTGTTGCAATGAAGTGAATGAAAAATCCGACTTTTTCACTTTAGATCTATATTTGAACTATTTGAAAGAAAAGTACTCTGAGAATTTCTGCTTTTAAATTGTGTTTTATATTTATGCTTATGAGAATTACCCCACTTTAAATTTCTACACTTTTTTTCTGCATTCATCATTTTCATTTTGCTGAGCTACTGTCTGTGTACTATAGCAAGTTACTTTATTATGATTAGCTTTGTCCTTACTGTTCAGTAATCTTAAAAACTATTTACAGTACATGTGAATATGAAGTTCATAATAGTTGAAGATAACAGAGCATGCAGTTATATCAGTATTTCTATGATAGGGAGAGGTTCTAAAATCACAGATTCATAAGTGAAAGCTTTTATATTCTGTGTATAAAATCTCAGGAAATTGTACAGATAGCCTTAAACGATTTTTATTTTTAGTCTTTTCTTCTTATTTTGATTTTTAATGTATTCCCCCCACCCCATATTTAATGTGAGTGATACTGTTTATTTTGCAAAATGAAAATAAGTCTATGATTTTAGCAGACATTTTTGAACAACTTATTTTTCTATGCATAGACCTGATATGCAGTTCTGTTCTAATATATATGAATAAATGTTCTGATATGAATATTTCATCCTACAACCCCTCAAGGCAATGCAACAGTTATATATTTAATAACTTTAGTTATTATGTGTTTTTGTTTCTGGCTTTCACAGGAATAACACCTTTTCTAATAAAAAGCTATGTTTGAAATTTATATTATTGAAAATATTTAAATGTCCGCTGAAAAATTATATAGTTAAAATATAAATAAGTAAACAAAATGAATAAACTTTTAAAATGACTTTTTCTAAATTATAAATAAAAAATATTTGCTCTCTATGGTTGCTGATTTAAGTCAAAGATTACTGCATATTAATTACCGTATTTTTCGGCGTGGGACGCCCACCAGTGTATAATGTGCATCTATAATTTTACGCTAGATTTTTAAATTTTTGTGTGTATATCTGTATAACGCGCCATTCGAACAATAATGTACTGCATTGACAAGTCTTAAGAGGAACAATATGTGTGTGGGTTAAATGCTTGAGGTAGTAAATATTCCTGCAAAGAGGATGGATTCAATGCAAATGTCCAAAAGAATGCTATGGTAGGGTTTCGAGAGAAGGTGGATATAATCTGGAGAAAGAATGCACTTCCAACACGAAAGAAGTCATGGAATTAGATTTCAGATGTTTTCTCTTTCTGTGAAGCTGTGATTTTCAAGTGAACATCGAAGGTTTTAGTTGAAATACAGTTGATCTTGTGTTAATTTTAGTAGTAAATATGGTTCCTGCAAAAAACACACTGCTAGTTTTAAATGCAAAGTCATTCAGTTTGTGAAAGAAAATGGAAATTGTGCTGCAGCAAGGGTGTTTGGTGTTGGTGAATGATAATGATTCACCAACAGTGATGTTTGTTTATGTACCAGATTTGCAGTGACGGTGAAGATAAAACAGAAATCGATGATGTGCCTGAGGATATAACGGAATACCAGCATGTTGAACATTTTATGCTATCCGATAATGAAAAGATTTTAAATTTAAGAGGTATGTCATTTCTTTTAAAACAGTATAAGTAAACACAAAAATGTAACTTATGTATGCCGATTTTTTTCCATATTTTTAATTTATTATTTTTATATCCGTCGTGCACTCGTATAACATGCACTCGTAAATTTCGATCATATTTTTGGCAAAAGTGCATGTTATACGCTGAAATATATGTTATGTACTGTGTAGAAATATTTTACTTGCCATTTAATGTCAGAATTAATAATATAGCTGCTAAAAATAGAACATATTTTGGGTTTCATATGTTAATTATACCAAAATGTATCATATTTGCATAAATTTATACATTTTGAGCAGAAGGCTTAAATAAGGAGGGATAAATATTATTAATTCAGTAATAAGAATAGAAAATAGGCAGAATATAATTGAACATTTAAAAATTGATACTTATTGGAATGAACTATGCTTCAATGCGTATGTTATTTTGTACATGAAATACTAATGACAATTTTAAATAATCAAAATGACAATAAAATTTAATACATCAAAGGCAACCTCATGGACAGAGGACTGCATATCTAGTAGAATAAAATATTGTTAGTTCTGTCTTGAGACAAGTTTTGGAATTTTATTGTTGAGAGACTTTAATAATGAATAGTCTTTTAACAAATTTTTAATTCTTTTTTCAATTAAAATAATATGAGATTAAGCATAAATATGAAATTCCGAGACGACAATCATTTTAAACTGCTTAATATGTATTAAAGGAAAAGATTTGTCTATTAAATAGTTGATATTTTGAAATATATAATTATAAAATTAAATTAAATAAAAATGTAAAAATTTATTTTGCTGCTGTCATAAAAGAAATACAGGAATTCATAATTTGTTTCACCTTTTCAACAACATCTCTTCACTGAATATATAAATATTCATGATAGCTAATGATGTCCAATTATCTACATATCTTGTTTACCAATCACCAGTTTACCAATTATCTTGAGAGTTTATTGCAATGTTTTGGTATCTGAATGTAATAATTATGATGGATGTAGAATTTTTGAAATATAAACCAGATTACGAAATGCTATAAAATAAAAAAGAACATTTATTAACACAATGTAAAGAGGAATAAATGGACAGTCAGCAGCACTGCATGACCGAAAGTGTAAATCAGTCCGGAGAATACAGCAGCACTGCTATGATGACGTGGCTATTTGACGTGGCAGTAATGAGCCATCTTCATCACTTGTAATATGCTGCAAATGTGGGTAAAAACAACAGATCCCATGTGGCACACAGCCATCACACCTGTCCTGAAGAAGTGGATTCTTAATTAACTTGCTTGAAATAAAACTTGAGCTTACAAGAGCAAGTCCATGTTGTGCTGGATATATCTCTACTATTCTTTTTAATGGCCATGTAGCTGAGAAAATGTCACCTTTTAGCAGAATAATATCACCAATTTCCAGGAATGACCATTCTCATCTGGATTTCAGTATATGCAAGCATTCACTGTGCCATCTCTCTTCTTCATCTTCTTTATTTTCTGCAACAGAAACCTCATGGAATGAAGAGGAGGCCTGATACAATCACATTCAGGAACACTTGTAGTAGTTTCTCATAATTCTTTCAAAGTTCACTCAGTTTTCTCTTTGCTGCAATAAAGTTACTTCCTTATCACAGGAAATGTGAATGTAGGCAGGAGAATTAACTTGCTTGAAATAAAACATGAGCAGTAATTGTTACAAACACAAACAAGTCCATGTTGTGCTGGATAAACCTCTACTATTCTTTGTAATGGCTGTGTAGCTGGGAAAGTGTCACCTTTTAGCAGAATGATATCCCCAATTTCCAAGATTGACCATACTCATCTGGATTGCAGCATTTGCAAGCATCTCTTCCAGAGCTTTATTTTCTGCAACAGAAACTTCTTGGAATGAAGGTGTGAGGCCTGATAAAATCACATTCAGAAACACTTGTAGTAGTTTCTCGTAAGTCTTTCAAAGTTCATTCAGTTTTCTCTTTGCTGCAATAAAGTTACTTCCTTATCACATTAAATGTGTCAGGTATGCCTTGGCTTGCAGCAAACCTCTTGAATGCAACAGTCAATTGTTAAATCTCAGACAGCTTCTTGGTGAGCTGTTGTTAGCTAGCTGTTGTTGCCATGCAAACGAATACAGTCGAAAGTCTTTAATCCGGACTCGTCGGGACTTCGGTGATTCCGGATTATAGATCATAAGTTTAAATCTGGTAAGATGGCATGCAGAAATTATAAAATTAAAAATATAAAACAGTAATTTATAAAATAATGAGCAATTATGATCTAAAGGGTATCAAAATTTACAAGAAAAAGCTTAATATTTATTTGTTTACTTTATTAAACATTTCTTTCAACGCGCGCATGCGTAAAGCATACATTATGCATAGCCGAAATTAGAAAATTGCAACCAGAAAACTATTTAATTTGTATTCGTGATATTTATAATGACCAGGAATTTGATTTATATCATATCAAAGACTAAGTACATTGAGATGAAATACTACATTTAATAAGGAATTATAAGCCGAATAAAATAAAAACATCTGCCCTGAAGATAACGATAGTGTTGACATATCAACTTCCAGTTCATTGCGCGCCGCCACGTTCCCCCTTCCCCCCCCGCGCAGAGCAGCGTGAAATTGATAAACAGATTTCCGAACGGTTAAATAAACAAAGGATATGCCTTTATCCATTTTTTGGAGCAATTCTACTTTTTGTTTGATGGACATCGAAACATACTTTCGTTTTCGTAGATCCTTTGGGAGCTCCAGCATCGGAAATTCTATTTGACATAATCGAAAGTTCAAGCTTACTTTTATAAAATTGCTCTAACAGTCTGCAAAAAATAATAAGCCGGATCCAATTAGAAGATTAAGGAAAACCACAATCATCAACATTAACTGAAATAGACAATTAGATAATTTGAGCTTATACCGTCCGTTATACATTAAACGCGCAGTGAAAACGTATTCTGCGCTTGTGCACACGCAAATGCGCAGTCGTAAAGGTCTTACGCGCACGCTTAAACGCTTATGCGCATGCGTCAACGCGGCGCATGCGCAGAAAGTTTTTAGCTTTGAGGTCCGGATTATAGATCATTCCGGATTATGGGTGTCCGAATTAACGACTTTTGACTGTAATACAGCATAGCTGTTAGCAGTCCATTTACCATGTCCTTAGTTAAATTTTAAGTCATTGGGACCGTATAATTAATACTACAGTTAGCAAATGGCCCTTATAATTTGCAAACTATGCATTTTGCTTTGAAACTTTTAATAATTTTCTTTGCTCCATTGATCCAACAGTTGTGTTTTAAAATGGAATTTACCACTATACAACTTGCATATGGAATTTCATTCAGCTCAGTCAAGAGTTCATCCAGTCTATTAGGAGACTGAATAATAAATGAATGGTTAGCATTATAATTTATTCTAGTATGCTGAATACAACCTGCCACTTGTAGGAGGCTATCTTCAAAAAAATTATTTGATGCTGCGAACACTATAATTTTCAAAGGTTTCTTGCAACTTAATAATTGTATGCCATCTTTAAAATGCACTTACTATACCCACAATACTAAATAATGCCTTGATGCTTTTCTACATTCCAAAGAGTTATAGGGAAATGTTCACCCTTGAAATTTGGCAAACAGTTTTGTATCTTTTCGATAAGGGAGCTGTGCTATTTAAGAAAGTACTTAAAGTTTCAATTTTTAAACTGTGTCATGAAAGTATGGTATTAGTTCTCTTTTCAATCAATGCATCTGATCCTCAGTGATGTTACAGAATTCAAAACTCAGTCAAATTCAAGGGGCCTCTTTTACCACCACAGTCAGTTTATTTTGAGCTTTTCTAACAGACTCCCCAGGAAGCAAGGTCTGTTGGGTATAATTTTGATGGAATGTAATTCTGATCGAGACCTCAGTAAAACTCCGAGATTTCCGTACTTCAGTTAACAGTAAATGTTTTCCATCTGCGACAAGGTGATGATAACCTTATTAGTGCAACAACATACCATGCAAAGATTTGAAACTTATAGTAACTCAGAATATTTTGAATGGAACCAACAAACTTTGATAGCATTCAGTTCTAATCTAGGAAAAGAAGAATAACTGTAGTTATGACAGCTATTGTAATATTAAGTTCTTGCTGTTATAATTAATCACTTTTTGGTATGCAAAATCTGATGCATTACGAAATGTATCTCAACTGCATTGTCTGGAAGTGAATGCATCTAGGAATTTTAATATACTGAAACTTTATCCATTTTTCAATAATACTATTAGGAACCATATCATACCAATCACTATCGGAAATCCAAAGATGTCGATACGTGATCTCCATCGCTTTTACAGCTATTGAAAGGTTAAAAAAATCTCCGATGATTGTAATTGTAATTTTCTTCAACAGCCAAGACTGTCTTAATCCCATTATATAATAATGTTGAATCAGATTATAATTTCAACAATTTAGACAATTTATTAGGCATAATTTTCACATTGAGAGAACCAATTTCCTGGTTCAACAAATATTGGCTTTTGGAAAAGCTAATTGGTTCACCATTTCCTTAGTTTAAACCACTTCTTTGGTTCCTTAATTTATTTAGTCACCTGTTTCGTAGCTTCCAATATATAAACTGCCTACAAGTATCAAAAGCCTTTTCAGTGCTTTTCAATCTAAAGAAAAGATCATCGCATAGAAATAATTTCTTATTATCTCTGATGCGTGGGGAATCTTTTTCACCATCCACTGGAATTGTTTCAAAGTATCATTGGCAGAAATGAAAAGGAGGCATGAAATAAGTTACCATGATTAATCGATCCCATGCTTCTGTTCTGCGAAGCATTTCTACCTTCTTTAGCTATAAGAATGTGCTCATACAATTCGGCAGTATCAGACATAAACACTACAACATGTATTATGAAACTTCCAAGTACCAAAACTAATCCCACTTGATAGTTAGTCCTACAAATAATATGGAATTCAAAGACTTTCCTTTATATTAGGTTTAGAAAAACCATAGCACTATTTGGTATAAATGCAGAATGTTGAGGAATGTATTATGCATTATCAGGTAAACCTGTGTGTTAAATTAACTAGACTCATAGACTCAGTTTTTCATAATCGGACATGTATTCTTTATAACCTTTTTGCAAACTAGGATTTCACTTAAATTTGTGATCAATGGCAATTAAGTGTGAAATTGCCACTTCTTTATATTCTCTCATATTTTCAGCAGAATCTCAAAACGGAAGCTTCACGAAGAGTCTAATCAGAATTCACTTTGAAAAGCTTTAGACGATATTTCTCTTTGTGTGCTAGCACTGTAACCCTTTGAAGTAACTCACTAGTTTCCCAAAACCACTTCAGGGCTTTGTCAGTGTTTAACTCAGTCCAAAAGTTGTCTAGTGCAATTGCGGTTTCATTATCACGAAATGTGTTTCGAATTCTTCCAGAAAGTACTCAACCAAAATATGTGTCTTGTGCCACTACTGAATTTTTATTTATACCTGGCAACAAAAGGCAAATCCATTATAACTGCCAATAAAAATGTCAATTTTTCTCACTATATTCAATATCAGCTAACAACAGAATCTTCAGATGACAGAATATTATGATCTGTATGCCTCAGTGGAAGAGGAGAGGTAACTTATTTAGCATAACACTCTCTTGCAGAATGAAATTTTAGAATCATGAGCGGAAAAGCACATCTGGATAAACAGTAGATAGAACATAACTTCTTTTCAGTGGTAACTTCAGTGTGCAAGACTCCAAAATAAAGCTGCATTCATTACCAGTATGCAGAACAGAACAACTGTGCTGGTTTCCCATTCTATCAAGTGATTGAATGATTGCAGTGGGAAACAATACTTCTTATTTTTTCCATGTTTAGCTTTAAATTATAAGAATTTGAGATCACAACTGGATTTAAGTCAGCTGTAAAAAAACTGACTTACTGTTCTCATGTAGCAGTGTGTATTACTTAAATTTCGAAAAACTAATGCAAGTATGTTAAGTACCACAGAGGCAATTAAAGCATGGATTATATATTTTTTATGTTATCTTTCCCTCTGTTACATCTAATTCCTTAAATTTAAATATTTTAATGGTACCCATTCTTTAAACAAATAAACATAATTTATTCCTTTACATTGATAAGAAGCAATTTTATTTGCACTTGTATTAGAAATACATTGGCATTTTCGCTAAGGTCTCTTTTCATGCTCAGTATTACAAATTTCTAATGAAGCACATCTATTACTTACTTAAATTCTAAGAAGCTGTCACATAAGGAATGTCAATAGCTACTTTTTGAGACCATAAATAATGAGTATTGGAGCCTACGTTTTGACACAAAATAAATATTAAAACAACTGTTCTCCTGTAGAAGCTTCTACATGCAATGAATATAAGTTCCGAATTATCTCATTAGAAACATCACCCTAACACTGTAAGCTTGAATGATTTGTTACTGGTTAATCTGAAAAAGTTTTTAATAAAGATATTGTTATCTCTTTTTGTCATTATATTGCTTGAAATCGTTGTATTTTCAAAAATAACAGTTACCCACTGATTAATATAATGTACTTTAAATACCCAAAATATTACCTGCCTTATTAAATCTACCTTAGCAGCTAGAAGCATCTCTCATTGGTCTTACTGGGATACTGCACATCTACTGTATCTACATATATTATATATATAAAATCTTGTGGCACTTTGCATGTAATATGCAGTTCTTCTGTATAAAGTCTGAAACTTTCTGAGTGAAAATTCACTTTGCAGCCCATAGCTACCATATCGAGTTAACACTAATCTAAAACAAATGGCCACTGTAAGATACATAATCTGTTAATTACTGTAATGAAAGTCGGTACAGTACAGGAAGTCTTTTTTGGAGAAGTTTTCTGTTACGAGAAGTTGATTCTCTCACAAGTGGGATGGAGTTGGAAGTTATCTTGTCTATAAGAAGATGTCCAAGACTGTGGCCAGTAATAGACACTTAGTAAGGTATCAGGATGGTAAGTAACATCATCATATTTTCATCTATTTCGCAGAGTATATAGAGAGCAGTAAATGCTTTTACCAGTTTCTACTGCACTTCTACTTTTTATATAGCCTTAAGAATAGAAATAATTTTTTATTGCTTTGAATGTTTAAATGCACCTTGAAGATTGAATATCTAAAAATTTTTTTAAAAAAATTAATTAAAAAAAATTAATAAATAATTACTTTGAATGTATGTTCATTCAAATTAGAAATATTTGTGTTAATTATATATTTTTATCTAATTCACAATGTAGCAAAAATAAGTGTCTGTCTTAATTGCTTAAAGCAAAACCAGGAAACACAATTTACTGCAAAAAGAACTGCATCTGTGTCATCTATCCTTTTCTCAATTTAAGGGAACCACTTACTATATATGTATTTAAAAGAAGACTCTTAATTATTTAAAATTTTTTAATCTGTTTTCAGTCCCAAATTTAATTAAGTAGAAACCTATATTCATATAGAAGAGCATCTTATTGCTAGAAACTAATTAATAATAGAGCCTTTTAATGCAATCTTCTGAGTCCTAATATCATGTAAATGTGATGTGTTTGAATTCTGCACATTTGTTATTGAGAAAGCTGATACAGATGACATGGCAAATACTGTTGTTCCATTAGAAGGTTACCAAGTTATGAAGTAAATATGAGGAGTATCATGTTTTCTGATTGATTTCTCATATCAAAAGTTACATGCTGATGTTGTAGTGACCCAGCAATCTCATTGTGCATAATGTTGCAAAGTCGCAACATTATGTCATCTTTAATATGTCCAGAAGTCCGCAAAATTCCATGCTTCTGCGACCATCGCAACTTCATGTAATTTCATGCAAAGATATTGCTTTTGCATCTTTCCATACCACATTCTTTTGAAAAAACATACGATCTTAGGTTGTAACTATATGGTATTGTGATGACGTACTAAACATACCATTTTTGCTCAATTACTAAAAAACGAATTCCTTATTAGTTTTGTAATTACCTTTTTTTGTGATTGTTGCAAAGAATCATTATAATGAATACCTTTTTGTAAATATAGTCTGTTTTATTGAACCAGTGAGTGTTTTATTAAAAGATTTAATTTTTTAATTCATTCTTTTCCTAAGTTCCGACATATATCTACTTACTTGTTATTGAGAACATCTGAATATTGTTCATATTTAATATAAAACTACATCTTTTAACAAACTGTTCAGTACCTCAAATTGACTTATAAAATAATGAACTTAAAAAAGGCATATTTAGATCTTTCTGCATAAAATATAACTGACCTAATAATATAAGCATCATTATGAATTTTGCTTGATTTTCATTGTTTTTGTACATAAAAAAAATTATTACATTTAGAAAATAAATTTTGCAGGAGTCCTGTTTTTTCCAACAATTTGTTTCAGTACATTAATACTGAATTTAATCTACAGATTTTTATTAAAATATTTACCTGATAAATGAAAGTACAGCAAAATATGATTCTTTGTTTCTGCTGAACATACAGAGCTTTGTTTTTACATGCTGAGTTTTAAATATTTTTCTTTCATTAAACACTACATACATTTCAACTCTTCTTCAAATTCACTGCTCGTTTGTCCCACATTTTCTCAAAATATAAATTGTCTGCTGCATTCATTGTTTTATTATCTGCTTCTATGTGAACTTTATATAAATTGTCAATTTTTACCCTATTCATGATATACCAGTTTCATTAATCAGTGGTGCATAAAATATGTTCCTAATTAAATTCCACAATATTGGTTATTAATTCACATAGCATACTATATAAAGAACAGTGTTTACTGAAAAGATAATAATGTTTTCAAATTCTGTTAATCCCTTCTGGGTACATTCATAAGCCGTTTTAACAGAAATATTACATAAAGTTCCTTTGCATTGGATTTTAGTACGAAGGAATAACTTTTAATTGAACTGAATAACCTTCACTAAAATTTAATGTAAAACAAATAACCTTTTAATGCCGCTGTTATGCAATAACAAAGGATATCGCAAACTGCAGAGTAATCCATAATTTCATATTTTCTACATCCCACTTATTAAATTGTAAATCCACAAGAAAATTTTTTAAGTCTTGCATTCATAGTTTAGAAATTAAAAATTACCTTTAGTTACGACAAATCTTATCAATGAATATTAAAACATTTTCTGAAATATTTTTAAATTAATATAATTTATTATTAAATTAGAAAACTTTTAAACAAAGTTTTTAGTAAATTTTTTTTTTTTTTTTTTTTTTTTTTTTTTTTGATTTTTGTTGTAGTAAATTCGTCAAATATTTTCGAGGTATGGATATCATTTAGCACTTCTTGTTCCATATATAATATAGGTGTACTGTTTAATCATTCTTCCCACTTCGTACTTCTTAAATAGTTTTTAAAACAGAGGAAGATCTTTCTCCTGATGCATTGGAAACTGTAATGGTCAAGAAAATTTCCAAACTAATACATTGGGAAAAGTTCATGACATTTCTCGGGCAGTGTGTACTTCTGTGGCAGAACTAAATATGTCTTCATCTTTCTTTAAAAATCATAAAAATTGTCGTACTTCATCATCAAATTCTATAACACTTATATCACCTTTATAAATATTTTAATTTTTCCGTGCAGACTTTTTGCTCTTAACTCGAAAAATTTAAAAGAATATTTTAAAATTTTCTGTGTTATTTCTGTGAGCTATTATATTGTTCCTCTAATATATTGTCACAAATAACAATAAAAGAATTAAAAATAAAGTCTTCATGTTGTGAAAGTGATTTCGATTCTTCAATAATCTTGTTAAAAATATTTTCTTTATTTGTGGTCTGCGATTCCGCTTTTGATATGTCAGAGATGTTATAGAAGTTTCTTCTTCTTTTATGTTAAAAAATTCATGACGGAATCCTGCAATAAAATTTTCTAAAGATTTTAAGAATTCAGCTCCTTTAAATATGTTGCATTGAGCTGATTGTATGGATTTGCTAGTAGCAATGATTTTCTGTAAAATGGTGTTCCAAGTTATTATAATGAGTATAGTTCCGTATCTGCACATTTTTTAAATTAAAGATGTGTTCTCCACTACAGTTACTTTTTTTTTTTCTGAAAGTTCATTGTTTTGTTCCAGATTGGATGTTATCCAAAATTAAAATACAAGTACCAGAAAGAAATATCTAGTGTTTAAATGAAGCTAAATTAAAAGCATGTTTAAATATGAGAACATTTGGTTTCATTCAGAATATTACAATTTTAAAATTTTAACTAATCTTCATAATATAGTAATTTTGTAAATTGTAATAAAACTACATAAATGACGTTATATTATTTATTACAATATAAGTAACATTATATTATTCGAATATTATTATGAATGCTTATAACTTATCAGTTTAGCAAATGAGACATAGGAATAATTTTTTCATGTATGAACAAAGCAAACTGAGCAGTGTACTGAAGCAATGTTTAAAATGTTAGAGCCATATTATAACAGTCATTGATGACTTTTTTGTATAATGCTGGCAAATTTAGTTAGAAAGTGAGGAAGTCGTTTGAAGCTTAACGGCTCATCCAAAGTCATCAATAAAAAAGATCATCTGTCAAACAGAACAGACAAAGAGGAGATTGATTTATTGCAGTTTCTGGCACAAAACGTTACGAGGTTATCTGCACCAAACAAATGGTAAAAACAGGGAATACAAAGTATGTTAAAAGTTTCTTATGTATAATTACTATACAATTTAGGTGTGTTAAAAACACAATTAGTATGCATTTTAGGTGTCATATATAAAGGCGTCTATTTTAGGTGTCATATATAATAAAAGTCAGACTCCTTTAAAAACTGTAACACTTTGCGATGATGGTTTTCCCCCATTGAGTTGTTTAAATCTGATTTTAAACATTTAAAACGTTTTTGGCAAAGATAACTAAAACTCCAACATTATAACAAAATATGGCCTACTGTCAGATTTTCATTACAATTTGTGCAATGGGGATTCTTGCCGTTCAGCAGATATTCCTGAGTCAGTCCAAAATGACATATTCTCAACCGGGTCAAGATAACTTGTTCTCCTCTATTTGCCATATACAGCCAGCATTCAATTGTGGATTTAATCATTTGGTCACCCAATGCCTCTCTGCCATTTATTAAACAAGATTCATCATCGTACTAATATCTATGAGTGGAATCTGGGAATTGGATATTGTATTCAGCAGTTTTAGCTGTAATGTCCGCAAGTTCATTCGCTTTTATGGCACCCTGGCCAGGGATCCAGAAATAAAGAATCTGATATCCTCGATATTTTAGTCTGATTAAGCTTCAGAATTCTGATAATACTGCAATGTGAATTCATACTTAAGCTCTTTCAATGATGTTAGGACACTCAATCTGTATAGATAACGAAAGTCCTGCAATGTTCTTTTGACATAAATGTCAGAGCATGACAAACTACAGTGAGTTCAGAGGTAAAAACGCAACAAGCCGTGTGTAATCTCGATACCCCCAATTTTTTTTTCCTACTACAAAGGCTACACCAACGTGATCTCGAAATTTTAATCCATCTGTACAGAGGGATATCATTTCTGTATTTGTGTCTCTGTTTCACAATGATCTGGCTGTAAATAACATCACTTTATTGAGTTGGTGTGTTCTTTTTGGAAGTATACAGTGTGAACTTTGTATAAAAGACAAAGTAGCGAATAATCGCTATGTCTTTGAAGAATAAATACTACAGAGGAAGGTTTTAAATAACCTTTATATTTCAACTAAATTGAACAGAGGCATGTACTTGGTGCTCACAATTCACCACCACTTGTGGCTGACGAAATTAACAGAAAATAAAATGTGAAATGCACATTAAATTAAGATGGATATCGATTGGCTCCTTAGCTTAAAACTAAACGCTAAATTGGCTGCACATGACAAAGCCAGGCCTAGGAATATCAGTATGAACTGAAAGGTGTCTAACGCTGACTAGAGAGCTAATTGCGAATTCGGAATTATCTCTGCTACTACTCCTTTTCGAACTTTTGAAACGCAGCTCAAATACTGCTTCTGAAACACACTTAGATTAGCACATGATGTCTTTAAAAATTTACATTCCATCAGGAAACTGAAATCAGGAGGGAAAGGAAAGCAAAACTAAAAACAATTGCTTAGAAATAAGGTCGTTACAACTTGTGCTAGATTTATCCCAGTGTTGGAAGGTATCTAGAGACTGACTGTTCCAGTCCTCCTATGGTGGCATCTCAAAAGGATTCTCCAACTGTGTATTTAGGTTAGTCATATATTGTAAGGTGCAAACTCTTAAACCAAGTGATGGGATACATGTTGGGCATGCCTGATATAAACGGGAGCATGAATCATTGAGTAAGTGTAGACGGATGGGATTCTGGATCTGTGTTTAAAATAGGATTTAAGACAAAGGTGCTTGCTTCTTAAACTCAGAGAAGTCTCATTGCTTTTCACTGAAGAAGTTCTAAACTCATAAGCATAGATCCCAATTGCTTGGTGGTGTACTGGATCAAGTTTGTCGAGCACGAAAGACCTTGCTGATCTGTAAATGACTGATCCGTAGTTGAGTATTGAACGGATAAGGAAGTATATATAAGAAGCAATGATTTAAAATTTTTTCTTTGTCATTTGTTTTAGATTCAGGCTCCTTTTTTTTTTTTTTTTTTTTTTTTTTTTTTTTTTTTTTTGTTCTGTAAAATGTGCAAAGTTTGGGTGCATATTGATTGACAGATAAGATTTTTTGGCTTCAAGTCTTTCTTGGTTGACCTGTGTTGTACTGTTTTCTAGCCTCAGGATAAGAAGGTTTTATTTAGTAATCTTAATATGCTGTATTTCTTTCTTTCCATTTAGGCCATTTCGTGAGTATGACGGATGGTCGGCAAGACGGTTTACGCATTTTGGATCGACTATTTAGTCCTGATTTTCGCGACCGATTACAGAGCAGCGAGCACACGCCAAGTTTCCACCACATGCAGCTTTTGGATGACCAATCCAATGGCACTTGAAAGCAGCATAGTGGGTTCAGAATGTAAGGTCTGATGGGACAATTGAAGTATCCTGCCTTTATGGCTTTCAGTAGATCTGGAGATGAGCATGTCAGGATATGTTTTGTGTTAACTGTGTTCTGTCCCTACGGATTATAATTCGACCAACTTCAGATACGTTTTGCTCAGCTAGTTTTTCTAACAGGTCTGCCTCAGATACTGATATCTCGTCTATTTCTGAAATAACACCTCAGGCTGAGTTCAAAGACTTATGTGGGGACACATTAATAGAGGACTTATGTTCAAACACATATGTGGGGTCGCCCATGTTTCTGATTTTGGGGATAGAGAAGGATTGTGCATCAGATATCATTTAAATAAGCAAATATCTTGAACTGAGCATTTTTATGTATTTTGTCCCTCCAGCTGCAGCCAAAATATACTCGTGGACAATGAATGGTGATAGATTTCCTAGTTGACCAGTAATGACTAAGAACTTTCAACTTCTATTCGTGTTAACAATGGTAAAAGTGCACATTCACTTAGCATAACCAAAATTTTTCATTTCCATGTGATTGGGGGAAGAATTTAAAGTTTCCATATTCTAAGTAGGTAGGATTCGGGTCCGACCGCCCCACTCACAAGGACACAAACATGGAGCTCAACAAGGGAACACAGAATCCTGTATTAGAGCTAGCCAGACCTATATGCAGACTGAAGTCCCCCAGTCAGCTTTCGTAAACGCAAGAACTTCCGAAAGCTTGACTTCAATCTGCTGACCAGTTAAGACTAGTGACTAGCCGGTTGACACTAGCGGTCACGGCTAAGTGCCTCCCGTTTAGGCAGAAGCAGAGGCCAAAGGATCGTGTTGGGAATTGTATTTCGCCCATCAACTAGCAGGATCACATTTTCCTGCCGTACGAGTCTCTAAGGGTGATGCTGCACAGCTTCAATGTTAAACGAGCCCAAAGAGTTACAACAGCAGCTTATAGTGTGCAAAAAGAAGGCAAGCCAATTGCATATAAATGATGTGCAAATCATTCTGAACTTTCTCGAAATCGACAATTTCTCTGATCCATTTGAAACAAAAACCTTGGGTGTGTCATGGAAACCAATAAAGGATCGCATTTCCTTCAAAGTAGAGCGTAGTGTTATCATAACATAAGAGATGTATCATATCACATATATAAGTGATGTGTCTTATCTTCAATTGCTAGATTATTCGACCCTTTTGGCCCAATTATAGCCAAAGCAAAGATTTTTATGCAGAAACTGTGCCGTCTTAAAATTGATTCGAATGATGGACTTCCTTCTGCAGAAAATTAGGATCGGCATCAGTTTCTTTTGACACTAGAGAGCATAAACAACATCAATATTGACAGACGTGTAGTGGTTGATCAAGCTAAAAATGTTGAAATCCATTGTTTGTTGAAATCCATTGTTTTACAACTCAAAGTGGAAGACTGTAAATGGGCCTAGCCCAGATGTCCCCCCCCCCAAGATTAGAGATAAATATAACCAAAATGTCTGTACATTTTAATAACAGGAATAAGAAGGCTAGCAAATATTTTTGACCTTGTCAGGCATATGAAATCACCCAAGACTGCTCTTTGCAAGGTTTCAGGATATGTTTAAAAAGGGATGCTTTCTTAGAAGACCGTATAGCATGAAGACTAATTAATTAATATGTCTACAAAGACTTTAATAAGTCTACTTTTATATCACAGGAAAGGATCTTCCTGCATTTTTTCGCCCAAATGTGTAGTTACTAGATCACTTATACTTTCTATGCTGCATTCATGAAAGTCAGATACAGCAGGACTCGGCCACCTTGTCGCCTAGAAGATGTCCAAGAACTTGTACGCTGACTATTCTCTTGACCGTGATGAATTAATTCGGCTAAATAAGATTATGTAAGGTAAGCCCATTTTATGTATTTAGTCTATATATTTAGTGTTGGCAAGAAGTACCGACTTACTGGTAGTGTTGGCAGTATTACTTATCTTTAGATATCAAGAAGAGTTTTTTTTTTGGGGGGGGGGCATTATAGACGAATAATTTTCTTTGCAAAGATCTGAAGAATAGCCTTCATCCATGACTTCTAATCCATAATTTACACCTGATATTTTTCATTTACAGAGATATTAACAATATTTTTCAAATAATCCAAAGATTTTTCTAATATATAAAGCTATGCTTTAATTTTATATTGTTTTCCATGTTAATGCACCTTGAAAGATTAAATAGTTAAAAATAAAATAAAGTTAAAAAATTAAACAAATATTTACCATGCATGCATATTTGTTCATTTGAATTAGAAAAATGTTATTGTATTTATTGCGCATTATAGTTTATCCTTTGTTTGTGGAATTATTAATATAGCAGAAAAGTGTTGAAGAGGGCATTTTATGTTAATATTTTACCCGTAATAAACTTTTAATTCTTTAAATAAATAAAATTAGGTGACAGGATGACTTGAGAAAAAGAACACAACTCATTTATTTTTCATCAATTTAACTTACCAGTTGTTGGTGGGCAACAATCCTATGTTGTCATCTTACGAAAATTAAAACATACAGAAATTTAAAGATCATATGAAGGAGAAACATAGAGGATGTTAGAGTGTGTATCTTAATTAAAGCACAACCTGGAAATAAAATTTACCACAAAATCTAATCCTTAAACACTGCATCTGCGTCAGGCCTAAGACTTCATGTCGGGAATCACTTACTGTATACTTTAAAAAAACCTTAATATTTCAAAAATTTTAAATCTGCTAGTTTTCTTAAACTTGATATGGAGAAAGCGTACATTCAAATAAAAGAGCATCTTAATGCAATCTTAATATCCTGCAGTATGAGTATGCAGGAAATCTATATAGTTAATAGAGAGAGCTGCTATGGATGGCATCACAAGAACTGTTATTGTTGGAGTAGAAGGGGACTGAATTCTGAAGTAAGAATGAGGAAAAATTGGCTATACGGATTATTTGTATTTTCTGTTTGGCACCTCATATGGTTTGGTTTCCCTGAATTTAACTCTTGTCATGAAATTCCATTTCCTTGATTTGCAGTATTGGAGGAATCATTTATTTATTGTATTATCGCTTTGCCATAGCCATGTTTGAAGTTCATCAGAAGTTTTACAGCATGCACAATAAAACTGTGTTGCATAATAATTTGCAGACAACAATAAACTTTTATTGACTGCATAGTAAAAGCCTGACTATTGGGTGCTTAATTACTTGGAAAGTTCAAGTAACTAAAATATTTTAGACTTTTGGAAAAAGTTTTTGCCCCAAAAAATTCAGGAAATGAGAAATTTGTAACATCATTATAAACCCATATATACTGTTGCCAAACAGTATGATAGAATGTTAGTAATGTTCCGCCATGACGTCCTAGCACAATCAAAAGATCTTTTTTGGTTTTATGTCAATTCAATTAATTCTCAATAAAATGGTTAAATTTTATAAAGAAGGACGTAACTTCCATTTTTCCTCCGAATTTTGAAAAAAAAATTAATATTCGGAACTGCAAGACTTCAGAGTATTTTCAAAGTTACGGAATCTGGGCATAAAAAAAGCCATGATATGCAACTTTGAAAATGGATGAATGATGGTAGAAGGAAAGCAGAATTTAACAGAACAATATGTCTTTAATTACCAATCTTGTGATTACACTGCCAAATAGTGTATAGTGTATGCTAGCTAAGCTTTATGATGATAGTCAAGAATTAAAAAGTTTTCAGATATTACAAACAAAAATCGAAATTTTCCAATTGGGAAGAAGTAATATAACATAAGTTTTTCATTGCGATCACAATATCCAAATCATTAATCAACTAATGGATGACAAAATCTGTAATACAGTTCTAAATCCAAAAAATATCATACCAATAGTCAAGAAGTTGACATTGAGAATAAAAAAATTTGGTACTTTTTCATTTTGCCAGCGCAAGCGATAAAGTCGCCAAAAATAGTACAACCGATGCCAAACAGAATTTCCTCGCTGGTAACCTTTTACACATCTTTTTCAAAACAAGTCGCAACCATTTCTTATTAGATTGATTGTTTCTTTGTTTCTTTCAATACTGGCATACAATTAAACAGAATTTTTACCAGATAGTCCAATTTTATGCCTTAAGGCCATTTGCAGTAATAAGGTCAATGAAAATGCAATCACACCACACACCTGAAAATATAGAATATTTAAATTCATCCATTCTAATGAGAATGCACTAGTGAAGTAAAGCACTGCGGTTTTACATAATTTCTGAGTAAGCTATTCGTCCGAATTGAAATAATACTTGCATTTAAAATTGTATTCCAAATTAAGATTTAACTTGAAATTAATGTAGATAAATTACTGAGAGAATTAGATTTTTGTAGTTTAGTTTACGTGAGATGAGATCACTTGGTATCACAATGATATGAAAAGGCGAATCAGGATGTTGTACCATGAAAGCATGTAGTAAATTCTTAAATTAATGTCTTTTTACAAATTTACCAGCTTTATTTATTTTCTTTTTACAAAATATTAAAAAATATTCAAATGTTTATGCCTTCAAAATAAAAAATTCTTAGAATGTTAACATTATTTATGTGTATACTGTATGTTGTCGCGAAAACAGTCTGCTTGGCGAGATCTGCGCTGGCGAAATGGAAAAGTATCGTTCCTTTGTCTACCTCCAGAGTTTGGCCGGTATTAATCAGGACAGCTCTAAAACACGTTTTTATAGTCGTCGAAGGTCTACAATAAACACGCTGACACGATCAGCGACACAGCCTCCAGGTTATCAGGCTATCATGGTGGAGAGAGCTTCACTGCAAAGAACCAGAGAACAGCTCCCGACTCTGCTCGGTCATTCTCGGAACTCCACGTACTCTCGAGACTCTCCACGCTACAACTCGCGATGCACTTGACAACACACAGAGCACAGTTCCCGACTCTTCGGTTAAGTCGTTCCTGGAGCTCAACACGCTCTCTCGACGATGCATTAACCGCGATACACGAGACTCTTTCGGTGCACTCGACGACTCACTCGGCACTCGCTGCCTGGCTGTCAACTCGCTAGACGAGACACCAACTCGGTACTAGCTCACTCTGTGCGTACCAAAAGGGTTTATATAGGTTTTGGCTGGTTGGACTAAACCAGTAAGAATTCGTTCCAGGAGGTTCTCCATCCTTCCATGGTATATCGTCTATTTTGTCACCAAATGGGCGATTTCATGCCAAATGTGGCAACCTTGCCGTATTTTCCCATTTTATGACAACCCTAAAACTGCTTTGCTGGGAAGCTATCTAACCGTGCCTGGAAATTTCGTAACAATATCCTCATTCATGCACATCACGGTCCAAGTTTCATATGGATATGTCAAAATTGGTCTTATACAGTAAAACCTCCGTTTTTCTTTGACTTGCATTTGAGTACATATATTTTTGCATTCCACTGAAGCAGCTATTGACTGTCTTTTTTGTATTTCTGTAGTAGTATTGTTCCTGTTGAAGTTTCAGTCCGTAAATATGTGAATCTGGCAACACTTTCAAATTTATATTCTCGTATCTAAGTGTCCTTGATGTCTCATTTAGTGCATGGCATATATTTTATTTTCATTAATTCTCAGGCTCATCCTGTGAGCCTTCTCTAGAGATATAAAAGCCCATTTTAGTACAGCTTGTATTGTAGCTGTAATGATAATGTCATCAGGAAAAGCCAATATCTGTACCAGTTTATGAAAGATGTTGTTTTAATTATATTAAAATTTATTGTTCTATAATTAAGTTCGTTACAACACTTTCACATAGCACATTGTTTATTCCACACGAACATTAACTGACAATTACTTCACTTCAGTTTGACCAGCAACTAGTGTGTTGCCACATATATGTAACATCTCCCTTCTTTTGGGAAACTCATAGGAATCAATGCATTACATAATTATCATATTTGGATGGTCGATGTACATTACAACCACTTCTTGTTTTATATACACAATCACGATTAATATTATTGCGATTATTTTGATGGTGAGGATCATTATGTATTTTTGGATGTTCACTACTTATATTTTCCTCATTCTCATTACATAGATCATAATAGTCTAATGTCACTAAATTCTGATTTTTAGTTTTTCTTAAATGGAATTTATTCCGTATAATTACCCTATTATCTTTTGTTCTAATCCAATATGATCTAGGAGTTGAATGCTTTTTTAAAACTAAAGCAGGCTCCCATTTATTTTCCCATCTCAACATTACCTTTTCCGCAGGAATAAATTCAGGTCTTTCCCTTGCATGCTTATCATAATAGATTTTAGCCTGTTTCTGCTTACTCCTCACCTTTTCTCTATATTGATCTTTTACAGTTGGTTTCAATTCTGTTTGTGTAATTGGTAATCGTGTCTTGAATTCCTACTTAATAGAATTTGACTTGGTGATAAATTTATACCTGAAATTGGAGTATTTCTATATTCCAGTAAAGCCTCATTTAATTTCTCTAATCCTGCTCTTCTAAATAAACTCTTAGCTATACCTACCAACCTTTCTGCAAATCCATTAGATTTAGGATATCGAAGACTGCTACTGATTATTTCAAATCCCCAATCCCTTGCGAAACTCTTCATTTTCCAACTATTAAATGGTACGTTATCACAAATTAAAGTTTTGGGTATTCCATGTGTTGCAAATATCGATTTCAATTTACTAGTAACTTCCACTACACTTTTATTTTTTAGAGGAATTATGTCTACCCATTTAGTTAAGTAACAGCCTATTACTAGATAACTTTTCCCTGCATACTCACAGATATCAGCACCAACCTTTTCATAAGGTAAACTGGGAATTTCATGAGAAACAAGAGGTTCTTTTACTGTTTGAGGCCTGAACCTATCACAAATTAGGCATTTAGAAATCATATTCTCAATGTCACTGTTGATTCCTGGCTAAAATAGTACTTGTCGCCCTAGCTTTTGATTTTTCAATCCCACAGTGAGCTTCATGTAATAATGTTAACATACACTTTCTTAATGCAACAGGTACTGCTATTCGATTATTAAAAAAAAAACTAAATCTTGTTCAACACTCAATTCATTTTTAAATTTAAAATAAGATCTTGCTTCTTTAGGAACTTTATCAACACTCAAAGGCCATCCATTTTGCCAATATTCTTTCAGTAGCATTAACCCTTCGTCTTCTAATGTAGCTTTCTGAAATTCCCTTTTCTTACTCTCGGACATTTGCAGTTGTTTTGTTAGTGTATGAACAATCTCTGTCATATCCATGTTTTCATTCGTGTCTGTATCAATAAAGGAACGTGACAATAAATATGCAATATACATATATTTCCCAGGCAAATATTTAAGTTTTAAGCTAATTTTAAGAGCTTAATTTTTATCCTCTGCAATCTATTTGACAACACATTAGCAATATTTTTGTTCATAATTGAAACTAATGGTTTATGATCAGTAAGCACTTCTACCTCTGTACCATAAATGTAATAGTGAAATTTATTGGCAGCAAATAAAATACTAAGAAATTCTTTCTCAATCTGAGCATAGTTTTTTTCTGCATTATTTAAACTCCGAGACAAAAAAGCAATTGGTTGCCCATTCTGCAATAAGCAGCAGCCTAACCCATCTTTAGAACTATCTGCCTGTATAGTTATAGGTTTACTGCTATCAAATATTCCTAACACAGGTGCATTGGAAATTAATTTTTTTAATTCTTTGAATGTTTTAGAATGTAGCTGTAACCACTGCCATTCTACTTTGTTTTTCAAAAGTTCCCTTAATATGGCTGTTTTCTCTGAAAAATGTGGTACAAATTTCCTCAAATAATTACACATTCCCAAAACACGTTGTAATTCATGCTTATTCTGAGGTTCCTGTAACTCAGTAATGGCTTTAATCGCATGCCTGACGCATTAAATAAATGACCTAAATATTTAACCTCACTAACCCTATATTGAAGTTTTTGCTTGTTGAATTTAATATTGAGTTTTTAGCTCTGTTGATGACCTCTGTTAAAATTTTATCATGTTCTTGTATAGTGCTAGCAGCAATGAGGATGTCATCAAAATAGACCAATACTCCTGGTATATCACCAAAGTTTTCAAGATTGCGTTTCTGAAAAATTTCAGGTGCACAGGAAATACCCATTGGAAGCCTTAAGAATTTATAACATCGAAATTGTGTGCTAAAAGTACAAAGATCACTACTATTTTCATCTAATGCTATTTGAAAAAAACCCATCCTTTAAGTCCAAAACAGAGTAAATTGATTTATTACGTAGCTTTGGTAAAATCTCCTCAATTGTTGGAATCAACACATGTTCTCTTTTTATTGCTTTGTTAAGATCTTGAGGGTCAAGGCATATTCTTAAGGATCCATTAGCTTTTTCAATTATTACTAGATTGCTAACCCAGTTCAAAGGTTGATCAACTTTTGCAGTAATACCCTGTCTCTCTAATTCGTTTAATATTAATTCAAGTTTATGTTTTAAACTAAGTGGTACTCTACGTGGTGGTCTCACTACAGGAGCTATCTGATCACCAACCATGATTTTATACAAGCCACTAAATTTCCCCACACCTTCAAACACTTCTGAATTATTAATAATAAATTTATCTTTAGATGGAGGTAAAACAGTTGTATACTGATCCAACTTACATTTTTTACATAAAGATGTCTCAGTATTTGAAGTGTCATCACTCCATCCTCTGTGCTTCCTCACTGCTAAGGCTCCTGTCCGATGTTGCTTCACTTTTTCTCTAGTTACGCTGTCAACATTGTGTTCTCTTAATGTTTGAGCACGAGCTTTGCTCAATTCAGCTGCTTTCCCTAATTCAATTGCTTTTTCCAAACTCAGATTATTTTCTCGCAGCATCCTCTCCTGTAAACTGGCATCTGATACTCCAAGGACAATGCGATCACGTATGACAGAGTCACTCTGCTCACCAAATTCGCAAGATTTTACAAGTTTTTTCAGGTCAGTTACGAAACAATCAAAAAGTTCCCCTTCTTGTTTTCTCTTATTGAATAAAAATCTCTCCACCACAACATTTGTTCTAGGTGTCGTGAAAGCTTCAAACCTCTCAAGCACTTTTTCATAGTTACCCTGACCTCCTGTTGAAAGATTGAACATGTTGAACACTTCAACTTCTTCCTCACCAGTGGCATTTAAAAATAAAGCAACTTTCACATCTGAATCTTTTGAAGCATTTCCTGAAGCTTTCATATAAATCTGGAACAGCTGCTTGAAACTATGCCAGTTTTCAGCCACGTTGCTGTCGAAACTTAGGCCTTGCGGTGGGCGACAAAATTCCATTTTGCGTCTTCTGAGAAGAAAAACAACCAAGGGGATTGATTGCCTGGCAATTAGTTGTAATACTATTCCACACGACTACGACATGTTTTAATCATATTAATATTTATTGATCTATAATTAAGTTCATTACAACACTTTCAAATAGCACATTGTTTATTCCACACGAACATTAACTGACAATTACTCAGTTTGACCAGCAACTAGTGTGTTTCCACATATATGTAACAGATGTTTCCTCTGGTATTGATGTTTGAATCTCTTATTACTTTTTCTAGGACCAGATTGAAGAGAAGGCATCCTAGTGCATCACCCTGTTGAATGCCATTTTGAATTTCAATTGGCGTGGATTGCTCATTCTGTAATTTTACTAACTGATGCAGGGAAAAAGAAGGAAGCATGATTAGCATGATTTTTAATTTTCCTCTATTTCTGAATAGAATTAAACAGTTAATTTTAGCTGTTATCTTTCTAATACTTCGAATGTTTTTCTGTCCTATCCCAAAAAAATTCACTATTGAGTTTAATTGTGAGGACCCCATTTGTAAGAGAGGTATTTTCTTCCTTAAAAGACAATTTCAAAGCTAGTGATAAAATTATAGGATGACTAAGAATTAAATCCAATGTATATGAAAGTGCAGAATGGGGTGAGGAAAAAAACTGCATATTAAAATTACAGTTTGAGAACAGATTCATGCTGTTGATGATCTGTAAATAATTATTTTTTTTAAATGTGGGTTTGAAGGTTAGTTTTTTTTTTTTTTTTTTTTTTTTTTGGTGGGGGAGAATGATGTAGTGCTTTGGTATTATGTCATTAACCTGTTTCATATCCTTGGACAAAGAAATCCTGCCCATTTGAGATCTAAAGAAACTTTTCCAATAAGGGCAATGAAAAAAAAAAAAAGGAAGAAGTAATTATTTGGTTCCTAGAAAATTTTATAGTTATTATCATAACACTTCTTAATACAGTGGGTGTAATGCATATCATACATAAATGAAGCACAGCACATGAATGTTTTTCTGCTATCTAGGTCATAAGCAATTTTTCAACATATTATAAAGTTTCCAGTCTTTGTTTGTGATCACTTTCACACCTTTCAGAATGTTAGCCTATTTAATAATGTCACAATCATAGACACGTTTATTCTCAACATATGGTAATCAAAAATTAAATCATAGAAACATTAAGAAAAGTAATAACCCAGTTCTTAATCACTGAGCATCTTCAATCCATGATGAAGATGAATTTTTAGTTAACTTCTGTAAAAGACTACAAGCTTTATCAGAATCGAAACATCAAGGTGTAGTGAGAAGTAATAAAATATTAACTTTTTCTAATTTGCAAGTAATAAATATTTGCTTTATATTATTATTTGTTTAAGTCAGAGAAAATGTAACTAATTAAAAAATAAATAAAATTTTAAATTAACTTTTTCTTATTCATAAATAAAAAATATTTGCTTTCTGTGGTTGTTTGTTCAAGTCAAAGCTTACTCTGTGTTAATTATGCATTACACTTTGTCTGCAGTATTAATAATGTAGCAGAAAAAAGCGGAGAGAATACATTTTGGTTTCATGTTTTAAAACATATTTCTGTCTTTCTTGTTTTGTGAAAGAGGGAAATTTATTTTTTAAAATAAAAATGCATGATATTTCATGCATCATATAAATCTATCTATATATATTGAATATATAAAGAATATTTATATATATTGAATATATTGAATATATAAAGAATATATATTATTACTTTATATATATTGAATATATAAAGAATATAAGGCTTATATATATATATAGGAAAGTTAAAAAAAATATTAGTTTAATAACTATAAAAATGAATTTTTTTAAAAATTAATATAGTCATTGAAGTTGACTATGTTTCTACACCTGTGTTATTTTATATATGAAATATTAATGATATTCTTTAAATAATTTCATACATTAATACATTTAGATAATTTTTTCATACAAGTCTTTCCAAAACGAAAACAGGTTGTTACTTTATGGATGCAACTCCCATTAAGGTATGTAGCATCAAAAGAGCTTAGACACAAGGTGTTTAAATTGATTGCTAGCAAAGGTAAAACCTCAACTGGTTGGTTTTTTGGATCATTACATTTGATTGTCAATTATTTAATTTACTACAGGTAAAATCAATGATAGATTCCCAGTAGAAAATTTATTTTAAAATGTGGTAAGTAAGGTATTTGCCGATAAATTTACTTCAGCAAAGAATTGTTTGAAAAAACTCATGGAAAAAGGTATACAACTGATTACTCAAATCAGAAGCAATATGCAAAATGCTTTTATACCAATCTGGGATAATTACAGCTTATAGACTAAAAGAGAAAAAAAAAAAAAAAAAAAAAAACTTTTATAAATAATATATATGGCTCATTTTATATAAATAAAATCCAAAACTGATGCTCTTAGGCCCAGTGGGAGCGAAGCTACAATATGGGGACATTTGCGAGAGGTTTCAGGGAAAAAAGTAGTATACTACAGTATTCACAGATACTGGGCAAGATAAATCTGAATGGAAAGATGTCTGGGTATTGACTCCAGAACAAATTTTGCTATTGACTGGCATGACTGATAAAAGTCATCTTGGTTTTTCTGGCCAGTTAAAATTTATGGAGATATATGGCAGGTTTCTTGGATCAGCCTGGGATATCAGTTCCGATGTTATTCAGTACCTTTTTCAACAGCTCGGGGCTCCTTATAATATTTTTTCTTTGTACGAACCTACCGATCGCCAGTTTAAAATGGCATTGTCAGACTATTCGTCGTTTACTTGGATATCTTCCTTCCTCCGATGCTGACCTAATAAGGGTATTAGGCAAAATGGTGATAAATGTACGCTAAGACTTAAATCATTTAATTAAATTTTTATTTATAATGTACTCTCCGTATAGCAATACATTATCCCATCCGATATGGCTAATGTGCTCCAATAATTTAAATCCTCTGTTCTTGCCTTCTATAGCATAGCCGAGGTGATTGTCTAATTCTACATCCATGGCACGTTCTACGGTGAGTTTTATAGTTGCTTGCTGAGAACAGCTAAATCTTAGCTAATTCATTTAGTAGATTGGGATCTATGCTTATTTGTTCTTGTTCCATTGCTTATTCTTCATTTATCATTAGTACTTTAAGGTGCTAGCTTAGTTAATAATAAGCACTTACACAATTTTATTTGCAGGCTCGGTAAAGACCATTGAAAAGTCTATTGAAGTATTGTTTAATCAGGGATTATCTGACAGTTATGGATTCACTGATAGAACTATCTAATGAGAGAGTAGAAGTATCACTTACGTCCCTCTTTAGAACCATCATCGTGCAAATTTCTTGCAATGAGCTCAAGATAAATTCACTCACTTGATCGGGCTATAGATTCAGAAGAGTGTATAGATGAGTTTTGCTTTTGGAAGTGGATTGGCTAATAGAAATAAATGAAATCTTTTCCAATTAATCGGTTTCCTTTGACTCCTACGGTTTAACCATTTAAACAAACATGATCTGCTTTGTATGATGCAGGAAAGTTTCTATCCCTTTAATATTATAGCTTAGCCATAATATTGAATGTGACTTTCAAGTTTAATATAAAGTTTTTGCCATATTATTTTGAGTTTATATTAATTACGAACACCTTTAACCCATTGGCTCACCTTCGAAAGTTTTAGTCTCATTCTTTTCCCTTCTGTCTTGAACTTGGGTATCCTAAATCCATTACGGGATTTGCCCCAATAAAATGGAAAGCCTAAGAAATTAAATGATGACCTCCCATCTTTATTACGATTAAAGTTTAGCATTTTTGTCTTCTCTGCATTCAACTGCAATTTGAATCCAGACAGACGTTTGGCTAAAGTTGACCTAATCCATCTGGAATCATTTTCATATTGGCAACATATGTCATCTCCATAACGTAATAATATTACCTCGCTTTTGCAATAAATTTTAACAACATTCGTCTATTACATAATGAGCAAAAATATTCGCAAAGATAGTGCTGCAGCAACTACCTTGCACTACTCCTCTTTCATGAACACTCATTTTCCCATTTGATAATGTACCTGATTTCAACATTCTGATAATATATCGTATAAGACTGTCTTTGATTTTTATTTGTAATACTTTAAGCAGTGTTTCTTGATTTATGTTTCTGAAAACGTTTTCCAAATCGACATCAATCACAGCTTGTACAGGTCTGGAATATAAATGATTGCGTAGTTCCTTAATTGCTAAATGACAGCTCCTTGGAGGTCTGAATCCAAATGAACAATCTAGCAATATAGGCTCATATATGCTTTCAAGAACTTTTTGCATCATCTTTTGAACCAGCTTATCCTCAAAATTACTAATCCCTAAATTACGAAACTTGCCTATCCTATCTTCCTTTGGGATAGATATTTGACACATATATCCAGGTCTATAGCGCATTTGTTTCATATTAGTTATTAGCTTTCTTAGATTGCTATCCAAGTTTTGACCATAACTTTGCTTATCTACTTTATCTACCCCAACAGCTTTATTACCGTTTACTTGATAGTAACATTTTTTTAAAATATTTTTCATTGAAGTAATGCATTAAACATTTGAATTCCTTGGTCGCATCGTGCTAAGATACCCAAGCTATCCTTAACATTTTTGTATCCGTTATTGTGTGAGCTTCTTTTGTACTCATAGCGTTTCCTTGTTAAGGGTAAATTTATCCACCGACCTAACCTCCCAACTTCATTAGTAATATGCCGGATCTGACTTCCTAATCATGTTTTTAAATTCCTCGCATTTATATTTGTCCATTAATACTCCTTTAATAGGAAGAATGATAAGGATTTCCCAAGTACACTTATAAACTCTCATAACATGCTGTGCTCTTCGATTTCAGGAACGTTATCTGTATCTCTCCTATAATGATATAGATAATGTTGTCTTCTGGTAATCTTGAAACTATCGACCATTCCTAATTTGATTTTAACGAAGCTCTATCCCTCAACCTTGCGGTTTACGGCCTATTATGTCTCTGTCTACGCTTAACTATATTTGTTACCAATTATAGCCCAAGACTCTATAACAGTATAGTGGGTCAAAGGTTATATAAGGCTTGAAAAGACTCAACAGATTTACTACCAGAGCCATTTAAGATACTGGACATCCTCTCTAGATTTATGCCTTCTTTTAGATTTTCTATGTAGTACGTTGGGTTACCTTTTTTTTATCAAGTCAAAGGTTATATAAGAAAGAAAGCAAGTAAATCTGTGTATAAGAAAGAAAGTAGTAAATCTGCCGAGTCTTTTCAAGACTCGGCAGATAAATCCGAGACTCGGCAGTAAATCTTTTCAAGATAGATTTCTTTTAGACTTTTCAAGACTCAGCAGATTTACTAGCACAGAGCCACACAAGATACTGAACATGCGGGTATTAATCTTCATCTCAAATGCCTTATTGAGCATAGTTTGCCCCTTCATTAGCTAAAAATTTTTCAAAAATAAGACTCTTTTTTTCCCCCTTTCTTTTTCCCTTTTTTTTTCTTTTGTTTGTTATTTCCACTTATTGAACTAAAATTTAGATCAGTTTTTATCAAATTCACTCGATATACGTTTTTACTAGAAAATGCTTTTTCTAATAAATATTTTCTAATTTGATCTATTTTTATGGGGCTTTTCTGTAATAAACAGTTATCTAGCTTTTATATTCTTAATATTATATTTATAATATTTCTTATTCTTAATATTATATTTTTGACTACAAAATCTAACGGCTAACATTACCCAATGTCCATTATTTACCTCACTATGAAGATTAATAATGGACTTCATCATCGGTCAGCTTTTTCTTCTCAATTTCCATGTTTGTAATACCTCTCCTAATTTTTCTAGGTTAATAACATTAAAACAATCTTCTTCTTCTCACCCATATTTAGAGCTTGTAATATCAATAATATCCTGTTGCGTTAATTCCTTTTTAGAGCTCTCAGTTCTTTTAAGCGCCGAATCTTCTATACTTCCTTGCTCTATACGCTCAGTAAAAATTTCAGTGGTATCATTTATAGGAGTGTTATAGGAATTATTATATGTATATGAATATAACCTGCTTATTTAGATATGTCTGTTGTAGAATTTTCCAGAGCTACATGAGACTCATCTTCTTGATCAATAAAAATACCCGAATCATCTTTGCTTAATTCATCTGCAAGTTTTATTCTTTCACCTTCAACATCTCTATTACCCATTTCTAACATGGCTATTATTTTAGAATAGAGTTGAGAAAGCTGTTCTGTTGGAGTAATTTCCTGAAAGGAATACTCATTTTTTGTTGATCAAACTCTACCAGTATACTATTAATATCTCGAGCAATGCTCACAAACCACAATTATATCCATCAGATTGCTGTCGCTTAAATTCTATAAAATCAATCTTTTTATTTTCTAAATCTTATTTAATAACAGATGGAATTTCCCAATTGTAAGAATCCACGTAGAACGCATAGTATTAATCATTGCGACCCACTACTACAAGTGTAGCCCAATGAAAGTTACCTGTATTAATATAAAATGTCCTTGAGGATAATTCAGAAAAGTTAAAAAAGCCATCAATGAATAGTTCTAATTGACTATTTAATTCATTACCTAATGAATAGGACTTTTTTCATAATCATCATGAATGGCTTGGATACGCGTATATGGGATATAAATTTGAACAACATCCCTTATATCTTGATCTTCAAGCCAATATTTACTATCATTAGTTTTATAGACTAGATTATTAGTATGAATGCGATAAGGAATACTGGAATTATTATTTAAAGTTGAAGGTATGACCTCTACACTAGTATTACTCAAATACTGATTGGTATAATCAATAAAGGAATTTCTGTTTTCTTCTTTTACATCAGATTGATTATAAGTACTTGAAAAATCAATACCATACTAATACCTTAATCATTTAAATTATAAGTATATAAATTATGATTGATTATAAGTACTTGATCTTTTCCTTTAATTGTTTTTAATTAATAAAATTATTGTTTAAATCTGATGGTAGAACATGAGAAGTTCTCAACTCTTTACCAGTATTATTCAAATACTGATGAGTAGAATCAACTTTGCATTTTTTTAACTCATTTTGTACATCAGTGTTAGGTGAATCTTTTTTTATTCCCGAAGATCTCTTAGACTGCTGAGGAATTTCTTGTTGACTAACCTGCAAGTATCCTGACAAACGAAAAAAAGATGAAGTTACACACAATATGACAAACAAAAAAAAAAAAAAAAGATGAAGTTACATTGACACAATAGCTAAAACTGTGTATAAAGTATTATAATGGTCCTGTCGGCGTCTGAATAGTTTGATGTCTAGTGTTTTAAGATAAGGAAAGCTCTTGTGCAGGATCTTGATGAGTTGATCGTCGATCCCATTCGGATTCATTGCTTCAGTAAGATTTTGATTATTTTTGAAACTCAAAGGAAGAGAACTTAAATCTCATTGCTTGTTCCTGGTGGTTCTGTGTTGATTTTGCTCATACTCTGGAGTGACGAGTTTTTATTTGAGAAATCATGGAGGAATGCAACATCCATTATTTTTCTTGATGCTGTGCGTTGTTGCATCTTCGCTTCTTTTGTTTTGGTTAATGGAATTTGGAATAGCAATTCGACACGTATTGAAAACTTTGTTGGAACATTTTTGATTATTTAATATAATTTTATGGATAGAAAGGACCTTTTAGAAATTTTCTTACAGTGATCTTTGGAGATATTTTGTTGGGAAAAGGAGAAGGGTCGGTGCATTTCTTTTCTTCTTAGCACCTCTGAAGAGGTGATCAGGTTTGCTGGTGGGTGCTGGTTATTCCCGTGGCAGCAAATCTGCTCTCTTCTTTTTTTGTGTGCATCCATGGAATAATTGCAATGATGGCTTGATGTATTGGGAGGTATAATATCTTGTTGTTGGGATGTAGTGCTTCTTGGAATTTCCTGATGCTGTGAAACTGATGTTCTCTGCGATGAGTTCTGGAGCGCAAACATTAGTATTGGATATTTCACTTCTCTGAGGTTGTCTGTTAGGGGGGCTTTGCAAATGCAGAGCAGGAGACTGACGTTAATTACGGAAGGGGAAAGTAAACGGCTGTGTCAGGGATCATAAGGGGAGATATATTTTAAAAGAAAAGTGTTTTTAGGTCTCATTCAGGATCAGTATATCAGAAATAAAATCTTCAATGGAGCTAGAGTTCTCTGTTCTTCAGGAATTTCCTCTCACCCTCCTCTGAGCAATACATACAGGTACATGTAAGTCGGCTGAAAAGCACTGCTATAAACAAATAATTCGACCCAATTCCAGTTGAACAGCGCTTATTATACTAATTGTTTACGGAAAGTATCCTAGTTTTTGAAAAGCTTCATATCATCTAACATAAAATTAATTAATTAATCATCTTAAGAATGATTTTGTTGGGATTACGTGTTGAATATGGCAAAACATATGAGGGTTGGCTAGGCATGATTTCATGGAGAATTTTTTAGGGAAAATGGGCTCATATTTACATACCTTAAAGAAATCCACAAAAATGCTTACACAAAGTGGTAGGTTGTAATAGGGTTCCTTCAATCCATCTGTTAAATTTGCATCTAATTGTCAAGTTCTCTCCCCTTTTTTTGGCTAGTTTATACATTCAAAGGAAAATACATGTTACTCACTGAACTTCGCACGTTAGTCTGAACAACCTTTAAACCCGATGAACAGTATATTTCTGTGACAAGGCGAGCTTTCTGAGTGTACAATCTGTTTTACATTTAGCGAGCTTATGCCGATTACGTTTATTCGCTATTTTATGTAATTTCTGCAATATTTTGTAATTCTTTTATTTTTTTCATTTACATTTTATTTTTTTAAAGACAATTTCTTTTTATTCACAAATATTTAGATTTTCTATTTTTCTAATAAGTGAAACATTTAATTAGATTCTGATATTTTGTTTTCATAAGATAAAGTACGAAACCTTTGTTAAAATTTTCATAGCTCACTGTGTCTTATGTCACTGTGTCTATTGTGTCTTAGCTCACTGTAGTTCAGTGACCGTATTTTAATGTGCCATTTTTTTTGCGAGTCCATTCATCCAATTTGAAACTTGGAAATGAATTAACAAATCGATCTTTTGATTCAATTGGTCCTATCGACTTGAATACATGCGACGGGGGACGTGGGCACCACCCCTTTACCGTCGGTTAATTGGTGTAGCGCCACGTCCACCAATATCTAGAGTTGAACCTTGAGTCTTTCAAAAGAGCAATTACATGGCCATACAAGGGCTGTTAATATTTAGTATTACATTCTTGTTTGCTGGTTAACATATTCTATGGATAACGTGATTTACAGAGTTACATACTGACTTTGTCTCTCATTTCCGGCATACAATGCATATGCATTACCTGAATTACATTAATCTTACATTGCGTTGAATTACTTTTGTGTACAGTTACAGTTTTTAGCTGTACATTTCAATAAATATACCTACATTACTTGTAGATTGCATATAAATACAGTTTGCATGTACAGTTACATATGCCAATATTACATGTGCCTTACGTTACATTATTTTTATATACATACATAGTCAGGCACGCCTGCTTCACATATTACTTAATTTTTGCCTACACTGCTTAACTTAAGGTTACATATACGTGCAGTTGCATACAGATACGTGCAGATACATTATGATTAATTTTGAGATACAAATATTTACAAACATAATAGTCTTACAGGTTACTTACATTACATGTTATTTGGGTAGTTATTGCATAATTTTCCAGTACATGAAATAGACATTCCAATATGTACATTGCTTTGCGTTAGACATCCTATATCCCTTATTCATAATACAAAACATATATGTTACCCATGCATTTTTATTAGACATTTCTGCATTTATATTGCATTACTTTAAATTGCATAACTTACTAATACATAGCTTACTGATACACAAAAATATTTACTTATTTACATATATTACTCTCCCTTACATTACATTGCTTACAGATATATGCACTTTCATACATTCGTTATGCCTACATTATATATCGGTTCATTATATATGGACTTACGGTATAATTTGGCGAAATTTATTTACACAGTACATGCACATTGTTAAATGCAACTGACTTTCCAGGTATGAATACAGCTGTACCAGCTTTTTAATAAAGTGCTGCTGTTTTATCATATATTTACAGAATGGCTGGCGATTTGTTTCAGGGACATTGATATGCAGTCCTTCTGTTAATGGGCATGACGTTAGATAGTGCTCTGGTGAGCCTGAGTCGCCTCATGCACATTGACTTGTGGGACTTATGCCACGCTTGAAGAAATATTCCGGGTAGGGTCCATACCCGGAAATGAACCTTTCCAACTGTGCGTTCGCTACATTTCGGCTAGTGTCCACACAGCCGATGAAGTAGTGGGTCCTTCTCCCTGTGGTGCTTTGGTCCCATTCGTACTGCCACATGCCAGTGGCCCTTAGGCGTAGTGTCTTCTTTAAATACGAATGCGGCCATGGGATGATAATTGGTGCATCAGGCGGGTCAGTTGTAGCCTCTTTGGCGAGTTGGTCGGCAAGCTCATTGCCATAGTGGCCAACATGAGCCTTTATCCACTCTAATTTTGTGCGGTATTGGGGGTTGCTTCTAAGATCTCTCTGGATTCCCTGTATAATCTCCGAGGGATGATATGCATTCCAAATGGCATATAACGATGATAAGCTGTCCGTTTTAATGGTAACATGGCTATGCTGGTGCGAGTGCAGGTAGCGAATAGCTTGTGCAATTGCCACTGCTTCGCTTTGAAAGACACTGTTATGTTGTCTTAACTGTCCTTTCCATTTCTCGATTGCGTTGTCTTGTTTCATGGCGACATAGGCGCATCCCACTCTTTCGTCCAATCTAAACCCGTCTGTATAGATGGTCATTTCCCTTGAGTGATGAGTTGCAGTAGGATTAATTGAGATAAGTATCCCTTTGCCTTTCTCTGCCGGGTGGACGTCAAGAGGGCAGAAGTTTGTTTCGTACTCATCCGAGTAGTATGTTTCATCGTCAAAAGTAACTGCCTTCTTAAGTTGCAAAATGTGTTGGCGTGCTGCCTCCTCCTCAACCTGGATGTGCAGGGGAAGGAGACCAGCAAGTACTTTAATGGCATCGGTGGAGGTGGTGCGGTAGGCCCGTGTGATTCCCGATGCGAATGGTCGTTGTATGCTGTTAAGATGTCTGACCTTCCTTCCTTGCATTGGGTAGGCCCATACTGCGGCAGCATACGTCACTATTTTCTCGATGACTGTCGTGTACAATACCTTTTGAATATGAGGGTTAAGCCCCCATTTGTGACCATAAAAGAGTTTAATTTGTTTGGCTATGCCTGCCGTCCGGAGTTTGAGATCCTGCACGTGAGGGATCCAGGTCATCTTATGATGAAAAGTGACCCCTAAATGTCTTAGCTGGTCCACTATCTGCAAACGTTGGTTTTTAATCTTTATGGTGGGGCGTCTTACTAAGGATCCTCCTTTTTTCGGAATTAAAAGGACTTTTGACTTATGTTCTGCAATTGTGAGCTTAAGTTTGGTACACTGGTCATGAAAGATCGCGCAAACTTCATTGCAATTTTTCTGTAATTTTTCTCGCGTGGTACCCTTTACGATGAGCGCCGCGTCATCCGCGTATGCAATGATTTTAGTGTGCGCCGGCCACGTCGCTGTCACTACTTCATTGAACGTTAAGTTCCATAAATGCGGCTCAGCACACGATCCTTGCGGACATCCTCTAGTTTGCACCTTTTCGATAATGCCTGCATTATGCACCGCTAATAGCTTCCAATCCTGCAGGTAATTGCTTATTATACTATATATGTTACTTGGGCAATTTGCCCTTCGTAATGCCTGCTTGATAGCCGGCCACCACAGCGTATCGAAAGCATTCTTTAGGTCTATAGTAAACGGGAAGTATCTTTCATAAAATTAAAAAACATTATAAGCGCATTTCTTAAATAATAATTTTAACGGGGATGGCTGTATTGGCGTTTACGAGGTTTGCCCCTCGTGTAACGTGCTTAAGAGTAAGTTTTGCTTAGAAAGTTCTCCACGAGGCACCCTTACCCTTAGGCAAATAACTGTCGAATGTTTTGCTATAATCAAACAAACCAGACCAAACAATAGATATATAAATAAGTAGCTTATAAAACTGCTATATTTTATGTATATTTATCAAGGAGTATTTAAATATATATAAGGATTAAAAGAAAGGAAAATTCGGATCCTAACTGTTTGTATATAATGTAATCCCTATGAAGGCCCTAACAATTCTTTCTCACTTAAAGTCGTAACCCAAAAAGAGAACAAGTAAAATTAAATTTCAGATACGTATACAATACTGAATCTAATACAAAAGATTACAAAAATAATAAAGATATTTTTCTTTGATATTTTATACCTTGTTCTATATTTGGTTCCATTTATATATACCTATACATAGATATATATAATTTAAGGATTCCGTTTAAGGATTATAGTAGTTAACTACATATAAAACCCAAAAGTGCATCAATAATGTATTTTTCAGTATTATTTAACTTCATTCTTAGGAATTTTCTGCAGTCTAGTTTGCGTTATTTTATTCATAAGTCTCAAATAAAAACAACTATTGTTTATATGCCATTAGAAAATTAACCAAAAAAGCAGCGACCACAATGTAATTGAGAAACAGTCCTTAGCCGTGAAAACGTTGAAAGCCATTCGGTTATGACTAGTATCTCACATACTCAGCTACTTCGCATACATGGAACATAGCATTCGAAATGAAAAACTCAATATTTACTACAAATTCATTCGTGTAACAAATATCTGTCTTTCTACACCTATGGCTTTAAAAAAGATGTTATTTATCTTACAGTTTATCGTTAAGTAATACATCATTTTCAAGTAATACAAAATTTTCAAGTAATACAAATATCGTTAAGTAATACAAAATTGCATTCATTTGAAGAATTCAATTTGTATTTTCCTCTGTATAAAACTGAATGTAGAGAAGTTAGATGTTTAAACAACCCCCACATTTTTTCAAGATCTCGAGCAAGATTGTCCCCTCCTTGTCAGTTCTCCCCCTGAAAAAAGGGATTGTAAATTTACGACCTGACCGCATATGGGGTGATTTCGTCTGTTAGTGCCTCGGAGATGATAAAGGGACGACTTCTTGTGTTAATTCTAGTGTTAGTTAGTCCGAGAAAGTTTGAGTGTAGTTTTTGAATGTCTTCTGGATGAAGGTCTTCAAAGCTCGGAATAGAATCTTCGATGATTGTGATTTCGCTCTGTGTTGAAAGACCCTCACGCAGCTGGATGGAATTTTGTTTTTGATATTAACAGTTATAAGCGACTGGGAGAGGTTGTCGTTGTCGTTGTTTATTGACTCGTGAGAATTTTCTTGGCATGCTGATGTGATTTTGGAGGTTATATAGTAGTCTGAATACTCAGACAGACTACACAGACTACTGAATACTCAGACTACTATACAGTCAGTAGTCTGTATAGTAGACTCAGTCTACTATGCAGTGAACAGGCAGTCAGTAGAGATGTGGATTGTTACAAGCGCAGCTTGTGGGGGGGTAAAGAGTTCTCCTTCCAACTATATCTGCGAAACTTCGGCTAGGAGGAAGAAAAGGAAAAACTTCAGAAGTTAAGTACTACTTCCGTGTCCTTCCGTAAGACCGTGGTTATACGTAGTAAATACATTTAATAAATGCTTAAAACAATCCCCGTGTATAGCTATACCTTATACATCTGAAACAATGAAACAAGAAATCATAGAAATGCATACCAAGTAGGTGCTTAAAAGCAAAATTATTGTACCTGAAATTGTCTCTAAGCTAGTCCAGTAGTTTCGGAAAAAGAATAAATCAAACACAGCATAAGTCGTTGTGCTTTGCTGTCGATTTCAGAAAGCTACACAGCACAAATTTACGCTCTTCTCAAAACAGAGGCTATAATTAGGAACCTGTTATTAAATATATAACACTTGATTTAACTTCTTGGCACTTTGAGCCAAGCAAAAGGCCAGGAAATATGTTAGAATGCCATTTACCACAAAATCTAGCCTTTCTAAGATGGTCATTTGGATAATGCGAAGCTCCAACTACGCTTCAAGAAGGCGAGGAACATAACTCTAAGACTCGAACTAAACAGGTAAACGTTCATCTCTCTAGATGACATAAGACATAATAGTTACTAATAACTCGATTGATGGGCACATTGAGAAAGTGCGAAATTGATTTAAAACGTAAATGGGTCTAAACATAAATTTAACTTCGTCACTTGAGATACAAAATATCACATCGAAGGACTGAGACATGAAGCCAAATAATTGCAATTAAATATTTGATTCAAGCTGTCTTGAAATTTCCGAATCTGGAGGAGAAATTGGAGATCTGTATAGATGCGTCTGATATGGTGGTAGAAGCTGTGCATAACCAGGATGGTAAGCCGTATTGCAGTTTCGTATGATCCTTAAATGAACCTTTTTAATTCATTTAAAATTTTTTAAAGTGTTATAATAAGTGTACTAATTAAAAAATATAACAACAATTTTCTTATTTATTGTTTTTTAAGCTTGAAAGCTAGTACTAGTATGTTAAAAATGAAAACAAATGAAAATTGTCTGATTTTTAAGATTTCATTTTAGTTTTATGAATGTCCTGCAGATGGTAGCACTGAAAATCCTTTTATAAAAATAAAATTTTAAGGGAACTTTCATTAAGCTGGGTAAGGAGCTTAATAAAAAGGAAAAAAATATTTCTTATTGCTTTTGTGAAAATCTTCATCTGTTAGTGAACCTTTTGAACTGTTTTTTATCGATACTGTTGGTAGTCAGAATTATTATAATTCTACTAAAAAGTATATTCACATTATTACAGATCATTATACTTAATATAAATAGATATGCATTTAAAAGAAAAATTCAAATGCTTGAAATGCTACCTTTACCTCAAAATTTAAGCATTTTTTTGAAACCATAATGTTACATAGCTATTAGCTACCGTTATAGACTAGAGACCTAATGGTAAAGTAGAAAAAGTTAATCAAACTCTTATGACTAGATTAAAGCGTAATTTAAATTCTTATCAATATTGTATGTATAAAATTATTCCTCACGTTAGTGAAGAAGGAAGCATGTAACAAAATTTCCATCATCTTACTATGGAAAATTACCATGTGATCAAAAATTGGGCTGTGTATCCACCAAGTGAAGAAGCTAGGAAAATTCTTTCGATAAGGTCTGTAACAAGTAATTTTAAACCTGGTGCTTTACTAATGTATGAGGAAATTCAATATCCTAACACCAGAAAAATCTCCTCCTTTTTCATGCCCCTACAAAATTTTAAAACAATATTCTGAAGTTATTTTTGAAATAAATAAGCCAAATTCTTTTACCAAAAAGGATTCAGAAATCGCCCATTCTACGCCAACCTATTCTACCTGGCTCTGGCGTGGCAGAACGTTTTCTCGTTCATCCCCGGCCGTCACAAATTTGTGCCAGTGTCTTAAAACATTTTAAAAACTATAACTTTTGGCACAAGATGGCATTGTATGTCCATATGGTTTCAGATACATGCAGATTTTACCTTTTACTCAAAATGAAAGTAGCGTACACGTGGTTTTTTATTATATAAACATAAGGGCAAAGGAATGTTTCCGAGTGGCATGCTTTATGACGGCTCTTTAAGCTATCATATATGTTAAAATTAGCGTTTAAGTATCTTCTTCCTTTACATGAAAATATATAAAAAAGAAATTTAGAAATAATTTTTGGAAGCGATATTTAAATTATTCCAAAGTTTTAACTGATGAAATACATTACTAAACTTTTAAATTTATAAAAAAATACAAGAAAAATCCTACAAATGGCAAATGAGTTATTACGAATGCAAGGACTGTAACGTAGTACTGTGTGTAGATCCCCCTGTTCAAATTTTAAATTCATACATAAATTGTGTTTATGAGTTTATAAATTGTGTTTACTCCGAGGCACTAATACATAAATTGTGTTCAAATTTTTCATACGAAAAAAGAATTTTAAGTAGCATATTTAGTTTTCAGATATATAATATTAAAAGTCATTAAATGGTAAGTAAATAGTGAAAATGTGTAAAATATATATTTAAACAAGAAATAACTTAAGTAAATAAAGTATCTATAAAAATATAATATAAAGCATATGCTGTTTAAATACTCCATAGAACATTACTAAACAACGCATTGATATTTCGGTAATTTCAAGGATTTAGGCTTAATAGCAAAATAAATATTTATATATATTGGTAGACATATATTGTCATCCAATAACAGTGCATTTAATTCTCCAAAAATATGTACGATTGCAAAGCAAAATGTCTTTACATATTCTCAGGATGTCCTATTTGAGTCGCAACATATGAGTATGTTGATTCTCAGATGTCCTGAGGACGCTGTAATGTAACATACCGAGGATGTCTTGTTTAATTCGCTATGCTCCTGGATATGTGAGGATGTCCTGAAGATGCTGATTCTCAGACATTCTGAGAACTTCGCTGACTCCGAGAACTTTTCTGACTGTCCTCCCTTTACATTATAAATTAATGTTGTTCATATTTTTTATTGTTTCATTCCCTGGATTGGTCTTTAAAAGCTTTAAATCCATCCTATGGGGATTATTGTTCAAGTAAACAAAACATTTGCATGAAACTCTGAATATAGTTGGTAAACTTAAGTAAAATATGTGGTTAACTGCATGATGAGTATTCGAATATTCAGGAAAAAGTTAACTGTTATTAAAGAGGTGAAACAAATTCTTTCAAAACAAACAAATTACTTGAATTACAAATTTCTTATATGACAGCAGTGAAATAAATTTTGCTTTATTTGATTGTCTAATTATTTGTTCTAGAATAATTATTTTCATATATGGTATGGCTGATAAGCTTCTTAATTTTTTTGTTATGTGTTCATTTTTTGTTTTTGAATGAAACTTATTTTAAGTAAAAAAGAATTGGAATCTGTTGGAAAAACTACTAGTGTTAGACTCTTTCAACGATAAAATCAGAACTCTCGTCTCCTCTAATATTTTATTCTCTAAGCTCTAAAATGTTCCAGGTTTGGTACAGTAAGGAAATTTATTTTGACAGTGTGTAGGTGAATAGTGCTTCAGGATGCTGGTGTTCCCAGATTTTGGTTTAGATTATTTTTTTTTTTTAATTTATTTAGTGGTTACTTTAATAAACTGGAATGACTTGAAATAAATATCAGTGTAAAATTTAATATATAGCTGCTATCAATATGTTTCAATTTCAAAGTATAAACAAAAGAAATTTCTTGCAGGTTTCAACCTCTAAACTTCAGGTAGGAAATAAATATGAATTTTTGCATGTTATTCAAAATGGATTATTATTAGAATTACTTTATAAGTTTATTTAATAATAATTACCTTATAAGTGAAATTTAAAATTTAGTTTAATCTTTATTTTTGTTCTGTTAAAACTGTATTTAAATTTTCTCAAAAAAATGTTCTGGTCCATCGGCTGTTTTCGTATTATACATTTTGCCAGCATGCAATCAGAGTCTAAGACCATGACATATAAACTTTGAATCTTATCAGCATACCATTAAGATAAACTTCTCTAAGAGGTTTTTCATAGGTCTAAGGAACTAAAGCTTTCTTCCCCACAGAACTGGAATACTACTGCTGAAGATACAGCAGCAGGGTTCGTACGGTCCTTAAGAGTCCTTAAGTTTTTGGAATTGATTTTTGGTCCTTAATTTTGGCCAAAATCGGCAGAAGGTCCTTAATTTTAATCAGCTGAAATTTCTGTCTGTTTTATGACTGCCATTTTGAGTGTGAATCAGCATTTTGGAGTAATATTTTTTGGCGATTCACTGACAAATATGGCTATTTTTTGAACGGGTTGATGAGTTATAATTTGTTCCTATTTGTAATATAAATAATGGTGGGATACTCGAATTTCTGAGCAGGAAGTGAAACATAAGCATTTGAAAAGTATTTTTCATTTTTTGTAATGAACGAGCCCTCAAACAACTTTCCGCTTTTGGGAATGTGAATTCTATTACAGGGTTCTAAATTGGGTGATTATCAACATTTTGGCGATTTTAAGATCGGTTTCTATAGAAAATTTTTAATTCCGAGATCTGGGAATTTTTTGACAATTTTTTTAGAACATTCTAACATTGATAAATTTTATTAAAAAATGGTAACATATTGGGATTATATTTAAGAAATAACATTAAAATAAAGCATTTTTATTTTTCACTGACATATTATAAAGTTTCATTTTGGCCACATTTTATACAAGTTTTTGAACCTATGCTGAATGCATTGTATCGCATAACGATCCTGGAGCACGAAGTGACATCGATTCTGGTAATCTCCTTAACACAAATAATGAACCAGGAATGAATGGCAAAGTGGATCAAATAGACAGAATAGAACTCAAACCAATTCAAGATTCTCAAGAACACCCTGTTGATGTTGTCCTTGGTACCGTCCCTGTTATCTATATTGATGACGAATACGCTCAACATCCTTCTTCGAATCATAGCAAGCGTTTCAAAATTTCAAACCTAAGAAAACCATTACTAAAATATTTCTGCTTTAAAAAATTAAAAATAAACAAAGGACTTATAGCATATTATCGAGATCTCAGATAAGTTTACACAATTTCAATTCATATTCGTCAAAAATTCGTTTGCCATGACACCAATCTCATTCACTGACCAGTGACTGCCTAAAAATTGGACATTGACTGAGCAATGACTGATTAAGTGACGATCTCATTGACTGACCAGTGACGGACTAAAAATTGGACATTCACTGAACAGGGACCGAGAAAGGGAAGATCTCCTTGCCTGACCAGTGACTGAATAAAAATTGGACTTTGACTGAAAAATGACTGACTAAGTGACGATCTCCTTGACTGAGCATTGGATTTTGACGGAAAAAATTGCCTTTTTCGATAAGAGAGAGGAAGGATGTTTTCAGTTCAATCGATTTCGCTACAGCTGAAATGCAAACATGCTGAAATGACAAAAGAAAGTCATTTTAAAATACTTTTTTGCAGCTACATTTCAGAACTGTAAAATAAAAATGAAATTATATGTTAACCTGAAATTAAAATGATTATTTGCAGTTAAATGCTATTGCTAAATTACTTTTTCTTGTGTTCTTAAATTAATTTACTAGTTTACACACTATATTCAGTTATGATTTACCAATATGCTCTATTTTTAACTATAACTTCTCATTGAATTAAGGGAAGCTGTAGCTATTATTGAAATTTTTCTTAGGCATATTTTCCCTTGCTGTCTGTGCTCTCAATTCGAAGTGACCGTCAGCCACTTCCTTTCTGTTTTTCGTAAGTTATTTGTCGGCATTTCGCATAAAAAATCTCCAGATTATCATTAAAACACGAATAAGGATGTTATTTTTTATTTTAGATTTTTTCTCTCTGTGGTCTGTATGTGAAAACGTACTAGAAATAATAAATGAGAATTTATTGCTTTCTTTTCAAACGAAGTATTTTCAATATGTGTCCCACAGCAATATGCTCTGTCATTAAGATTGCTAATAGTTTTACCCTGTTTGATTCCTCGGCAACGTGCTGGCTGCATGGTTGGCTTCTGCAGCTTCCCTTATCTCAACGTATATGAGGCAATTTCCCTTAGAACGTTCTCCGCAAAGTCCTCCCTCGCGCCAGGTAGGTAACCATTCTTTTCTTTTACAAAAAACCTGACTTTTACTCAAACAAATCAGTCATGACATGAAGTTTGGAAGAAATGGTTTTAAATAATTTTTATAAAAATGTCTCGATTGGATATATACTGGAAGTTAAAAGTCGTAATGTCTTGAAAATTAAAATAAATTGGAATCAAAGTTTGGTCATGCCCGCATTTGCTGTTGTCGACCTATTTAAAATCTCTGCCTGGCGATTGATACCAAAATTAATTAAATTTTAATATTTTTAAAGTTAGAAGCATATCGCCCCAGGATTGATATCCAACGATATTGATATCCAACGAAATTTCAATAATTTTATCCTAAACTCAGTTCATATCTAGACAGTTATGTCTTTATCTTGTGAAAAGACACTTCTACTTAATTCTTTGACAAGAAAGTCACATAATGTCAGTTCGCGCAGTGTCATAAAACCAAGTGGTAGCTTAACTCCCAACAGCTCATTAAATGATATTCTTAGAATTCCTTAATCCCGGTACAGGAGGATACTGAAAAAAATATATTAGCACATGATAGATCAATTCTACTCTCAAAACAGTAATTTAAGTTCTACAAATAATATCCTACTAAACTCTGTCAGCAATAGAAAATTAAAATCAGCAATAGAAAATTCCTGAAAACATCAAGGTTGATTTTATGCCACTTCTCCTTCAAAATGTTCCACAGTCCATCCAATATTTGGGGATGCCACGTATAAAGAGCTTGTTTTAAACGTGCAAATGCACATTAATCCATAGGAGACACATCAGGAGATTTCGGGGATATGCATCTAGAAGGTACAGCTTTAATTCCGGTTTCATATCTCATTTTTTCAAACCATAAAGCAGTAGATTTAGAGGTATGAATTGTAGCCTTTACCTGATTGAACTTAATACATTCAAGATCTTTTGGATAAAGAGATGAAATTTCGTCTTAAATATAGGTGTTTAAAGTTTTTTCTGATTGTAATCCGAATTAGTTTTGATAGTTCCTACTTTCTTTACTTTAAATTTCTCATTATAGAAGAATCCAATAAGAAGAATAAAACCTTTAGAAAAATTGTCCTTGATTTTTCTGAACCAATATACTATGTCTTTTTCTCCTCTTTTTTGGTAGTAAATTAATCTTTTTCTATTGCAATAAAAGACCCCAATAAAAAATAAGATTTAAAAATGCGTGTGTCGTTAACAATTCTTCCAAAAGAGACTATGTGCCCAGTGAGCCCAAATATAAAACTAATCAATTACCACGCAGGAATGATGTGAAGGGGATTATGCGATTAAGAACTATCTTGTGACATAATATCTCTTCCTTGTGACTATAAAATATTTTAAATAAATTTATTAACGCTGTAAGTATTATATTAATCTTATGATAGTTATTTTTAATTTTGAAATCCTTTCTTTCAAATTCTTGTTTTCCACTTCCAACGTCCTACCAGATTGAGTTTTAATTATCGCTTTGCGTGTAAATCAGGTAGAAGGAGTATTTAAGGAAGGCTCAGCTTACTTAAGTAGGAGAGCTCAGGAATCCTTAGTGGCGTGTTTGCCGTCAGGCTACTTCGTTATTAAACCAAGTACGCTCGGCCGTATTGTACGTGCCTGTTGATAATTGCCGGCTAATTTAATTAAGGCCAACTACGTTAAGTAATTGTGTCTACCTTCGGCTCAGTTTAGTTTAGTATTAGATTAGTTTCTTATTTTCATATCTTGATTTAAAAGCCAAAATGGAAGCTTTCCTGTAAGCCTGAGAAGGGGCCATCTGCTAGCATTTTCTTTGAGTCTTTGAACCTTTAATAAAATATACTGACACTGTTTAGCGAAGTCCGTGTCATATAAGAATATATCAAACGCTTCCGAATATAATTTATGGAAAAAAAGTCATTTATAACTGGCATCACAATTAATTACTTTATGAATATTAACACAAATAGGACAATTTAACATGTGACGCCATCTATTAATGACTTTTAAAACAATTTTAACTGATTAAAAAAGAATATATCATTTAACTAAATTTTATTGCAAACTTGATTTATAACTTTACCAAACCAAAGCTGAGGTATTATTTATATAACTGTATTTCTGACAAATTTAATGTATAGTTATTCCTTAAATAACTGCCTCTACGGCATGCAGTACTTCAGCTTAGTAATTTTACCGTAGCCTTTGTGTTGATAACCATATTTGACTAAAAGGATCTAAACTACACCGCGTTTACTTTCAAAATAAATCTAGATGTGCTTGACCGGATTAATGCTTGTGCAAAGCAACTAATGTCTTTACAGAACAATTGTAAAAATTTTAGCAACACTTTTGCGCGTTGCTGCGAATAATACAAATAGAAAATAACAAATGTAATACTTTTAACTAAATTAATTAAATTTTTACTTTAAACTAATGTAATACTTTTAACTTAAAATCCGCCGTTGATCAAAAGTACATTTCTTTTATTTCTAATGTTACAAAGTTTATTCAAAGAGATAAAAATTTTGTGTCACTAGGATTTATGAGAAACCTGACTTTTACTCAAAAAAAATGAAAAAAGCTCAAAAAAAAAGAAAGCAAAATGTTGAAATTATATTAAAAAATTCAGCAGGAATTTTTTTTTTTTTTTTTTTTTTTTTAAATCCACAGCTTTCTTCTTGAATTTTTCTCCTTCATGTTTGCAATATTTGTTTATAATGTATGCAAAAGTATTCTTAAACCTTCCAAAAATGGTCGATAGGCGGTGAACGGATTTGAAAATGCCTGCGTTGTCAACAGATATCTATGTTGAAAATAAATATTTTATTAAATAATTAATTTTATGCACTCCATGATGTGAATGTAAAGAATGAAACGTCTGTGCGTGTGTCCAAATTTTAGTCACATTTAGTGATGCATATGTTAAAGCAAGAAAATAGAATTTTTAATCGAATTTTAATTGTTGTTGATGATTTCTTCACTAAAAAGCGGAAAACTTAGGACGGCTGTCTGTCTAAAAGACATGTCATTGGGGTTTTTGTTGAAGCAGGAGACGTGAAAAATGAGTAATGCCCTTGCAGGGCCCAAATCCTGAACCTCTCGAATACGAGTCACACATGTTTCCAATTATAGTATAATGTATTTCTCCCGCCTTCTTAGAGTGCCTTCGTGATGTAGTGGTCTGCATACTGGGTGCGTATTTCACAGGTCCGTGGTTCGATTCCTGGCCTTCCTCATTTTTCATCTTTCCAGCTTACAAAAAATGCCTAATGTCTCTACAATACCATGAAGGTATACGGAAAGGAGGTGAAAAATACCTTTTAGATGAAAGATCTGTTAAAGCGATCTGTAAAAACGATTACACGTTTACTGTTGGAGTTCATCTAAAAAAATTCTAGGAAAATAAATTAATTTAAAATAAAATTTTATTTTTTGGCAGGATCATTTAATAATAAAAAAGGACAGAACGTAGACGATACTAATGGTAGAAAAAGACAATGGACAATTATGACTTTTTTCTTTTTAATAAAAGTTAATCAGTAATTTATACATAATTAGACTTAACGTAAGAAGTTCAACTATTTAAATCTCACTTTTCTGTAGCCCACCAGCGGCCGAGCGGTAAAGTCGCTGAACACTGGTAGTTCGGTCCGAGATTCGAATCCCGCGAACAGGCTGGCTGCATGGGTGTTTTCGTGGTTTTCCCCATGTGTAACGTGTATACGAGCCAGTTTCCCTTAGAAAGTCCTCCACGAAGGCATCCCTCCTCTTAGGCAGATAGCCCTCGAGGCTTTGCCATAATCACACACACACACACACACACTTTTCTGTATATTCCAATAAAACATATTACATATTTCCATCAGTCTTTAAGCTGCAGACGCTTTAAAAGCAATAGAGGCAGTCCGAGATGAGTTGCATCTCTTTCCAAATATCTAACGTTTTTTTTGATTGTGATATAACACAGGTCTTCTAAGGAAGAACAATACTTCGATTTCCAAATAACGTAATTGAACAGGCTAAATCTTCTGCACCTAAATTCGTGTGGTCGTAAATTCGCACCAAAATTGATGAGTAAATCAACAATTTTCTTCTTTCTAGTTTTGCATGCATAGTATAATAGAGTATGACGAAACTTGTCACAAATGTCGGCATGACTTCCAGAAAACAGAAGTTTTCTAACTAAAATTTCATGTTCAGTCTCAATTGCAAAATATAAAGCAGGGTGACCCCAGCGATCAACAGCATTTACATTGCATTGACAATCTATCAGAAACATACACAGATCTAGACGTGAGTGATTCAGATATTGGAACAAATTTCAGTGCATCCCATCTAAACCTTACTATAGCAGTACTCAGAGCTGTACTCCCATACACGTCGGCATGGTAAATCTTCGGAAGAAAGTCGGTATTAAAATTTCGCATAATTTAAAATATTTCAATATGAATGGTTACATAATCGATTCCAAACAATTAATGAGACATGAATTTGCAAAACGTATCTTCATATAAATTTTAAAACTGTAGAAATTCAGTACAAAGGAAATGTCCCGTAAATCCCAACTGTTCAATAAAATACTCAAGGAACATTCTTGTACTCATTATTATGCATATAAAAAATGACAGAAAAGTAAGAATATAGCGAATTTAAAATTTAAATGAATATAAATGAATTTAAATGGTATTGTAGATTAGTTCGGGAATTAAATCTTTTATATGTTTGCACATTTTTAAAAATTTTTTTTAAAAATTATTTTGGCTTTTTTTTCTTTATTTTGACTTTAAATTTGCTTTTTTACTTTTATACGTGTTTGTTAAAATTTAAATTTAAATTTGTTTAAATTTATATACATGCATATATACATTTCTGAATCTGGTTCTGGTAGCAGAAAAGCACCGAGGAAATTAGTTTTTTCTATAGAGGGAAATTTGAGTATTTTCTCTTTTTCTACACCTGTTCTCACCAGTGGTGTAAGTAGAACTCTTGGGCCCCTATGCAAAAAATTTTCTTGCCCCCCCCCAAAAAAAAATACAGTAGTAAAAAAAAAGGAAAGAAAACAGACTGAAAGATTTTAGATTTAAACGGTCAACCAAAACGGTTTGTTAAAGTTTTTTACCCTGAGCACGCAGTCTACCAGTCTGCTGTTGTACTCATTCCTGCTAACCTTAGCTTTCGCACCTTTTTTTCCTTTGTATGTGTGTGTTTTTTTAGTTTTATTATTAAGCATCGTTTTCTTCGCAATTACGCCACATACAGTTCAACACCAAAATGATTCTTTAAAAAGAATCAATTCTTTATTTAAAATTAAAATTCTTTAAAAAGCTGAATAACTGCATATGTTTAGAACTCTAGATGCAGTATTAAGTGTTGGCATACATTTTTAAAGTCTTTTCAGTTTTTTCCCAGTTCTTTATATCAGTATCCAATTTTCTTAGTAAGATGGCTCAAAATTTTTTTTATAATTAAGTTTTTATATACTAAATTTATTTATTAAGTATCACGTTCATATAACATACGCTCTAACTTGCGCCATATAAAACTCAGTTCAACAGCAAAATCACAATATATTTAAAAACAGCATATTTATATTCGCTACATTATTTTTTTTAAAACTAACCGTTCGCACCGGCAAGCCGCATAATATAGTTATCATAAAAAAGAATAATGATTTTAATGAGTCAGCTAATATATATAATTTTTAAATATTGAATACTTCTAATTAAACATACCATGATTTTAAACACGTTTACTTAAATAAATCATATCAGAAAGTGGTAAAAAATGTTTTTAGGAACTGCGCTTGTTGCTTTTAAAACGCTTAGTTTATTATTCAGTAACCTTCCAGATTAAATATGAAAGTATCTCAGGCTTTTCTGAACGCGTGGAAGACAAAAGAGTTTTACTTCTAGCAGCGGCAACAGATTGCTTTCAAAGAGACGACTTTGTTAATTAAAACTGAAAGATAAATAAATATCTTACATTTGTGCACATGTTTGGGTAAAGGACTACGTTATTCAAAATTTAATGGCTCTAGGTACCGTCGCTTTCTTAAAATGCGAGAAACATACATTAATACATGCAGAATCTTCATTATTTAATTTCTTTAAAAATATTCGCGGGTGATAATATTTGACGGCAACAGTTTGATGAAGGATATGCCGTTTATAGTGAACCAAAGCAAAGCGTATTATACTGTAAACTGTAAGAATCATTCACATTTATGAATTTAATTTTAAGTTTGATACTAGGACTGATTTTTGGAGTTAGTTAATGGAAATGCCAGTAACAGATTAAATATATGAACAAAATTAAACTCTCGAAATTATATGTTTTGAAAATTGAGAGCTGCAAATAGTGTACCATAAGTTCTCTTTTATTTTTGAAAAATTCATTCCAAATTAAGTATTAGAATCATGCCTAGTTACTTCTTTGATTTATACTTCAAAAATATATCTATTGATTATTCGATTATAATAACGAAATATATAGAAACAAAATAATTACACAAGTATAAAATAATACCACTTTAATAAAAATTATCGTACTTGTTTTCAGGCATCTGGTAATTTAATTCTTGTAATTTTATACCTTGTTACATATTTTGTTCCATTCATATATGCCTATATACATATATATATAATTTAATGATTCCATATTATGTATATAACCAAAAATTGCATCAATAATGTATTTCTCAGTATGAATAACTTAATTCTTGAGAATTTTCTGCAGACTAGTTTGCGTTATTTTATAAGTCCCGAATCAAAAACAATTAAACAGGGCGTTAGAAAATTAACCACACAGTAGCCACCCTCAATGTATTTGTAATTTGGTAAACAGTCCTTAAACGTGAAAAGATTGAAAGACATTTGAGTTGCGTCTATTTTCTCATATACTCGGATATTCCGTATATATGTAACATAGCATTCGAAATGCAAAACTCAGTATTTGCACTATAAGCTGCCCAGTCGGTATAGTGGTCAGTGAAGATGACTGCGATGCCGAAGGGCCTGTGTTCGAATCCCGGAGAAGGCATGACTGTAACTGTCCGTCCCTTCATAGGATAGGCGATGGTGGCCCACCTATTAGGTGCCTCCATAATAAAGAGACCACCACATCTGGTCTTGTATAGATTAATGGACTGGGTTACATTTGTAATTGTTCACAATCTGCCATTGGGAAAAATGTTTTAGTTCTTATTTGGGCGGTGGGTTACCTTTTTGAACTATTCAGAAAAATGATTGTAACCTCGACACCAGTTGACATTACATAAAAAAAAAATTACAAACACAAAAAGAATGTATTTAAAAATATGCATATGTGCGTTATAAGGTATTTTCTCCCTCGACTGCGCATGCCTTCCTGGTGTAATTGGACGCTGATGAAAGCGCACATTGATAAAAGCCCAGACAGATAAAAGCCCACACTGATAAAAGCCCACATAGATATAAGTGCACGCTGATAAAAGCCCACACTGACAAAAACCCACACCGATATATATGCTACGTTAAAATTAATATTTTTTCCCTTTTTTCTTCAGCTTCACAAAGCAGGTTCATGAATAAAGATAAAATAAAAATAAATTAAATTAATAAAAATAATTGAACAATAAATTTAAGTAGCAGAACACATTTCATTTTGGGCTCCGGCTGAATTAAAATCCTATATGTATATAGAACAGAGAGTCAATGGAAATAATATAATTAAAAACATATATATGTATGTGTAACTTTGTTTTTATATTTACGCGACAAATGGAAGTGAACCTCGTATAAGTCCGACAAAGGGAGATGAAAGGGAATACTGGCCACACTGCTTCTTTTAATTCTACAAAATTATAAGGAGTATAAAATGTATGTAAATTTTCATCATATACAGAGAATAATTTATGAATAATTTTCACTGCAGAAAATTTTGCAGATAATGAATTAATTATGGAGAATTATAGCCTAACTTTCATTTCAAGGAAAAAAATAAAAGTACCGTATTCTATTATGATTAAGTAAACATTTGTGTGCGCTATCACAAACACTGTTTTAAGAGTGAATTAAAAGCAGGGTTTCAAATAATCTAGTTAAATTTTGACAACTTGGATTTTAAATAAATTAATTTCATTCCCACTTGAAATTTCATTTTTAATCATAATAATTATTACTTGTAAAATTTTTCATGAAGTCATAGCTATTTTGGATTTCCTGAAAATGTGTGTTGTTTATAAATGGGCATTCGCGGGGTTTTCTCTTGCAGCTTTCTAACTGGCCGCTGGCTATTCAGGCGGGGAACCATTGAGTTCCTTTTCTTTTGCCCCAACTGTGTGAAAAAGCAGTTAAAGAGAGGAGAACCTTGCTTAATTGCTTTATCCCCTATCGAGCCTAGGGTGCCAAAGAACGGCCTCAGAAGGGACGGGATGGCAGAAGAGCAATTAAAGGGTGGTCAGGAATAAATTAAAGAGGATTTTAAATGTTTTTTGTTAATTACTAGAAAATAACAATATCTGAAATTCCGCTTGTAACTGAAGTTAACCCTTTCCCTTGCATTTCTTTAGTCTAGTTCTTGAATAACTTTTTATCTAAGGATTTAGTTAGCATTTCAATTATTTTAAAAATTTCAATAACTGGAAAACGAAAGGAATTAAATATTTCTTAACCATTTTTAAAGGGATAATTCACTGTTTTTGCAGTAAAACTGCAGAGTGGAAAAATATGCTAGCTCCTGGTTCGATAGTGTTTCTAACAACTTTTTGATGAACTAATTAAACTTGTTTGTTCTATCGAAGTAAAGCCATTGTTTAAAAGTAAAACTACTGAATTATTTCTAAAAAAGTTAAATTATTACATGTATTAAAATTTACGTAAAAGTAATATTTTTCATTTTAACTTTCATATGGTTGAAAATATAGCCATATGAAAGTTAGAATGAAAAATAAGAAGCCATATAAAAGTTAAACTATTCGAATAATTTTAATAACGAAGATTTCTGAACTCAAGAACAAGAGAATTTAAGAACCATGAACCATTGTAAGAAAAGTAATCTTGCGCATTAAAAATAATTTTTATTTCAATAAAAAATATTATGTTACTCGATTAACTGTAAACACTTAAAAAACAGTACATTTTAATTTACCGTAATTATTTATATTCAAAAACTTTCAATGAAGCAAATTTATTAAACAGCATTTAAAAATTGAATTTCACTGGAACACTTCTTTTGGGGGTTTTATGCTGTTATTACATGTTGAATATTATTTCACCTAGATTAAGAAAAAGAAACGCGTAACACGTAAAAATTTCTTATTTAGAAAAATTATCAAATTTAAGTCATTTTTTTCACATCGAAATGTATTATTATCCCTATACGAATTCTATATTCTGACAACACAGAAATAGTAGACACATAACTTCTAGGAGATATTTCTTATAAACCTCGTGTGTTGGCGATCAAGTAGAAAAAATGCTTAATTATGGAGCTACGTTTTGAATATTGTTTTCCCTTATTAAATAAGTTCATTTTTTTTTTTTTTTTTTTTTTTTTTTTAAATTTGTGTCTTAACTTTTATTTTCAAAAAACGTGCACGAAGTTTTATATAACAAAAGTTAGTATAAGAGAAGTGAGACAAATTAAATTATATGTACATTCAGTCACTATTAAAAACTAATTCTGTCTAAAAGCTGTACATTAAGAAAGCGTCATTCATCCAATTCTTAAGCTTTTCATGTAGGCACAAGGCTCACCAGCGACCAAGTGATAAAAAAGCTGAACACTGGTAGTTCATTCCAGGGTTCAAATCTCGGTGGAAAAGCTTACTGCATGGGCGCTTTCGTGGTTTTCCCCTTGCGTAACATGTATACGAGCGAATTTCCTTTAAAACGTCCTCCACGAAGGCATGCCTTTCCTTGGCTTAGTGCCATTTCGTCCGTTTTCTTTTCATGCCGGACAAACAGTGTCGTTTGTCCGCGGCCTGTCGATCTTATTCTGTCTTTCCCGTTTCATTCGTTGTTCAAAAAGTCACTTTTTGATTAAAAAAAGATATATTCAGGCGAAATGACCCTTACTACTTTGACCTGACTTAGCCCTTGAGTTCTAATATTTATTAAACATTTTCTTTAAATAAATTTATTCCGAGCAGAATAATGAATTTCAGACATGTTCAAGAGGCGTGTTTTTGAATCTAATTCCATTTTTGTCATTATAGTGTCCATTGTTTAATTTCACATACTTCTAAAGAAATAGAACCACTGTTCCTCTGCTTTGACAGAAAATCAAAATGTAGCAAGTGTATAACGAAGATGTACATGTTTTACTAAAAATATAGTGAGCCCTCTATAAACGCAACCGTTCACGGTTTTAAAGGATTTTGGTTGTACATATGGTGGTCTTAGAAATATAATATTCACTGGCAATGTTTGTTTATCTTCACAAAAAGTACAGGTCTCTTTCAAAAGGCGACGTCTTAGAAATGTCTTCAACAGATATAATTCACTATAATTACTATTTTCTAATGTGTGTGTGTGATTATGGCAAAGCCTCGAAGACTATCTGCCTAAGGGGAAGAATGCCTTCGTGGAGGGCTTTCTAAGGGAAACTGGCTCGTATACACGTTACACGTGGGGAAAACCACGAAAACATCCATGCAGCCAGCCCGTTCGCGGGATTCGAACCTCGGACCGAACTACCAGTGTTCAGCGACTTAACCGCTCGGCCGCTGGTGGGCTTATTTTATAATGGATAATGGAATTAATTTAATCTAATGTCAGCTACAAAACGGTTATTTACAAAAGGGAGATTTAAAAGCACTGTAACTGTAATTAAGAGCACAGTAATTTTTCTTTCACAATCAGCTGTTAGATAAGATTAGCTGCTTTCTGTTTATTTTTCACGTTATATAACAGATATTCATACGTCTTGAACAAATATACAGCAAATGCAAGACAAATTATTAAAATATTACAATTTGAAACATTAGTACTAATTTTCTATTACTATACATAATACTATTAATGAATGATGAATTTATATAATATGTATACTTAGAATCTAAAAACGATGAATTTTGAATCTGATGACTCTATAAATATATATTTATGTTATTATATGCATAGTTCTTTGTAATCTTCACAATCTCTAATAAAATGCTTCATATTTATTACTATATTTTGAGGTGATTGTACTTAAATTTGTAGAGATGTTGACTTCTAAGAGTTGTTCCATCCCCCCCAAAAATAAATAAATAAATAAATAAAATTAAAATTAAAAACACTATTCCAAATTGCTGTAGTTGAAAGATTAAGAGGTTATATTTGGAATTCATTTTCTTCCAGGGTGTCAGCTGATAGTTTTAATTTATTGAGAAATCTAAAAGAAAATATCTCTAGGAAATCGCCAAATTATAATTGTTACATTCAAAAAAGCTTTCAATGAGAAATATATTTAAACTTTGATAATAAGCTCAGTGTAAAGTAAAGAATAAAATATCTCTTAACCAAGTTTTCATTGTGCTTAACTGTTTTAATATTCCTACACTAAAAAGGAACGAAAAGCAACTAAAGGAAAAACGAAGAAGAAATAAAATAAAATTCAACTGTTTTTAATTAAAAAGTTAATAGTTTTAATAATGAAACAGAATTATATTTAATATCAGCCATATTACCTTAAAAATAGCATGTGAGAAACTCCACAATGATATTTTTCATTTTCACATACACATACAAAAGTTAAATAAGTAAATAAATAATAAAATGAAATTTCAGATTTATCATCGATACGTTATAGCTAATCACTTAATCAGAGAGTAGAAAGTTTGCTTTCAACATAATAAATTAAACAAACAGACAGACAAATATTTGTCTCAAATATATGTATACAAACAGACATATGTTTGAGACATTAAATTCAGATCTGAATAGCTCCATTTATTACAATTAATATTATAAATACATGGTATAGTAATAAAAAAACCATATGTCCATTTCGATTATGTGCGCTTTTAAATCAGTATGGGATTTTATCAGCGTGGGCTTTTATCAGTGCGAGCTTTTATCAATGTGCGCTTTCATCGTTGTGGGTGTTTGTCGCGTGGGCAATTATCATAGTGGGCTTTTTTCTGTGGGCTTTTGATGCATTCTTTTAAATATCGTCGATAAAAATTAATAAGACCTCACAACGTTCTGAGTTCATGAACGGTTGTTGGAAGTTTGTAATTTACAATAGTTTGGACTTTGTTAGGTAAATTTCTGTATGCCACAATACATTCATACCTTCGAGCAGATTCTCCATTATTGATTTCTTTAAAGCGATAATATTTGGTGACAACAATTTGAAAAGTAAATTACTGTGAGTCAATGCAAAATCCATTTCGAGACATTCCATTCGGGACAAAAGTCCGTTTGGGGCTCATTCTTATGAAAAGTTTTGTTAAAAGAAGTCGGAATCTCAATCCACTGACAACACCCGATTGATATCTGAAATAACTTAGCATGCATATTAAGAAACTATAGATATGCAAATGTATGTGATTGATTTTGTAGGAAACGGTGCAATGCACGCATACATACAATTATTAGATATTTACTCTTGAGGACGTGCAGCACGTGTAACTTTCTTTCTTTTTAATCTGAATTTGCTTCAAGTTGTTTCTAAAATTCGCTTTTAAACATATATTAACATTTTTCTTATTTTAAGCAGATACTTGATTTTTTTCATCAATATTCTCATTATTTTTAATACAACATAGATCGGGGTTACCACATTCTGAGGAAAAGAAGTCAGGGATGCTCCAAACAAAATTTTAACCAGTTTTATCGTTCGAAAAGGAAAATTTTGCCAGAAATTTAATTTCCGAAGGATATGGTTAGAGCACGATAATAATAAATGAAAAGTAGTCATGCATAAACTACCGGCTGCTATCAGAAAGTTATTATTTTGTAAGATTGCAGTAAGAATACAGAGGCTGTTCACACATTTTAGACGATGTATATTGTATTCACAAAACTAAGAGGACTCATCGGGAGATTTAGTAGGGATATCAGCTAAGGGTATGGCCTTGATACCAGCTTTTTGTTCCATTTCTTTTAGGAAATTTACAGTGGATTTTGTAGTGTGACTGTTAGCTTTGTCCTGATGGAGTCTCACACATGGATGGCACTGTGGGTAAAGCGATGGTATTTCATTCAGAAAAATTGGCGATAAAATATGTTCCTGATACTATTTGGAGTTAATCTTGACATTTGTTTTGCACTCTCTTTATTTTTAACTTGCCATTATAAGAAAAACCAGCAACAATCATGAATCCCTTAGGAAAAACTTTCTTTCGATTCTTTGAACCATGTACTTAAATTTTTTTCTCCCCTTTTATGATAATAAATGGCTTTTTTTTTTTTTTTTTTTTTTACAATCATTTAAATAACCCATGCTTCATCTATTGTTATAAATATTTTCCATTTTTCTTGAGATACGAGTTTCTCATATAGAATTCTGCAGCGTGTCCTGAATTGAACGATATGCTTTGGAAGAAGACGATGCACATTGCGTTTTCTTGCTTTCTTAAGGTTTAAATCAATGTTTATCATTTTCTTACAGTGGACACCGGACATTTTAATGATTTTGCAACTGTCCTCTGACTAGGGGGATTTTCTTTTAATATTAAACAACGTACGTTTGCAATAGTCGAAGATGTGTGTTTTTTCTTTGGATACTTGTTTGGAATTTTTGTCCCACTTGAGGCTCCAATTTGACGCTTTTTTCCTTTCTTGTTGATGATATTACCTATCGACGCTTTAGATATCACTAAACAATGACTCTCACATCGTTTTTGGATAACGGAGTATGCATTATTGTCGTCGGAGAGAGCGTCAATGTAACCTTCGAACCACTGCTTTGTTAAATTCGCCATTTTGAATAAAAACAAAACTTTCAAGCCACAGACGATAATTTTGACTTTTAAAAACATAGTACAAATGAAATTACTTCTTTTGCAGCAAACGATTTTTTATTACCGCTTACCAAAATCGTCTAAAAAATGTGCGAACAGCCTCTGTACATAGTGATATTAAAATAACAATATGCGATAGTAGCTGAGTCGAACACGTTGCACAGAGCGCCATGAATCCGGCTCATTTACCATATAAAGAAGCCTGAGGGACACCTCACAATCATGAATCTTGATGGCATTTCCCAGGAGGGACATCGGAGGAACAAAGAAAAAGGGGGGCCAGGATTTCGAAAGATCCAACACATGAGCAGTAGATAAGGCTACAATGAGTTGGAGCATAAAACAACAGATGTAAGGTGAAATCGCATGTTTGGAAAGTTTTCTAAGTGTGAGAGCAATTGCGACGTCCTGTTAGCTTAACTAGAATCTACAGAAAAAAAAGGTTCAAATAAAAAATGTAAGGGAAAATAAAATGGATAAAATGCTGTTATAAAAATGCAGATACGAACTTGAATAGAGAGAAAAAAATAACCAAAGAAATATAGTTTAGCAATTACAATAAAGGAATTAGACAATTATGCGAATATTTTTAAAACTTTCAAAAACTAGCGCTAAAACACCTAGTTGGGAAAATACGCCCAAATAGGGTATTTTTCTTATATGAGGTTTCCTTTGCTTAATTTTTTAAGTTAAGGTTTTGCATTTTCCCACCTTCTACCTGTTTTCGAGTTGTAACCTAGATTGTATTACTTATAATAATTTATATTCCTGTTGATAAATATTTCTATTTATTCTTTCCAGATTTAAGTTTTCTTTACCTAGCAACATTTAATTCTTTTCAGGTGCTTTTGTTTGTTACTACCATTTCCAGTTTCTTATATTTCATTTACATTTAACGTGTAATTTTAGATTTAATTTATTGCTCATTTATATAGGTAAATTCAACCATGGATCGGTTATCTGGAAAGACAAAACCTAAAGAAGTTGCACCAAATCTGTTAAAATATATGGCAATGGTAAGTACCATTTCTCATAATTTTCCCTCCAACATGACTCAAGTTTTCCTCATAATCATCCTAGCCTCTAATTATTTTCACTGAAGAAATTCTTGCATAATTGGCATATTTAATATTTTATATAATCTGATTACTCCTATTCTTACTTAAAAATAAATTTTATGTGTGAAAATATTTGCTCTCATTTATGAGTCGAAACGAATACAGACAAAATGACAAAACAAGTTTTTTGGAATTACGGATCATCTTTGCCAAACTTACCGATTTCTCTTTGAAATTATGTTACAATTTTTATTTGAATTATGTTCATAACAGCAACATTGTTTATCAGTAGCAGACAGATTAAACATAAAAAAAAATAATAATATCTCATGTTTTTCAAATGGCAACAGATTAGAATGAAAAGTAAAAGAAGGCGTTAAAGTGAAAGAAATCAAAATCGCATTTCGAGACTAAAATTCCGTTAGGGTTAAAAATCACGATCCCTTCTTACGAATGAATATCGAGTTGAATTATAGATATAACTACATCCAATTGACGTTTCGTCCAGGCAAAACGACTACCAGCCCTCACATTAACTTAGACTTGTACCTAATAATAGTCGATTCATTATTTAAAGTAGGTCAAAGCCATGAGGATTATATGCCTGACAGGAGGGATGCCTTCATTTAAAGCTTTCTGAAGCAAATTTGTTCACCATTTTGTTCTTATCATTCTTCATTTAAAGCCAGTTTGTTTGCCTGGGATTCAACCCAAACTTCCTCGAATTCAGTGGTCTTAATCACGCGGCCAAGAATGAGGCGCACCTGATAATGAAAAGAAAACAATTCTGAAAAAAAAATTTTTAGTCTTAATGCATAAATTGTAATACCTAAAATATATTTCATATTTCATTTCTGAGGGGGGAATTTAATTAAATTATTTGTTTTTCTGTTATAATATTTGTGAGTAACAAACGAAAAAGTTTTTCTCTTATAATATTTGAGTGACAAACAAAATTTCTGTGGTCCTTCGTGTGAAATGATTCGATAACTTGAAGACAGACATAAATGGTATTTTTTCAATTGGAGCTGTCTGGTATGTTACAGCCCGATTTAAATTATATTTACTTTTCATTCGTTTTTAAAGTACATTAACCATATAATTTTTTATTTTAATTTAATTATTCCTTTTTTCTTTTTTTTTAATAATGCAGGTTAATAAAAGGATTGAGTCCATAGATATGAAAATAGCAGAGTTAGTTGAAATATTAGTAAATTATAAAAATCATCTGGAAGAAATGAGAGAGGATCCAGCAAGAGTGAGTTTTTCACCCCTTTTGCAAGTAAAAAGAAATATGTGAAATTGATTCAAGATTATTTAATTATATGATTTTTTTCTTTTTATTTGTATTGAAATCGCAGAGTCGAGTGTACAAAAAAGAAAAAAACTGTAAGTATTTTTTCCCCCAATTTTCAGATACAATGATCTGTCAACAACCTGTTTTTATATTTCATACTTAATTTTACCTAACAAATGTTTTTATGTTTGCCATTTTACAATGTAAAAATAAGCTGGATGCATATTTGAGGTTTTGGAGACTACGAAACCTGTCCGGTATTTATATATGGAGTAGATAAAAATGTAAACTATATGTCATAGAGCTGTTTTTATCTCCTCTTAAATGTGGAAAATCTTATATCAGACTTTGTATAATTGCAATCTTACTTTTTTTTATTTTCAGCCACTTTTCTTATTTACTTTATTTCAAAAAAGAATTACGTTTTTCATATCTCAAAAGCGCGACTTAGGATATATATTATATTTATGTATAGCATTATTCTAACATAGGCATTTTGACACAAATTCGGACTTTTTCCGAAAGAAACATATAATTTTTTTTTTCATTTCAATTCTACGAAACAAATTATGCTTATATGTTAAATTTTCTAATTTTTGGTGAGAAATTGAAAAATTTATCTTGGCGCATTTCTTTTCAGTTTGGCCAAGAATAATTCACTTGGCGGAATTCTTAATTTATATTAACCTACTTACTTTCCTTATTTTTCATTGATGCACGAGAGGAAAAAGGTCCATCGTTCATTCTTTCAAATAATTGTAACAAAGTGCGTGAACCACATTTTCGTTATTATCGCTTATATAAAATACGCCAAATTTCAAAACGCACCAAAATGTAAATTTACATATATCTTAGGAAATATTGAATAAAAAATTCTGAGTTTTTGCTGATATGCTTAGAAATACATCTACTTTAAGATAATGTTAAAATTTTTATAGGTTATAATACAAACTTTCTTCGAAAAATTTATAAAAATTATTTAAAAATACAAATTTTTAAAAGAAACAATAAAAATGTACGAATTATATTTGGATTAAGCCTAAATTCGAATTCTGGAAGAAGGAATCAAGTTAGTTTAATAAAAAAAGAAATATTAATAAATATGTATCAAGTTCAATTAAACATTGAGGAGCTAAAATTTTTAGAACTAATTTTTATAAAAGTACTCGTGAGATTTTTACAAAACTTGGCAGTTTCGCATAATTTGAGTCGCGGAATCGAAATACGAAAAAAAATTGGCATATCATTTCAGAAAAAGTCCTATTTTGTGTCAAAATACGTATATTAAAACCATGCTATATATCAGGGGTCGCCAAACTTCATAACGACAGGAGCCGCATAGTAGATTTCATGAATGTTCGAGAACCGCAAATACATATTTATACCGTTTCAAAAATAATAAGACATGTATTCAATGGAAAGAAAGTTTTGAAGTAAATTAATGAGAATTTCGCATTTTATATGTAATTAAACATGGTTACATATAAATGCAAATACATGTTTTTTTTCTGCTGGCCTGTATTCAGTAAAGTAAGTCCCAATAAAATATAAATTTGAAATTACTGCATTATGCAGTACTGTTCAGACAGGAAAAGGTAAACATTTTCTTTTTGTTTCCTTTATCCTCCTCCTTTTATAATTGCCGTTTGATTTTAGTAGAAATAAGCTAAAATCCGAAAAATATGAATTGGTCTTTAAGAATACAGTTATGTAAAACATTTTTCATTTGAGTGAATTATAAATAATTAATTTAAAAAGTGTTTTTTTAAAAAAGTGATTACTAAAGAAACGTGACCATGCCTTCTATATATAAATCTAATAAATACCCTAAGTCGCCCTTTTGAGACCCGAAAAACGCAAGTTGAAATTCGTCAAACGGGAGATATAGAAATGTCCCATTTTTTTAGGGGGGGCTAGTGTACATGCATAGATACAATTCTAAATCCAGTCCACCGGTAATTCTAAATTCATATATTACGTTCATCAGAGTAAATTGATTCCTAAAATAAATAAGTGAAATTTTGAAGCAATCCTGTGTAATTACCTTTTCGAAATCTTAACTTTTTGATCACCATTGTATTTAGGTATAACATGGAAGTACGTTATGGGAAATTTTTAAATCATGTAGAATTTTAATATTATTACGGATTTTGTATTTAGTTAGCTATTTTTAGTAGAACTGTAATTAAAATTGTTTTATATCCCCTCACAGTGCAGCACGAGACTTTTAAGAGAAAGCTACGTTGGAAAAGTAAAAATACAGAAGCACACGCATTTAACATTGAATAATTAGATATCTCGTAATTCTATTCTTTTGCTTTCCAGAAATCTCGAGAAAACGTAAATTACCAGAAGCTTCTTGTGACTGATTAAAAGGCTTTAAAAAGCTGGAGAGAAACATCTCAGTTCAGTTGTTTACTGAGTGTTGTTATTGATTGTAGCGAATTCGCGGTGAGATCGGATTAGCTTTCCTTGCGCTTTGGATTGCGTACTATTTAACGTTTTATTAGTTTAAAATATAACTACTGTGTGATATTGTACGAATATCTTTGAGGGAAAAAATCTAGCGTTTTATTACAATACTTGTGATAAGAATAAATTTTATTAACCTTTTATCAGACTTGTGCATTCAATCTATTACGAACCCGTATGCACGCAACAATATTTTTATATACAGTTCATTTTGAAACTCTTATCATATGTTATATGGTTACTGTACACTGTGGATATAAATACCTCCACATGTAAAATTAAAAATATATTGATATTTTATTCTTAACAATTTTATTACATTTAAATTCCTCTCAATAGATACGAGATGGAGAAGGATCGTCTGGCTGAGCAGTCTTTTCGTTTGGAGAAAATAAAATCTCTTGTGCAGAGATTTAATGCTATTGTGAGTATTATTCTTTAATGTCTGTTAGGCTTAATGATATTTATTAATGATCTGTCGTAACGAAGGAACTAAACTGAAATTATAATAATAATAACAATAAAATACATCTGTGACAAGTTTTCGACCTTACGGCCTTGGCTCTAGTGTAGAACTGGGTGCCCCTTCGATTAGCGACAATTTTTGTAAAATTTTGGCGATGAAATCTTATTTCTGGTTACCATGATAGTGTAACTTTGCCTCCTGATTTTTTTAAATAAAAATAGATTGATGTGTACATGGACAAATTTAAACATTTTAAATTTAAACGCACCAAAATGTAAATTTACATATATCTTAGGAAATATTGAATAAAAAATTCTGAGTTTTTGCTGATATGCTTAGAAATACATCTACTTTAAGATAATGTTAAAATTTTTATAGGTTATAATACAAACTTTCTTCGAAAAATTTATAAAAATTATTTAAAAATACAAATTTTTAAAAGAAACAATAAAAATGTACGAATTATATTTGGATTAAGCCTAAATTCGAATTCTGGAAGAAGGAATCAAGTTAGTTTAATAAAAAAAGAAATATTAATAAATATGTATCAAGTTCAATTAAACATTGAGGAGCTAAAATTTTTAGAACTAATTTTTATAAAAGTACTCGTGAGATTTGCGCAATGCCTAGTTTGTGCAATTCTGGGATTTTTTTTAAGGGAAAATAGATCGATGTGTACATGGACACAGAGTTTATGCAATTGTTTGACTTTTTATTTTGGTTCTGCGTAGCGGCCATCTTAAAATTGTGTCTTCCTGGCGCCGATCTTGGCGTCAAAAAAGAATCGCCAAAAATCAAGGGGCACCCAATTGTAAACTTTTACCACGGTCTTTACTTCCATAAATCTCCTATCCCCTAGGGTCACCTATTAGTTCGTACAATACTCCGGAAGTTAAATTTTCCGAAAAACTACAATGAAGATATACGTCGGGTAAGTAATTTCTTGGACGGAAAAGCAGTTTTCTTAAGTTTTAGCAGTAGTTAGATGAGGTATAATGCTTATATGGCATAAATGTACTTCAGAGTAAGTCCTAGGAAGTAGCACGTGATCACTATACACTAACCAAAGTACAAAATCATGATAAAATAGAGATGCAAATAAATGTAGTAAAAATGCAGAAATCATCGTAAAAATAAAATAATGCTTTAAAATATTTGGGTAAACAGTAAAGATGAAACTGAAATTATATATCTATGTCGTAACACAATTAAGAGGCAATCGGCCTAGTGCGGCCTTTACATATATATTATAAGTAGGGTATCTTTAATGATTTATTAAAATCCTGACACCATTAATATCTGCCATCGTATTTAACCTATATTCCATTTTAGTTGATTAAATGTGGCAAAACATTTATCGTAATTGATAAATAATCAATAAAACAATTCGACAAAATAACTGATGATCTGTGGTCATGTTTAATCCATCATAATCGAAATTAGTTGAAACAGTGGATACAAATTCAGCGTTGCATATTGTTGTTTCAAAGCAAATTAGAAATCGATGAAAATCTGTGGTTTTATTTTTATTTCCTCCATAACTTTTGATATTAGAATCTTGAGTTGTTCGTTTCAGATTGAGCCCACATTCCTTCAAAATTTTCCTGCTATTATACTGTTCTTTTCTTTTTGTATTTGCACATGCGTATATATTAGATTGATTGTGACAAGCAAAAATTTCACCAATGAAAATCAAAGAAACAGGAGATTATATTAAATTATTAGATTATTATAGATTATATTATTAGAACTATTATAGATTATATTATTAGATTATTATTAAAAAATATTGAATATTGGTAAAAGCGCAGTTTGAAGAAGCGGGTATTCACTCAGGTAGAGAAAATATAGATGCAATATAGATAAAATATGTGAATGCCACGCATGTGCACTCAGATGGTCTTCGGCTGCCTTCGCTACCGATTGAGTATTTTCGCTACCGATTAATTTGGTCAGTTCCATAGACTGCCCGTAGCAAGCGATTGAACTTTTTTGGGAAAAAAGGTGGACGTCGACCTTTCCCAGCACCCAGAAAAGAATTATAGAAAGTTTGGTGACGATAGCTATAGTAGTGACTGAGTGTATCATGAACAAACAAAGAGACATTCTTCTTTATATATAGAGAGAGAGATGTATGAAAGGGTATTGCTAATCTTTCAGTAGAGCCTTGAATACTCCAATATAGCCTTGAAATTAGCTTGCTTATAGTTTCTCAAGGCTATTAGAGTTAAATCTCTTGCTCTAGCAGTTATAAATTTTGATCACATGACTAACAAAATACGTAGTATTTTATGTTAATAACAATTGCCAGGAGTTGTATCAAGATTTATTGTCACATTGAAATAGTTAATGAACGCAGTTTTTTTAAACTTTGGAGCAAATCTTATTTCAGACTTTTCTTGTACAGACTGTGCAATTATGTGAGTTTAGGAGTGGTAATTTTTTTCAATCTATATTACAGGCTGATGCCATGAATATGACAGTAAAAGAACTGAAAAGACTGTCCAGAAAAGTAAAGACTAATACTGTAAGAAAAGTAAAGACTAATACTGTAAGAAAAGTAAAGATTGATACTGAGGTAAGAAATTTATATTGTGCTATTCCGTAACATGAACAAAAAAATATGATATGACCAGCAAATGACCAATTCCATGTTAAGACGTAGAATTTGTGGAATAGCAACGAGCTTTAAGTGAACTATCAACTTCTGGTTGATGGTTTTGAAGTAAAATCTAATTGGTTTATAAGCCCTATGGTTCAATGTTAATTATAAACATCACTCATTTTTTAGTATTCCATTCTCTCATACGATGGATATTTGTAACTGTACGGGCTCATGTACACATCAGTTGACACACTTAAAAATATCCCGTCGATCGTAGTATATCCTCTGGTCATCACATTCACAAATCAATCACCTAACAAACACAAAATTTTTAAACGCAGCATATCTATAGAATTTAATGAGCTCACAATTTATTGGTCCATCTTATTTTTCAAGTTAAATAATACCGGTTCAAAAAAAGGTCTGAAAAAAACCATTTTTTATTTTAGTCAACCACATAGATGCACAGAATCCGTCATAAGTTATCAAACATGTTGTGGTTTACGACATATGTTTGGAATACGATTCGAGTTCGATGAGTCACGTTGCACACACCACCCTTGTTTACATTCTTCGAGACACTACTACAGTCTGTCTACCACTAGAGCAGTTTCATCGGCATGTCCAGGTAGTGACGGTCACTAATAGGAACAATGAATAGTATATGCAATTAGAGTGAACCAAATCATTTTATTGACGAATGCTGGCAGCGAGAAAATGTTTATTATTCGGCTAATAGCTCTCGTAAACCTCATTACTATTTAGTAGTAAGTTCGAATGAATAAGTAGATATTTGAAAACAATTATTTGAAGAAATATTATTCAACCACGCAACTTCAATAATTAATATAAAATTCTAATAAAAATATCTAAAAGTGAAAAAAAATTTATGATTTTTAAGTAAAAAGTAAAGTTTTGTTGTGATAAAGTAAAAATATCTCCAAGAAAGAAAAAACTGTATGCTTTTTCCGACTATGCAAAATAGATGGGAAAATGAAAAGGTTAACATAAAATGAAAGGTTATGTCGGCAAGTGAAAAACTCTTAGGAGAAAGTAAAATATCTGATGTGGGCACCCCACGACTTCATTGAAAGATCTAAGAAAGTACACACATATATATACATATATATTTTTTTTTTTTTTTTTTCTGCACTTCATTTAAACTTATTTTCTGGAATTCCATTAGAGATGCATTTCTCATTCAATCGATTCGTGTCTACGCAAAAAATAAATAATAACTCAAAACATCTTCATTCAATCTTGTAAAATACAAAAAAAATTTAAATACCAAATATAGTTCGGTAAATTCAGTTAAATAAAGTCGTGCGTTCAACACATACAGTGTCTCACAAAAGTGATGGGACACTTGTGCTTTACAAAAGGAAACTGTGGTAAAATAAATTAAAAAAACACATAAAAATTTTTGTGAGTGTCTTTCATACTTAAATTTAGTAACAATTATTACATAACATACATTTTCTCAAAATATTAAAATATTCATTTAATAAAAATACAATTGTTTAGAACGAAGCAAAAAATGGCTAAGTGATGGGACACTTACTTTTCCATCAAATATTTATCCAAAAATTTTACTTTTTAAAAGGTTTTAATATTTTGTTTTATTTCCTTTTACTTTTAAAACATGATTTAATCTTCTTGGGATGGACTAATTTTTTTGTGATTTCTGGAGTGATCTTTCCCCATTCTTCTTGAAGCACCGATTTTAATTGTTGTTTTGAAGAAATGGTGTGTTTTCGAATTCTTGATTCCAATTCTTGCCAAATATTCTCTATGGGATTTAAGTCTGGAGATTGTTATCGGGTTTTTATTATTTCAGGACAGTTATACAGCAGTCTGTGTCTGACGTTCAAAGCAGTGTGCTTTTTTTATATCATTGTCCTGGGAGAATTTAAAATCGTTATGAAGGTTCAATTTTCGTGCTGAAGATTTCAAATTTTGATTTAAAATATCAATATACTTGTACTGATCCATTATATTGTCAATAAAAACAAGATTACCAACTCCAGCGGACAACATACACCCCCATACCATAACTCCTCCTCCACCACGTTTGACTGTTGGCACCAAGTTCTGTTTGCGAAATTCTTCCCTGGGTTTTCTCCACAGCAAGATTCTAAAGTCAGAACCAAATATATTAAATTTACTCTCATCAGCAAATATAACTTCATTCCAGTAATCAGAATTCTTAATGTTGGATTTTGCGAAAGCCAGTGTGAGTTTTCTATTCTTTTCACTTACGAAGAATTTTTTCCTGCTGCTCTACCGTGATATCCAGCAAATCGAATTACTCTTCTAATAGTGTCAGTATTAGCAATTACTCCATATAATGCTTGTAAATCAGCAGTAACTTTAGGAGCACTTATTCTTGGATTTTTTTTAATATTTCGAACGATAATTCGCTTTATTCCATTGGATAGTTTTGATGGTCGGCCAGGTCTTCTTTTATCCTGAATCATATGATTCTTTTTATATCGTTTAATGATATTGAAAACTGTTGAATAACTCAAGTTAACTGTTTCAGCAGTTTCTCTAATAGATTTTCCACGTTCAATATCCAAATTACTAACTAATTTTCGAATTTCAGGAAAAGTTTCTTTTTGTTTAGCATTCATGGCTGTACAGAGCTAAAAAACACAAAAATTCCGAAACAAACTGGAGAGAAATACTGCAGACGATTTTATAAATTATTGCCAATTGCTTTTGAGTAAAAATAAAACCCCAAAAAATATATTTATTGTAGTACGTAGTAGTATCTAATGGTGTCTCAACACTTATGTGAGCCATTTTTTGCTCCGTTCTAAACAATTGTATTTTTATTAAATTAATATTTTAATACTTTGAGAAAATGTATGTTATGTAATAATTGTTACTAAATTTAAGTATGAAACACACCCACAAAAATGTTTACATCTTTTTTTTAATTTATTTTATTACAGTTTCCTTTTGTAAAACACAAGTGTCCCATCACTTTTGTGAGACACTGTAGTTCAGTTTCGTTATTCGACCGAGTAGAACGAGAGATGTAGACCCCGCCCCCCTTTTGATTTGATGTACTTATCCTAGCAAGTTTTATTTTCTGTTCTGTGTCTTCTCAAAATTATCCCGTTCAGAGCAAAAAATGTCGTTGTTTTAGAAAAAAATATTTTGGTTTGCCTAGTTACAGCAGAGAAAGCAGTCTATGTATTTTATGGGAAAAACAGAAATAAATGTTCAAGTAAATTTAACCCATGAGAATTCTAAAGTAAAGCCCGCTTAAAGCTCTCAAATATAAACTGTCTTTCACTATCGATAATAGGGAGAAAGCCAACAATAGCTGCCAAAAGTTTTCCCTTGAACTCAAAAAATCTAGTTGTACTTAAATGTATTAATAAATTTCCATTTTAGTGGGAGCTGATGAAAGTAGAAGTCACAGTAAATACAAAATAATAGGATAATTGTTTAGCAAAAATAAAACACTACAATCGCTATCATACAACTTAAATAATTTGAAAATGAAGTTCTTAAGTACTTAAGTACAGAATTTTTATAACTATAAAATTCAGATTGAGCCAAAAGTTTCACAAAGCTTTTACATCTATGATTAAAAAAAAGAAGAAATTTTACATCATAATGTTTAGGAATTAACTTAGGTGAAAGTTTTGTCTCTCGAGACTGCCTTCCAGCTTTCCTGCAAAAAATTTTCTGTAATAGAGTAAATAATGACTTTCTCGCAAATAGATACTAGGCATAATGTCCAAAATAGTAGACCGTTTGTTTTCCAATCTAGATATCAAGTACAAACAAGATAAAAATCTTACCTAGTCAGAAGATTTTCTTTCTTTAATCCAAGCAATCACGGGATATTTTTTATTTACTGAAGAAAATCTACTCAGAAGCAGACAAAAGCCCTCATTATAAACTAAAAAATTATATTTTAATTTCACATTGCACATTACTACCTACAGTGGATCTCAAAAGTGTTCTACACTTTAAGAATTTGCAGAAAAATTGCTGTAGCCCGGAACTGAATTCGAATACAGAGCTCAAATAATTTTTCATACCATCTTCATGCCGATTTTGAATAAAACCAAATTTTTTGGTTTTAAATATTGGCAAATTTTCTTTTTCTGGAATTGAAAATATAAGGAGGCATAAATAAAACACAGCAGAAAAGTTATCGTACACCGAAACATTTTTGTAAAATTCCATAGATAAAATTATCGTCAGCCATTTTTAAAAATTTTTGCATTTAGGAGACCTTTAAAAAGGTGTTTCGCTTTATTCTTTGCTTGATTACGCTCTTATATTTCATTTAATATTTTAAAATGGGTCGTAGTCATAAGGAAACAACTAGTAGCATTCAAAAATTGATTATGTTTCATCATAAGAGTGGAAAATCTATCCGGAATATTGCTAAATTAATAAATTTATCCCATTCTAAGGTGTAATATGTGATAAAATGCTTTAAAGAAGAAAATTGGATCGAAAATAAAATAAGAAGAGGTTATCTGGGAAAGTCTGATCAGAGATTTATAGTTATAAAATTAGTGAAAACTCTATCTTTGAATGTTGTAAAGATTTCGACAGAATTTACTGAAAAGTTTTCTACTTCAGTTTCACCTGAAACTGTTCGACGAGTACTCAGATCAGCTAGATTATTTAGATCAGCTGATCGAGGAAAATATAGAAAACCTAGGCTTTCCATCGCAATAATTATTAATGGTAAATAAGCCCGAAGCGTCTTATTTGCAGACGAAAGCAAATTTAACATTTTGGATTCCGGTGGGCGTATAATTGTAAGGAGACGAGAAAATGAGGAACCGAATCCCGAGAACTTCGTTGGAACCATGGAGGTAGGAAGTAAGTCCTTTCTTACCTCCATGTTGGAACAGTAAAGCATGGGGGTGGAGGTGTCCTTGTGTGTGGGGGGGTCATGTCAACACATCAGGATTAGGTAATTTAGTGTTTATTGGTGGCATAATGAACAATGCTCTTTATTTAAATCTTTTACAAGATAATTTTAAATTACTCGCCCAAAACTGGGGTACTGGCAAACTCGACATAATCTAGTAAATGACTTCACTATGCCATTTCCTTCCATACAGAAACTTAACGCTTTGAGTAATATAATCGATATTAATTCTTCCCCTACCACCTGATACTTGTCGTTTAATTCCGATTCCAACTTGATGCCATTAACTAGAGAGGCCTTCAGAACATGAAAGTAGTGTGTCTCGCTGCAGTATTGAACTAAGAGACTTTTACCAATGTCTTTAAATCAACCAAGAGCCTTCCCTTTAAAAACGGAAGCTGATGTTGCTATCTTCTGCCTCCCCAACTAGATACGATAGAAAGTGACATTTCTAACCCTTTCACAAAATATATTGCAAAGCTTCTACCATCAAAACTGAAGGCTGGATTCAGTGAATTAGCCTTATCGTTTTACGGCATCTACAAGGTACTCTATTCCTTCACTTAGGATCCACCAGCTGTCGAGCGGTACAATCGCTGAACACCGGCAGTTCTCCCTGGGTTTTGATGTTAGGGCATTTTCATTGTTTTCACTATGCGTAACGTTAATACGAGCCAGTTTCCCTTAAAAAGGTCCTCCACGAAAGTATCCCTCTCCTTAGGCAGATAGTCCTCTTGTGTTTTGTATTAATGAAATAAACCAAATTGAACCTTCGGTTGCATTTCCCAGCGTTCCTCCCACTTCCAATATGGCAAGGGCTAGACTAAAGCTTTTGGAATCTTCAGGCATCCTTAACTATGCACGTTGGGCATTAGTGTGCTGAACTCCATCTACTCTGAATGTTAATTCCTTCAACCACAAAAGACAGTCAGACAACTTTTTCCGCCATCTTAGCTTCTAAGTTAAATTTTGTCATGCTTCCAATAAGGTCGTAACATTGTCAGCGCTTCATTAAAATTCTGAACACTTACGAAAATAGTCTACTTTCATAGCTTGACCTTTTTTTATGCTATCAGAAATATATGTTTTGTTCTACCATTTGTACATTTTTTAATGCATGCATAATAAAACAGTTGTTTTAATACAGATGTAGCCAATTTTAACTGTAATTTAACAAATACTGGCCTTTGTAGTAATATTTATTATCATACTAAAATATTCAATGAATTGCAATGCTAGAACTTGAGGGCAAATTCTTGTTTCTCTTGTACAACTTGAAGCTTAGCACTGGCAATATTGTTTCCATTTTTATTACAGACTGAGGCTATGAAAAGAAAAGTTAAAAACATGAACAAAGAGTGCAGAAAAATGAATGCTGTTTTTGAGGAATTTGTATTGGTATTGAGAACTCCAAAGCGAAGAAAAGCAGCATCTTCTGAAGTGAGTGAAGCATCATTCAAAGAAACAAAGCCAAAGAAAAAACCAAAGGTTCGTAAATGGGTCAGTTCCGATTCTGAATCTGAAAAGAGCATGAGTTCCAGCGAAGAAAGTGAAAGCAGTCAAGAATTAGAAGATCAGTGGAAAGTCAATAAAAGCTGTGAAGGGAATCGAATAAAACTCAACATAAATAAGAAAGCCATTAGTAGTGAAGATGATGATGAATCCACTTCTCGAGAATCCGCACCGAGGAAGCGGGAGAACAAAATCGTCTCAGATGAGAGTGAAGAGGAGGAACGTTCATCAGAAGATGACAAACAAGACTCTCGGCCATCGTATCAGCCTAACTATGCTCCTCCTGAGCAAGTCCCTCCTTTTATTTCAAATCCATATGTAGCAACTCCAGTGCCACAGCCTAATGGAGGATTTATGATCGATACTTTGTTACGAGCTAGGAATCCCGAAAATGAAGAAGATGAACTGACAGATGTTACTGACATAGTTTCATACATCACACAAGAATAAATCTAAATCATGTAAATTAGCATTCAGCATTTTAGAGGGCATTTATCAATGTAGATAACTTGTATGTATAAAATCATATTTGCAATATGTTTTATTTCTAGTTTTATATTTCATGCTAAAGGTTTACAAGCTCTTGTCTTTTTTTATTGATATTCTGTACATTCATTTGACATTTTTTTATGGCTTTACAAAATTGGTACCGATTCTTTGGTTATTTTCACGTCCTGTTCTTTTTGGAATGGGTTTATTAGTTACTGTATGTAATGGTAAGTATCAGCTAGGTACTTAAAGTGTAAATATGCAAAGTCCTCCTGGTAGTAGTAAATGCTGTAAGGATCTGTAAGGATGTCTTTTCTCCCTCTCCCATTAAGCTGCCATTACATATGTATATTAAAAAATATTCTGCTTTGGATTTGTATCATGTATTCTGTGTTGCTGTTTAGCACCATAGATTTCTGTACACGTGAATGATCTGTATGTCTGTTATTTATATAAGTGTATTGTTTATACATCCTACTTTATCACATGTGATATAATTTTCATAGTTCATATCTATTCAGATGTAAGCTATTTTGTTTTTTAATATTAAACGAATTAAAATTCATTTTTCTGGTGCATTTATGTATATCTTATCCTAGACTTTAGGTACCAAACGTAATCATTCCCATTTCATGAACTCTATGAACAGATTCTACTTAGTATACTGTCGCTTAAATGTGTAAAAACAATTAACGCAGGACTGATTTAATGTTTATTTTACTGTATGACAGATTGGTTTAAACTAAGAGCTGGTATATCAAATTAAAGAAACTAATGTAAAATAAAGTTGGGATAACTACAGTAGTATGTAAACTAAGCATAAGATTTATTTTGATGGCTGTTTACTGGTGACCAAAAAAAGTCGTAAAATATTCCTTAAAATATACAAATCATTTCTTTAAAAAAATGTAGACTGTGCATAAGTGATTTAATTTTTTATATTAGTTTATAGTTTCTGAATGAATTCTGTATTTATTAATATTTCTTAATGCATTCTTATTTTATATTTTAACTTCTAAAAAAATCTATAGAAGGCTGAATTTATATAATTGATGCGTATTAAGTTAAAATTACACCCCCTAGTATTTTTAAATGTGTTTATTAGACATCAGTTTATGATTCCTTGACATATTTTCTATATCAGTTAAAATTTAATAGAAAATATATGAAAAATGGGTTACATGTAGAAATGAAAAATATAGAATTTTCAATAAAAATTATCTACGTACCGATAATGAAGGAAAATTTCAGAAAACATGATAGTTTTTGGAAGCTGATTCTTTTTTTGTTTGTTTTATATTCTTATATGTAGGATAGAAAGATTTATCTGCAATAAATTTAGTTTAAAACTATAATATATATTATAAAACTAAAATATGCACATGTTGGAGCAGTCAATTTAGTATATGCAAAGTCTTCCAAAAATATGCTAGTTTAATTTTGACTTAATAATATCACTTTTATGTTTTTCACATGTTTTAAGGAATATACTTATTTTTTTATAAAGTCTAGAAGTTAGTGAATGCTGCTGAGAAAGGAGACAAATTATGAATTAGAAACATTTTACAAAATACAGGACTGCAATTGTTCTTCTGGATTCATTTTTTTCCCCATCCTGTTAAAATTGTATCTCAGAATGAAAAATACCAAAACTTTTCCAAAAATCAAAACTGACCAAGAAGTACTAAAAGTACAATCAAAATATCAAAATTGTATGTCAGAATGAAAAATACCAAAACTTTTCCAAAAATCAAAACTGATCAAGAAGTACTAAAAGTACAATCAAAATATCAAACAGTACATAAAAGAATTTAATATGTAATCAACTTAGACATCTATAACTATAAAAAGAAAAATTTTTTAATTTATGACATGGCAGAAACTGATTTTTAACTTAAAAAAATTTCTCATATATCTTCAGGTTCTCCCAAATATTTTTTTCCTTCCCCTTCCTGATAGCATAATATACTTTTTTTAAATGCATGATAGTTTTCAATTTCAAAATTAGTCTGATTAAACTATGGCCTTTTAAAATTCAAAATTAATACATTTTTAATTTGCTATGAAATTTTATTAGCTTAAGCAATTGATAGTAATTTTTTTTAATGTGAAATGCTGAATTCAAATTCGCACAGTCTCATTAAGTGATTAATTACAAATTAGCTAGGTGATGAGTTGATAGTATACTAAGAGCATTTTATTTCTATGATAACAAATTTTTTAACCACCTAACATTTGTAATTACATCATGATTACTTATTTTTCATTTTAAAAATAATTCTGTAATTGAAGTTAACTTACAGCAGCAATCACTGAATTCCTAAAATTTTAAGCTATTTAGCAGGTTTCTTACCTGTTTAAAACATTTTAATTATTTCAATGTATTGTGATTAAAGTACATTGATACACATAATGAATAAGTTTTATAATGTATTATAATTTTAATGTATTACATTTTATACAGATTTATAATGAACAGATTTGCAATATATAAACATAAAATAAATTAGATTTTAATAAAATATATATATGCATAGTAATTTATTAATAATGTAAACAATATATTTATTTTTATTTACTTTGATAAGTCAGATATGTAAGTAGAACAATGCAAGGAGTTTACTCAAAACACTATTCAAATCAAAATTAGTTTTTTCCCCCTCCTAAAGAACAAAAGGCCGAACAGATTAGTTGGATAGCTGAAATGGTGCTCTGTGATGATAAATTGTATTTAAATTTTGGTGAAAGATCATCTTCAAAATTCTCAGCTGCATCATGGAACTAGTTTTAAAATCAATTCTGAATAGTTCAGGATTTAACACAGTTTTATATAACACAGTTTTATATAACACAGTTTTATGTTCTATATGATGGACAACTTATTTGATTTTTCTACATGGTTAGATATTTGATATATTGACTTTTAAATATAATTAACCAATACTGATTTTTAATATTATGCTGAAAAGGAAAATTTCTGATACAGGTTATTGAAAATGCTAGAGTAAGCTATTAGAAGTCCAACTTAACAATTTAATGACTACTTTCTTAACGGCATTCATGTTATTCAAAATGTTCGAACATTTTGTTATACTCGGACATTTAAGCATATTCTTACAAATTTTCTGAATGTTGTTAGTATGTATTTTTATGAACATATTCTCTCTTTCTTTTTTTACTGGAATTTCATTGAATGCAGCTGATGAAAAGCTCATGCAAACTGAGTGCAAGCATATGCCTTCAAAATTCACTAAATTTAAGATGGAAAATATTTTGTCCGATTCTGCCAGATCCATTCGTTGAAACTTTTAAATCAGATTTATATTATTTTAAGTATTCTTTGCCTGAATTTTTTAAATAAAGACATTTTATTGAACAATATGCTCAGCACATTCCAAGATAAGCGAATGAGTCACAAATTATTCTTATTTCTTCATATAAATTAGTAGGAACTGTTCTTACATTTCAGATATTAGGTTGGGCCTAGTGTATCACATGATATGCCAGAGCATTTGGACAGGTGAGATTTGCTTTCACTAGAGATGTTAGAACATTATCTGAATATTTTAATAGATTGCAGTTTTACATCATGTGAAGAAGTGAATGATTGGGGTATTTCAGAAATTAGGGATTTCATATACTACAAGAATAATATTGGATTATAAGTCTTACCTTTCTTTCAACATAATTTTTACATGTCATAATAAAAGTACTTACTTAAATTATGACATTGATCTGAAACCTTGCACTTAATAGATTTTTAGGTTATATAATCAAACAAGAAAAATGAGCAAGTAAAAAACAATATTATAAAGTATTTCAGAAAAGAAAATTATAAAATCATAGTTTTATTGATTTTCATAAAAAATAAATACATCTATAAATATTTGCTATTAAACGCTTTTTAGTTGTCATAATTGTAATTGAATCGTGATTCAACAAATAAATATTTTCATAATATAAGTAAACACAAATTTTTACATTTCAAATCTATGTACATTTACACAATAAGTTGCTTCAAGGAATTTGTCAAGATAAATGATTTATACATTTGAGGTTTTTTTAGACATACAAAAGTACTTACTTAAAAACTTGCATGATTTATACTTTACATGTCACCATATATTTGTAGTAATTTTTGCCACGCAACTCGTATTAATATTCATATTCGTATTGTGAAACTCCTGAAAAAGAAGTTGCTATTATTGCAAAAACTCTTAAGATCTCAGTTTGTCACAACAACATTAAATGAATATTTGTTAAAAGTCTTATTGGAAGTTTTATTGGAAAATGCTGCATGATGAGATGTCACAGAAGTTCTATGAGCTATTCTAAAATATGAAGCATATTTACGATACAATTCTAAACATCTCAGTTTCTGTTTGCAATTTTCTCAATTCTTGTTAATTACATAGGATACAAAATCATTACGAAACTGTAAAGACTGACTGTTTCTCATATAAAGAAAGGCATGTATTCAGAAGTTAGAATCGATTTTTAATATAATTTTTTTATTAAAAATAAAATTTTTGAGATCAAATCTTATTTAGGGTTCCTGTATGCTCTGGTTAAACTTATGATTTATCCCTAAAATTAAGAGAGGCTCCAGTGCAATAACATATAAAAATATTTGAGGTAAAAGTTTTGCAATACGTAAATGAAAACCAAAACATGACACCTTTTATTTTCAGAATGATAGGGCTAATAAAGAGTTTGACCATATGATGTATCTTTACACGCCTCACAATGAACCTTCACCTTTTAAATGAGGTTGTTAACCATAAAAAAACTTGTCGCAACAAATCCCATTCTTCTACAGGTAAGCATTTTAATGTTTAAGGCAGGGGTTCTCAACCAAGGGGGATGTGGTCAGACTTTTATTTGGCTATTAAATATTTAATTTTACATTATAAACATAAAAAACTACTTTAGTTTTGTTATCAACATTTTCTATACTTTTATCTGCTTAATTCATAAAAAAAAATATGTTATTTTTCATGTTCTGAAAAAAGGGGTGATGATCTCCTAACAATGGTGAAAGATGTGCATGGGACAAAACAGGATAAGAACCACTGGTCTAGAGATCCCTGTAAGGGTGTTGATGTCGTGCTCCCCTATAGCAGCGGTACTCAAATGTTTTGGCTCACGGAACCCTTTTTAGAATCGGTGTCTACAACAGGCAGTGTTTAGGAGTGCTTAGAAATAGTGTTAAAAGAAGAACGTGGAAATAAAAACAAAGTAATGTAAAGACAGGACATATCTAAACAGCAGCACTATGTTTGTGCTATGAAATTATTTTAAAAAATTTTAATTTTAAAATTTTGAAATTTACAATCGTATTTCAGTATTTTCTCAGCTACCAATTGATGCCATGGTTTTGTCAAGACTTTATCATACCTCAAAGTTACTTCAAAATTCAATAAATTGAATTAGCATTACAACAGACTGTTGGTGAAAGCAACAATAAAAAAAATCCATACAATAAAACACATCGAATTCAGCTAAAATAGACGTAAATACACTGGTGTACAAAATTAAGAGATGGAAAACATTTTCCCTCATTTCTCCTAAAATACCACACAAAACCTGGACAGTTTATTGCCATATAATGCCACTGTGGTGCTGGGAGATGAGTTTATGTTTTGCTGTGCATGTTGCTACCTCAGCAGGAGATATAAAAGTCTGCATCCAGCTGCTCAACTCTTTCCGTTTTGCAACACAGTAACGATTTTTATTGTCTTTCTTAAATAATCTTATAGTTTTTCGCTGTTTTATTATGAGTACACATCATCGTTTGGATGCTGGTATGAGATGAGAATTGTGGATATGCTTGAGGCAGGGCAGTCCCAACTTCAGGTTGCAAGAGAACTGGATGTAACATCAAATTTCATCTCTAGTTTGAGGACAGTTTAAAAACAGAAGACTAGGACATGGTTGCCCGAGTGCCAGAAAGACCAATGATGATCAGCATTTGGTACTTCAACCAAGCGCCAGAGAACGTCTACAGCCATACAACCTGTCTTGTGACCTCACTACTGCCACAGGTACATCAGTTTCAAGAGAACAGATGGCTCCATGAGACAGGACGATATGCTAGAAAGTTCGCTATTTGCATTCGACTCACTCCCTCTCACAAAAGAAAGCATTTACAATGGTGCATACAACGCCAACACTGGACACAGTTTCAGTAGGCTAATGTTTTCTTCATGGATGAGTCCACATTCAGCCTACAACCCAATTCTCAGAGATTATTGATATGGAGGGAACCTGGGATCCGATGCCATTCTAGCAACATAATGGAAAGGGAGCAATGTGGTGGTGGAGAAGTGATGGTCTCAGTAGAGATCATTCAAGATACCCGCAAGCCGCTCCATTTGTTTCACACTGGGTCCATGAACGCCCAGAGTTACACACAGGAGATCCTAGAGCACTATGTGTGACTTTTCAGGGGAGCTGTTGGCCTTGAGTTCATTTTTATGGATGACAACGCACTATCACATAGGGCCCACCTAGTTGATGACTATCTGGAAAGCGAGGATATACACCGAATGGATTGACCAGCCAAATATCCTGACTTTAATCCTCCTGAACATCCTTGGGATGCTCTAGGGGAGGGTTATTGCAATACACCAATGCTCCCCCAGAACCAATCAGGAGTTAAAACTGCTGTACCTTTATTTATTAAATATCACCATAAAATACAGTTCAACAGCAATATCGCAAAATAATTTTTAAAATGAGCATATTTTTAGAATTTCCGATACACAGTCTCGCAGGCTGGATGTAATTTTTTTTCATACAGCGTTGCCATTGCTTGCTTTGAAATTGTTGAGATCGTTAATAAAAAATTCGTTAACATTTTACAAAATATGAAATCGGTAATAAAACAAATTCCAAATTGGGGTTTCCAGATGCTCATATTTGGTGGAGGATTACATTATTCAAAACTGGATGGCTGTAGTTACTGCTGTTTTATCACAATGAGAGAAACATACATACATTTATGCAGATTCTTCATTATTTATTTCTTTAAATTTAACACAGGGTGATACTATTTGGTGGCAACAATTTGAAAAGTGAAACGGACATTTTAAAGTTTTCGACACAAAATCCTAAAACGAAATTAATAGCCCTTTTCGGCTAGCGCCCTTTGGGATTAAAAAAAAAATTGGAATGGTTCAGATTTTAACGTTGCTCAAAAGAAATCGTTTTTTCCTCGATGTCAGCTCCTCTAATTCTGACGCTTGAATTGTTTATTTTATACAACGTTTAGTTTCTAGACCAATATGCTTTGTTGTTTCAATTTTATTTGTTCTTACACATAACTTTTTCAATCGCTTTTCATGTGATAAAAGCTTTTTCCCTTTTGGTTAACCGATGTTGTAACATCTTTTTATTTGAAAAGTAATACGGACATCGAAAGTGATTCGATGAAAAACTGAGGTTCGAGACTAGGATTGATTGATCCGCTCCGGAATGGATTCAAAGGACCAATTTACTTTACTTTGTGAATTTAATTACGATTCTAGAAAACGTAACTCTTTTACCGTTCACGGAGAGCTGTAGTTGGAATAGTGTTAGGAATATATAGTTTTGCAATCGGATTCGGGAAAAAAAGAGCAGAGATCTTATTGGAAACATGCCAGGAATGTTCGGTTCTCATGTTAGAGTAGAAAAGAATAATTATCATCCCCGACATTTTGAAAAATTTTCATTCTAGCATTTTATTGTCAGTTCTGTGTAGAAAGGCAATGTTAAAAACTACAGATGGAAGAAATCAGTTTAGAGAGTTAGCATTTGATGAGTCAATTTTTCAGATCCCACGACCCGTGCGATTCTTTTCGCTCCAGCTTCGTTAATTGGTCCCGATCCGCTCATTCTATCCTTTCCGCCCTTGGATCCATACTCGCTAACTGCTCCAGATTCACTTCTGTTTTCGATCTTTTTCATCAATGTTATTACTGGTTAAAGATGAGACATAAAAAAGAGATGATTCATTTCAGAGAGAGAACAGCTCTGATTCGATCCCAGAAAACAGAGAAGAAGGTTTTCGCCACAATATGCACTGAAACTCATCCATGAATGCCTTCGTGGAGGACTTTCTAAGGGAAACTGGCTCGAATACACATTACAGATAGGAAAACACCCATGCAGCGAGCCCGTTTGCTGGATTCGAACCTCGGACCGAACTTCCAGTGTTCAGCGACTTTACCGCTCGGCCCCTGGTGGGCTAGAGTGTGATCTGGATATTGTTTCAAGATTATACATTAGACATTTGAAATTAACAGCTTTTACCGAAGAGGATATTTAACTGAAAAATCTGATCTGAGATTTCGAAAGGATATGAAAGTTCAGTAGAGATTACGGTTGAGGAAGTAATAGAAGAAATTCTCGTCTCATCAGCTGACGAGATAGGCTCTAAAAAGCAATCAGGTGGCAGATTTAAATGTGAAGTAGTCCCTTCAAATTCGAAGGGAAAATTTTATCGTATTTTATCCCTAAAATTTATCATATCTCTGTTAGGGGAAAACGCGATAAAATTCTGGCGATTCTTAAAAAAATCGAATTTAGCTTGCAGCTTGCAATACGACAGTTCACTTACTTCAAAATAAAATGAAACACTGAAAAGTGTATAGCATTTTTACTTTAAAAGAAAGAGAGGATTTTTAATGGAAATGTGTTGCATTTGCCTTAGTCATGAGGAAAAGCACTTGACCACTGATGACTTAGAATTTTTTTAACTTTTGGAATTCGATTCCTTTCGCTGACTATAATTGTGTAAATCAGATAATTGGTTCACATTTTTATTGCATTTTGTTCGCTTTATAACTTCAGTACGTAATCCACTACATTCTTATTATTACTTAAAGCAGTAGTATTTATATTGCACTAAAATGACAAAAATATGACGCATCTGTCCACAGCAGTGCTTCTAAAATTTTAAGATAAATTACCACTTTAGCCGGAGCGCACCGCAGCCCTAATTAAGATGAGCTCCGGTACTTCTTTTTATAAAACTGAACCACAATTTAAAGGGAACAAAATTTAGAATTCCTAACGTTTTAGTTTAACAATAAGCAGACCATGCAATATTCTTATTTCCCTAGAAAAACAAACTCATGAGAAGTTCAAATAAAGTCCCCTCACTCACATGCGGAAACCTTTCCGCAAAGCAATAAATTTGGGGGAGTTTGTTTAGGAACGTCTAAATTTCTGGCCATGCAATTGTATCTAGTGTATTGTTATCGATGCTTACAGTTAGTTATCCTCCCAGGAAGGAAAATTCGTGTTCTTAAATGTGCGTTAAATGACAGCGAATACAAAAAGAGTGAAATACTGAGATAAACTGCTCAAGCACGTCCTATACATCGTCTTTCCCACAGTATCCACGAATGGGAGGGGGGGGCGTTACCAGCAACTTTACATTTAGGAGTCCCATTCAGTACACATTTACCCCTGAAAACCATCTTCTTGATGGATATAATTATACCAACAGAGAGCTGCGGTCAAAGAGAATGTTCTCTCTCACCAAGATTCCCCTCGTTTTTTGTTTCCACCCACTCATACCCTCATTCGGTTTCGCCTTGGAATTCATCAGCTATACTTTAAGTATGTTTAATTTTTGTGATGATAAAAGAACTCCCCCTTCCCCTATGATCAGAACTTAAATTGGGCGGGAACCCACCGTATCTCGGCTCCGGTGCTTCTTAGTTTTTGTAATAAATCATAATTCTAGTCGGAACGCACCGGAGCCCTGAATAAAAAGACTGCAGCACTTCTTTTATGTAGTTGAATAACAATTTCAGTAGAAATTTTATCTCGAAAATTTTATTTTAACAATAAAATTATATTAAATCGCATATTAAATTTCAATTTATCTCTTTACATTTTATTTAATTTTAATTAGTTAATTACTTCAATCTTTAATTATTTCAATAAATAATAATTAATTATCTAATAATTATCAATTAATTTATAATGATATATAATAATTATTGATTAAATAACAATTTATAAACATTAATTAAATAGCTATTAATTAATTTGATAATAATTTACTATTTAATTTTAAAATTATTAGAGAGTTTAATAGTCATTTTATTTATTTATTTACTCTTGTTCCTGTCTGCTGACGGTCTTCCATAGGGCTCCGGCACTTCTAATTTTAGAAATTAAGCCCTGGTCCACAGTAAAATGATTTATAGAATTTCTTGTATCCTGACCTCATTTTTCAAAGATTAAATTTCCAGCAGTTCTGTTAAATCCTTCTATTTTAAATTTGTGTCCATTGACAGCCAAAATATGTTTACTTTTGTTTGTTAGCTCTTCTTTCATTATTTTTACATTTCCGTTGCATGAATATGTCAATTTGGCGACTTTCCAAGTTTTCAGAACCTGCATTTTGAAGTTTGCCAAAGAGGCCTATATCGCCAAATCAGTTTATTTTTTACAATTTTTAACTGTTTATCTATACCAGAGTTTCTTAAACTGTGAGTCGCGTCCTGCAGCAGCGGGTCGCCAAACATTTTGGCAGTTTTTGATTTTTCTTTAACTCATTATAATAATTTTACAATTATCAATTATTTTTACACGGGGTATCTGAAAATAGATGAAGTAAGAAAATATAGACAAAGGAAAAAACGATGTTTTGACGCATTCTTTTCATAATATAAATGTTCATTTTACTTGCTTTCCACTTGACATTGTCATTTCTTCTTCTACTTATTTATAATTTTCACATCGTTCTATGTCTTAAAATTAGAAATTAATGATGCTCCTAAAACTGCAATAGTATATTACTGTACAAGTGACAAAATTGACAGTTTCAGTCACGTGTTGGATTTGTGGAATGTTGATGGGGGTCCCAATGAAACTGTCGAATTAACGATTGAGTGACACCAACAGGATGGGGCCGAGCATTGTCATGGAGCAACACAATTCCTTTACTGAGCATTCCTCTTCGTTTGTTTTGAATGGCACGCCTCAGTTTTTTTAAAGTCTCACAATATCACCTCTGGGAAGAAATTCAGTAAGCAAAACGCGTTTTCTATCCCAGAAGACAGTGCACATGATTTTTCGTGATGACATTGTCACTTTGAACTTTTGTTTTTTCGGAGAATGAGTGTGTCTCCACTCCATCGATTGTTGTTTCGATTCTGGTGTGAAATGACACACCCAAGTTTCATCACCTGTCACAATTTGGTTTAAAAGGTTTTCTCCCTCATCATTGTACCGCGTGACAAATGTCAGGGCACTACCAAGTCGCTTTGTTTTGTGAACATCAGTGAGCATTTTTGGAACCCATCGGGAACGCCGAACAAAACAGTACGTGACATTTGTGGAAATGCCTCTGAAAGAGTTGTCATTGTGAAGCGTCTGTTAAAAGAAAGTCTATACATATTCTTTACAATACATATTCTTTGGTCTGTTCTCATGAATTGCTTCATCAACTTTCCTTATCATCGGTGAAAACTGAAGGCCGACCACTCCGAGCCTCGGCGTGGACATTTGTTCGACCTGCATTAAACATTCTTACCCACTTTCTCACCATTCCATCACTTATCGCGTATTCACCGTAAACTTCTATCACTTGACGATAAATTTAGGTCGGTTTAACATTCCTCGCGTTCAAAAATTTAATCACGGCACGAATCTCACAGTCATCGTGAGAACTAATTGTCTTAAACATTTTGAATGTGCACACCAAACTAAAAACACAACATAGAGCAACCAAAATGGCGCAATTGAAAAATTGGCGCTAGAAGGAAACGGTACTTAGTTTCCGAATACGCTACGTACTTTATATACATTAATTTCAAGCTAAATGCTGCGTCATCTGCTTCATATATCCTGTTTAAAACTTCGTACATTCTTAGTACATTAATCTTTAACAGGACTGGCCGCTCCATTTCAAGTGACATCTCATATGATCTCATTTGTCACTTCATATGTCATCTCATTTGTCTGATAGTTTATTTCTTCATCTTTAGCTGGTTTATTAGCCCAAAGGAGGCGTTAGCCCAAACGGACTACTGCTTTCGAAACGGGGTTTACGTTTCGAGGTTTACACGGGATATCGCTTTTCAAACTATTGCTGCCCTACATTCTTTTTAAAGAAATTAAATAATGAAGAATCTGCATGAATGTATGCATGTTTCGCGCACTGTGAAAAAACGACGGTACCTACAACCATCCAATTCTGAATAACGTAGTCTTCCACCTGAACATGGACACCTGGAAACCCGAAATTTAAATTTTTGTATTTACTTTATAATCTACTAGCAGCTTCGCTGCCAGCCTTCGTCTGGGTTTTAAATGTATCGAAAAAATGGCTGAAGGGAACACCAAACGTTAAATTTAAAAACTACGTAGAATTTTTCTCTGCAGAACAACTTCATAAAGAGAAAAAATTACAATGAAATAAGCTTTATCCCTTAATACAAATACTTATTATCCTAATAAAAAATTAACCAACTTTCCGTTGAAGAAAAACAATCAGCAAAACTTTTCAATATCTTACAAATAGTGAAATAAGCAAAAAATAACATGATAGAAACTCAAAAGAAAAAATTCCGCGCAGAATTTTACTCTGCAGAACAATTTTATCAAAAAAATAAATAAATAAATAAAAAATAAATAAATAAATAAAAATGTATTATATCTATATAAAAAAAATGACAATGAAGTATGGCAATCTCTTAAAAACAGTGACATCAGAAATACGATGAAAATTTGTTGCCAAACGCATATTTCTAAAAGAATGAAACTATTCAAAATAATGCGATTTCATCAAAAATCTATCTACAACAATAAGACAGGAAAATTGTTGCCAAAATCATATTTTTAAAGATGTGAGATGTGAGAAGTGTACTCGGAAGCTTCATTTAACAATTTTTTTAAAAATACAAAATATTATCATTTTTTTCAAAATTCTTTTTGCAAAAGCAGTCGCAAGAATGAAAGTTTAAGGTGTCCGAAAATCAAAGAAAAATAAACTGTACATTTTTTTAAATAAACGTTTTCAGAAAAAATCCCGTTGAAAAGGTGTTAAGCTCCCTTTGTTAAATAAATTCGTATTTAATCAATTTATTGAAACACGAAATTTATTTTAAGTTCGTAAAATAGCTCAGTGCCTACGTTTCATGACGATGTAAAAATGGAGCGTGTAGAGTAAAATCTCGCTTTCCTATAGCCCATTATGTCTCAAAATGACGCGATTTCGTCACAAAACATAAAAAAATTCTAATTCTAATTTCGAAAAAATCGCTTCGAGGTGCACTGGCTTTTATCTAGATGCACCTATGTACCAAATTTCGTAGCCGTGGGTCTATTAGCTTACGCGCAACGCGAACGAAAGACACACACAGACTCTTTTATTATATGTAGAGATTTCATATTTTGTAAAATTAATGATTTTATGCTTAACAAACTCAACGATTCGAAATTAAACAGTGGCAACAGTGCATGGAATAAAATATTTCTATCTCCAGCGTACAAGATTGTCTGTCCGAAATTCTAAAGATATGCTGTTTTTAAATATTTGTTTATTTTCCCGCTGAATTGAATTTAATGTGGCTTAAGTGCGAAGAACGCGATATATAATAAATAAAGCTAACGCACAAAACGTTAATAATAAAAAGACAAAAAAAAAAAAAAAAAAGTTTTGCAAGCCATATTACTAACAAACTGAACATGTTGCTTTGCTGCTTTTAAAATTCTTACAATTTTGTTGTTGAATTGCATTAGGCATAAGTGCGAAGAAAATTATGCTTAATAATAAGTCTAAATGACAAAAAATAACAGGAATGAATTCAACAGCAGACTGGTAGGCTTCCAGCTCAGAGAAAACATAAATAACCTTAATAAACCCTTTTGGGTGACCCGTTAATATCTGAAACCATTCAGATTTTTTTTTCGTTTGACTTTGTAATGACTTTTGTTAACGATTTTTTTTCTTTTCAAGTGACATATTTGTGCCAAAGAATATGTTAAAGAACATAGACGCTCTTTGTTTGTGCTTTACCATTTTTTATAGCATTAACACTATTGAACAAGTTGGTTAGATTGATTATTTGAATATGGAAAGCGCACGAGTGTTATTTGTTTAAATGATGCCTCTCGTACAGGATTTTCTAATTTTATTGAATAGGATCATCTGGTAACAGCCATTGGAGCGGCTACGAGATAAGCAGCCCTCAATTTAGCCTATATAAGATGATATTGAATTGCTGTTGAATTCTTTTTCAGTTGTTTCATCTAAGTGATAAAATCCGCTTTGTTACGGAAATTTGGCGAAATATAAAGGAGGGAAGTTTGTAAGGATCTTAAGTTTTACTAACGTTTATTTTATTTTAAATCTTTACTATCACTTCTTATTTTCTACTTCCGGCCAGAATTATAAGCGTTAAGGATTTTATGCAAAGTTTGTCTGGCCTTTTTGCCAAGCGAAAGAGAGAGGAAGCAATAAGTCAACGCAGGCCGCTTACCTTAGAAGTTACGCAGTTGGTATTTGCCTTCCAGGCCAGAGGTTTTAATCCTCTTGATAAATTAAACGTATTGTAGTGTTCACAGTCTCTGTGCTACATACGCTTCCTGTTATTATAAGGCCAATCTTCCACGTGTGTTATTCTAAAGTTAAATTAGAGTTTAGTTTTATTTTTATACCTTTTACGTTAGACCCCGAGTGAAGGGTCATTGTATTCCGAAGTACGGAAGTCATTGTATATAAAGAAAAATAAAGGGTTTTGTATACCCTTCGTCTGTATCCTGTCTGTTTACTACAATTAGTGAACATAGCTTTAGTAAGCTCTCTGTTCCTAGTCAGGTCATTGTATGTTTCCGAAGAAGGTTAGAAGAAACATTGAACCTGATAGTGGCGCCCAACGAAGAAGAATAACCATGGCCGAGTTTCAAGAAGAACCTGTGCTGCCTGCAGAAACGGCTCAGAATCCAGAAATGCCAGCTGCCGCCCTGGAAGGATTTGGGTACATCGTCCAGACCATGCGCGCTTCGATGAAACCAGAAGCAACATTTAATGGAAACTCACCGGTAACCAGTTTTTTGGAAAAATTGGATGACCACTTCATGCTCTACCCCGTGCACGAGTTTCAAAAAGTTACCTTAGCTACCAGCGCTTTGAGGGGCCAAGCGCTTAACTGGTTCAAATGTATCGGCAGAAGTCTCTTGGGTCAAGCAGGAAGTCCCACCTATACTTACGAAAATTTCAAGACTGCCCTACTAAAAGCCTTCCCTGCTGTAAGGGATCGGGCGAAATTAGAAACGGAACTTTTTCGTATATATCAACAAAGAATCGACAACCTCTCGAGCTTTATTTTAAGAAAAATTCACGTTTTCAAGCTCTTGTATGGAAACCGTCCGGATCCTGAAATAATTCAAGTGATTTTGCCGAGGTTACTACCCCAAGTGCAAGACTTTATTGAATTAAGAAATCCGACTACACTGGAAAAGTTATTTGAGCTAGCAATCCAGTTTGAAAGTAGAAGAACGGCGGACGTCGAAAGAAGACGCCAATATCAACAGCGAAACCAATTTGGTACGCCAAGACTACAGCAAACTCAAGCATACGGCTACGGAGAAAAAGCGAATCAGTGGGCGAGGAAACCCGAGCATTCAAAAACAGCCGGCGAACGTCGACAGTTCAATAGCAACCCAGGAAAAAAGTTTCAAGGCCAGGGGAAAAAGAAGGAAAGCACGGAAAGGAAAAATAATTTAAACTAAAACGGATTTCTGCTGACGAGAGGGTGCGGATATCCGAAGGCCACGAAAACCCCTCTTCCTACAAGTTAAATACAGTAATGGTGAAAAATTTGACTCTTCCGAAGATTAAAGTCTTGGTGAATAATATCCCGGCCACCGCACTCCTGGATACCGGCGCGCAGTGTTCCTGTGTGGCAGAAGTCTTTTTTAGAAAGTATTTTCGCAAATACCGCATATATAATGCGGATAATACGACAGTATTAGCGGCGCAAGGAGAAGAATGTAAGTGCGTAGGTAAAGTACCTTTATATATCCGTATCAAGGACGAACAAGTAAAGGTGATGTTTTTTATAGTAAAGAATTTGCAAGCACATTTAATCCTAGGAATAGACTTTCTTTCAGACGCACAAGCTACACTGGATTTTAATGAAGCGTCCCTTAGGCTGACAATGAAACCAGTGCGTGTAGAAAAGGTTGAACCGCCAAGGTTAAGTCTTGACCACCTGCCTAATGACGAGCAAGATAGAATCCGACAAGTGGTAAGTGAATTTGCTTCCTTATTTAGTGATATTCCAGGATTTACTCAGGTTACTAACCATAGTATTGACACCGGAGATGCATTGCCGGTTCGTCAAAAACCATACCGGTATGATAAGAATAAGGAAAAAATTATAGAATGGCATATTACCGATATGCTACGTAAAAAGATCATAACGCCCATCTCAAGTAGTTATGCTAGCCCGGTGGTTTTATGTAAGAAAAATAATGATTATCCTTTGAAGCATCCAAAAAGGTGGAGATTCGCTATTGATTACCGTAAATTAAATTCCATAACGAAATATCCGGTATATCCGTTACCGATCATAGAAGAAATTTTAAGGAACATAAAATCAACCAAATTTATGACGACTTTAGACTTAACGAATGGTTATTTTCAAATAGGGGTCAGGCCTGAGGACGTGCCTAAGACTGCTTTTATAACCAAGTCTGGCACTTATGCATTTTTGCGTATGCCGTTTGGCCTTTCAGGCGCCCCAGCAACATTTCAGCGATGCATGGACATTGTGTTAAGACCTGTTCTTGGAAAGTCCACATTTATCTATTTAGACGATATCATTATTACTAGTGATAATCTCGACCAACATATACAGGATTTAAGACAGGTGTTTTCTTTATTAAATGAGGCCGGTCTAAAAGTTAATGTCGAAAAGTGCAAATTTGCAGCCCCTGAATTAAAATATTTAGGTTACAAAATATCGCAAAAAGGGATCGAGACAGATGAATCAAAAATAATCGCTGTACAAAAGTATCCGACTCCAAACACGGCAAAGAAGCTCTCTTCTTTTCTAGGACTTTGTTCATATTATAGGTCCTTTATAAAAGATTTTGCGGCTATCGCTGAGCCATTGTTAAAAATAAAAAGGAAAAAGGCAAGATTCTCGTGGACGGCCGAAGCCAATAGTGCTTTCGAAAAATTAAAACAAGCATTAACGCAAGCCCCTGTGTTGAAATTTCCTGAAAAGGATGAAAATTTAGAAATTTCAGCGGATGCTTCGGATTATGCGGTAGGAGCGGTACTTTCGCAAAATCAGCAGCCCGTGGCATTTTTTAGCCGAACTTTAAATCAAACACAAAGAAACTATTCCGCGACCGAGAGAGAGGCACTTGCAGTTCTGTTAGCAGTGCAAAAGTTCCGAGTCTATTTTGGAAAGGCGCCGATAACAGTATATTCTGATCATGCGGCGGTAACTAGATTGTACTCAGGGAAAAATTTATCCCCAAGGTTAATAAGATGGGCACTCAAGCTGCAAGAATATAATCTGGTAATCAAGCATACCCCCGGAAAGGAAAATATCGTAGCAGATGCCCTATCACGAATTAAATTAGACGAACAGGGTAATACCGTAAAAGTTGCAATGCTTACAGCGTGTACAATAAATTCCCGAGAAACTGTAATAACCGAACTGGGTAAGGATCCTGAGTTTGGAAGTATTTATGAGTATTTGAAGGATCCTGAAAATTTTAGCCACCAAGATATTGTGGCGATAAGAAATAGGGCGGCCCATTACGAACTAATAGATGGTCTATTATTTTATACAAAAACTACGAATTCCAACAACGAATTTCGACCTGTTATCCCAGCTAGTCTTAGATTAAATATCCTGCAAGAGCTCCATGACAGCCCTTTAGCTTCTCATGCTGGTATTCGAAAAACTATCCAACGCGTACGCGAGGCAGTCTACTTTCCTGAACTGCAAAAGTTAACAAGGGCGTATGTCGAGTCCTGCCCAACATGTCAAGCCGTTAATTATATTAATTTCCGCCCGGCCGGGTTTCTAAATAGTATTAAATCCGAATTTCCAAATGAAATAATTGGCATCGATTTATTGGGCCCTTTCCCAAAAAGTCAGTTAAATAAAAGTCGCTATCTCCTTGTTATGGTTGATCATTTTAGTAAATGGACCGAAATTGTTCCCTTAAAACGAGCCTCCGCGAAATTGGTTACCGATTCTATTTTAAATAAATATATTTTAAAATACGGGGCGTCCCTAAAAGTTATATCGGATAATGGTCCTCAATTTGTAAGTAATATATTTGAAGACATGTGCCAAAAACTGGGCATACGTCATTTAAAAATGGTCCCGTATCGGCCGCAATCAAATATAGCGGAACGGGTCAACAGAAATATAGTGAAAATTATCCGTAGTTATGTTAAAAATTTTCATAAAAGCTGGGATAACTATGTCAATGAATTTGCTTTCGCCCTTAGGACCGCAAAACATGATACAACGGGAAAAACTCCTGCTGAGTTATTTCTAGGCAGAAAGATTATAACACCGTTAGATAAACTATTTTATGTGCAACAAAGAGCCCCAGAATTTAAAATGGGTGATATAGAAAAACTAATAAAAGAAGCAAAAAAGAATACGGAAGTAGCACAAAGAAAACAGAAATTATATTATGACTTGAAACGACGGGGAGTAACTTATAAAGTAGGGGATGAAGTTTTAAAAATTAAGCATTCACTTTCTTCAGCAACAGAAGATAAAACTGCCAAATTTTTTCCACGATTTGAAGGACCATATGTTATAGAAAAAATAACTCACGCTGTTGTAGTGTTAAAGGCCAGAAATGGTGAAACCTGTTCCGCAAATATTGATCAAATTAAGCCCTACTTCGATCGTAATAAAATGCAAATCTTTTCAGATCTTTTGCAGGATCCGGCACGGCAGACACCGCAGGTACAAGTTCCAGAGGTGGGAAAACGACAAGTACAAGGGCAAGCCAATGAGAGACAGAAGCAAGTGAAAAGAAAATTGCCCCGCGGAAAAATTGAAGGTAAAAAGAAAAAGAAGCCGTTCCACCGTCCAGAAAACAGAGTTCACGAACACCCCCAGAATGAAGAAGGGAGAAGGACGACGTATGCGAAGAGGACCAGGAGAAATGACGGCAACTATAACCCGGCTTTAAAACGGAAGATCGACTCATCCGACAGAACTCTCCGCAGCAAAAGTCGCCGAACTGCGGAAGGGCCATCAGCGGCGGAGGAAAAAGTACAAGAAAAATTTGAACGGCCAACAACGAGGTCCAAGCAGGATCACGACAGAAGTTTCCCGGTTCCGCCAAGACCAGCTGCCTTCAAACGGCCAAGACCACAAGCAGAGGAGAAAAGGAAGGTGTTCAAGGGTGGCCGTACTGGTGAAAAACGGAAGCTTCCAGAGGAAAGCACTGAAGGGCGAGCCCGTACAAGAAGGAGGATAAACCAGGCTAATATCTGCAGTACCTTTAAAGACTGGGCCCAGAAAAGGATGTCCGAATATTACAAAGATCTCTGGAAGGAACCAGAATTGAATAAAGCTCCTGTTTAGATGCAGTACAGATGAAAAAAAAAAAGATTGTTGTAGATCCTGGGAGCTGCTATTGTAACAAATTTCTTTCTTTTAAATTTTCTAGTTTCTAACGAAGTTATGATTGTAAAAGGTTGGCCTCGCGTTATATTCTAGAGCTAAAAGTTTTCAACAAGGTCGTTTTAGACCTCAGTTTCAAACTAATTAACTCTGGCGGGAAGTATGTAAGGATCTTAAGTTTTACTAACGTTTATTTTATTTTAAATCTTTACTATCACTTCTTATTTTCTACTTCCGGCCAGAATTATAAGCGTTAAGGATTTTATGCAAAGTTTGTCTGGCCTTTTTGCCAAGCGAAAGAGAGAGGAAGCAATAAGTCAACGCAGGCCGCTTACCTTAGAAGTTACGCAGTTGGTATTTGCCTTCCAGGCCAGAGGTTTTAATCCTCTTGATAAATTAAACGTATTGTAGTGTTCACAGTCTCTGTGCTACATACGCTTCCTGTTATTATAAGGCCAACCTTCCACGTGTGTTATTCTAAAGTTAAATTAGAGTTTAGTTTTATTTTTATACCTTTTACGTTAGACCCCGAGTGAAGGGTCATTGTATTCCGAAGTACGGAAGTCATTGTATATAAAGAAAAATAAAGGGTTTTGTATACCCTTCGTCTGTATCCTGTCTGTTTACTACAATTAGTGAACATAGCTTTAGTAAGCTCTCTGTTCCTAGTCAGGTCATTGTATGTTTCCGAAGAAGGTTAGAAGAAACATTGAACCTGATAGTGGCGCCCAACGAAGAAGAATAACCATGGCCGAGTTTCAAGAAGAACCTGTGCTGCCTGCAGAAACGGCTCAGAATCCAGAAATGCCAGCTGCCGCCCTGGAAGGATTTGGGTACATCGTCCAGACCATGCGCGCTTCGATGAAACCAGAAGCAACATTTAATGGAAACTCACCGGTAACCAGTTTTTTGGAAAAATTGGATGACCACTTCATGCTCTACCCCGTGCACGAGTTTCAAAAAGTTACCTTAGCTACCAGCGCTTTGAGGGGCCAAGCGCTTAACTGGTTCAAATGTATCGGCAGAAGTCTCTTGGGTCAAGCAGGAAGTCCCACCTATACTTACGAAAATTTCAAGACTGCCCTACTAAAAGCCTTCCCTGCTGTAAGGGATCGAGCGAAATTAGAAACGGAACTTTTTAGTATATATCAACAAAGAATCGACAACCTCTCGAGCTTTATTTTAAGAAAAATTCACGTTTTCAAGCTCTTGTATGGAAACCGTCCGGATCCTGAAATAATTCAAGTGATTTTGCCGAGGTTACTACCCCAAGTGCAAGACTTTATTGAATTAAGAAATCCGACTACACTGGAAAAGTTATTTGAGCTAGCAATCCAGTTTGAAAGTAGAAGAACGGCGGACGTCGAAAGAAGACGCCAATATCAACAGCGAAACCAATTTGGTACGCCAAGACTACAGCAAACTCAAGCATACGGCTACGGAGAAAAAGCGAATCAGTGGGCGAGGAAACCCGAGCATTCAAAAACAGCCGGCGAACGTCGACAGTTCAATAGCAACCCAGGAAAAAAGTTTCAAGGCCAGGGGAAAAAGAAGGAAAGCACGGAAAGGAAAAATAATTTAAACTAAAACGGATTTCTGCTGACGAGAGGGTGCGGATATCCGAAGGCCACGAAAACCCCTCTTCCTACAAGTTAAATACAGTAATGGTGAAAAATTTGACTCTTCCGAAGATTAAAGTCTTGGTGAATAATATCCCGGCCACCGCACTCCTGGATACCGGCGCGCAGTGTTCCTGTGTGGCAGAAGTCTTTTTTAGAAAGTATTTTCGCAAATACCGCATATATAATGCGGATAATACGACAGTATTAGCGGCTCAAGGAGAAGAATGTAAGTGCGTAGGTAAAGTACCTTTATATATCCGTATCAAGGACGAACAAGTAAAGGTGATGTTTTTTATAGTAAAGAATTTGCAAGCACATTTAATCCTAGGAATAGACTTTCTTTCAGACGCACAAGCTACACTGGATTTTAATGAAGCGTCCCTTAGGCTGACAATGAAACCAGTGCGTGTAGAAAACGTTGAACCGCCAAGGTTAAGTCTTGACCACCTGCCTAATGACGAGCAAGATAGAATCCGACAAGTGGTAAGTGAATTTGCTTCCTTATTTAGTGATATTCCAGGATTTACTCAGGTTACTAACCGTAGTATTGACACCGGAGATGCATTGCCGGTTCGTCAAAAACCATACCGGTATGATAAGAATAAGGAAAAAATTATAGAATGGCATATTACCGATATGCTACGTAAAAAGATCATAACGCCCATCTCAAGTAGTTATGCTAGCCCGGTGGTTTTATGTAAGAAAAATAATGATTATCCTTTGAAGCATCCAAAAAGGTGGAGATTCGCTATTGATTACCGTAAATTAAATTCCATAACGAAATATCCGGTATATCCGTTACCGATCATAGAAGAAATTTTAAGGAACATAAAATCAACCAAATTTATGACGACTTTAGACTTAACAAATGGTTATTTTCAAATAGGGGTCAGGCCTGAGGACGTGCCTAAGACTGCTTTTATAACCAAGTCTGGCACTTATGCATTTTTGCGTATGCCGTTTGGCCTTTCAGGCGCCCCAGCAACATTTCAGCGATGCATGGACATTGTGTTAAGACCTGTTCTTGGAAAGTCCACATTTATCTATTTAGACGATATCATTATTACTAGTGATAATCTCGACCAACATATACAGGATTTAAGACAGGTGTTTTCTTTATTAAATGAGGCCGGTCTAAAAGTTAATGTCGAAAAGTGCAAATTTGCAGCCCCTGAATTAAAATATTTAGGTTACAAAATATCGCAAAAAGGGATCGAGACAGATGAATCAAAAATAATCGCTGTACAAAAGTATCCGACTCCAAACACGGCAAAGAAGCTCTCTTCTTTTCTAGGACTTTGTTCATATTATAGGTCCTTTATAAAAGATTTTGCGGCTATCGCTGAGCCATTGTTAAAATTAAAAAGGAAAAAGGCAAGATTCTCGTGGACGGCCGAAGCCAATAGTGCTTTCGAAAAATTAAAACAAGCATTAACGCAAGCCCCTGTGTTGAAATTTCCTGAAAAGGATGAAAATTTAGAAATTTCAGCGGATGCTTCGGATTATGCGGTAGGAGCGGTACTTTCGCAAAATCAGCAGCCCGTGGCATTTTTTAGCCGAACTTTAAATCAAACACAAAGAAACTATTCCGCGACCGAGAGAGAGGCACTTGCAGTTCTGTTAGCAGTGCAAAAGTTCCGAGTCTATTTTGGAAAGGCGCCGATAACAGTATATTCTGATCATGCGGCGGTAACTAGATTGTACTCAGGGAAAAATTTATCCCCAAGGTTAATAAGATGGGCACTCAAGCTGCAAGAATATAATCTGGTAATCAAGCATACCCCCGGAAAGGAAAATATCGTAGCAGATGCCCTATCACGAATTAAATTAGACGAACAGGGTAATACCGTAAAAGTTGCAATGCTTACAGCGTGTACAATAAATTCCCGAGAAACTGTAATAACCGAACTGGGTAAGGATCCTGAGTTTGGAAGTATTTATGAGTATTTGAAGGATCCTGAAAATTTTAGCCACCAAGATATTGTGGCGATAAGAAATAGGGCGGCCCATTACGAACTAATAGATGGTCTATTATTTTATACAAAAACTACGAATTCCAACAACGAATTTCGACCTGTTATCCCAGCTAGTCTTAGATTAAATATCCTGCAAGAGCTCCATGACAGCCCTTTAGCTTCTCATGCTGGTATTCGAAAAACTATCCAACGCGTACGCGAGGCAGTCTACTTTCCTGAACTGCAAAAGTTAACAAGGGCGTATGTCCAGTCCTGCCCAACATGTCAAGCCGTTAATTATATTAATTTCCGCCCGGCCGGGTTTCTAAATAGTATTAAATCCGAATTTCCAAATGAAATAATTGGCATCGATTTATTGGGCCCTTTCCCAAAAAGTCAGTTAAATAAAAGTCGCTATCTCCTTGTTATGGTTGATCATTTTAGTAAATGGACCGAAATTGTTCCCTTAAAACGAGCCTCCGCGAAATTGGTTACCGATTCTATTTTAAATAAATATATTTTAAAATACGGGGCGTCCCTAAAAGTTATATCGGATAATGGTCCTCAATTTGTAAGTAATGTATTTGAAGACATGTGCCAAAAACTGGGCATACGTCATTTAAAAATGGTCCCGTATCGGCCGCAATCAAATATAGCGGAACGGGTGAATAGAAATATAGTGAAAATTATCCGTAGTTATGTTAACAATTTTCATAAAAGCTGGGATAACTATGTCAATGAATTTGCTTTCGCCCTTAGGACCGCAAAACATGATACAACGGGAAAAACTCCTGCTGAGTTATTTCTAGGCAGAAAGATTATAACACCGTTAGATAAACTATTTTATGTGCAACAAAGAGCCCCAGAATTTAAAATGGGTGATATAGAAAAACTAATAAAAGAAGCAAAAAAGAATACGGAAGTAGCACAAAGAAAACAGAAATTATATTATGACTTGAAACGACGGGGAGTAACTTATAAAGTAGGGGATGAAGTTTTAAAAATTAAGCATTCACTTTCTTCAGCAACAGAAGATAAAACTGCCAAATTTTTTCCACGATTTGAAGGACCATATGTTATAGAAAAAATAACTCACGCTGTTGTAGTGTTAAAGGCCAGAAATGGTGAAACCTGTTCCGCAAATATTGATCAAATTAAGCCCTACTTCGATCGTAATAAAATGCAAATCTTTTCAGATCTTTTGCAGGATCCGGCACGGCAGACACCGCAGGTACAAGTTCCAGAGGTGGGAAAACGACAAGTACAAGGGCAAGCCAATGAGAGACAGAAGCAAGTGAAAAGAAAATTGCCCCGCGGAAAAATTGAAGGTAAAAAGAAAAAGAAGCCGTTCCACCGTCCAGAAAACAGAGTTCACGAACACCCCCAGAATGAAGAAGGGAGAAGGACGACGTATGCGAAGAGGACCAGGAGAAATGACGGCAACTATAACCCGGCTTTAAAACGGAAGATCGACTCATCCGACAGAACTCTCCGCAGCAAAAGTCGCCGAACTGCGGAAGGGCCATCAGCGGCGGAGGAAAAAGTACAAGAAAAATTTGAACGGCCAACAACGAGGTCCAAGCAGGATCACGACAGAAGTTTCCCGGTTCCGCCAAGACCAGCTGCCTTCAAACGGCCAAGACCACAAGCAGAGGAGAAAAGGAAGGTGTTCAAGGGTGGCCGTACTGGTGAAAAACGGAAGCTTCCAGAGGAAAGCACTGAAGGGCGAGCCCGTACAAGAAGGAGGATAAACCAGGCTAATATCTGCAGTACCTTTAAAGACTGGGCCCAGAAAAGGATGTCCGAATATTACAAAGATCTCTGGAAGGAACCAGAATTGAATAAAGCTCCTGTTTAGATGCAGTACAGATGAAAAAAAAAAAGATTGTTGTAGATCCTGGGAGCTGCTATTGTAACAAATTTCTTTCTTTTAAATTTTCTAGTTTCTAACGAAGTTATGATTGTAAAAGGTTGGCCTCGCGTTATATTCTAGAGCTAAAAGTTTTCAACAAGGTCGTTTTAGACCTCAGTTTCAAACTAATTAACTCTGGCGGGAAGTATGTAAGGATCTTAAGTTTTACTAACGTTTATTTTATTTTAAATCTTTACTATCACTTCTTATTTTCTACTTCCGGCCAGAATTATAAGCGTTAAGGATTTTATGCAAAGTTTGTCTGGCCTTTTTGCCAAGCGAAAGAGAGAGGAAGCAATAAGTCAACGCAGGCCGCTTACCTTAGAAGTTACGCAGTTGGTATTTGCCTTCCAGGCCAGAGGTTTTAATCCTCTTGATAAATTAAACGTATTGTAGTGTTCACAGTCTCTGTGCTACATACGCTTCCTGTTATTATAAGGCCAACCTTCCACGTGTGTTATTCTAAAGTTAAATTAGAGTTTAGTTTTATTTTTATACCTTTTACGTTAGACCCCGAGTGAAGGGTCATTGTATTCCGAAGTACGGAAGTCATTGTATATAAAGAAAAATAAAGGGTTTTGTATACCCTTCGTCTGTATCCTGTCTGTTTACTACAATTAGTGAACATAGCTTTAGTAAGCTCTCTGTTCCTAGTCAGGTCATTGTATGTTTCCGAAGAAGGTTAGAAGAAACATTGAACCTGATAGTGGCGCCCAACGAAGAAGAATAACCATGGCCGAGTTTCAAGAAGAACCTGTGCTGCCTGCAGAAACGGCTCAGAATCCAGAAATGCCAGCTGCCGCCCTGGAAGGATTTGGGTACATCGTCCAGACCATGCGCGCTTCGATGAAACCAGAAGCAACATTTAATGGAAACTCACCGGTAACCAGTTTTTTGGAAAAATTGGATGACCACTTCATGCTCTACCCCGTGCACGAGTTTCAAAAAGTTACCTTAGCTACCAGCGCTTTGAGGGGCCAAGCGCTTAACTGGTTCAAATGTATCGGCAGAAGTCTCTTGGGTCAAGCAGGAAGTCCCACCTATACTTACGAAAATTTCAAGACTGCCCTACTAAAAGCCTTCCCTGCTGTAAGGGATCGAGCGAAATTAGAAACGGAACTTTTTAGTATATATCAACAAAGAATCGACAACCTCTCGAGCTTTATTTTAAGAAAAATTCACGTTTTCAAGCTCTTGTATGGAAACCGTCCGGATCCTGAAATAATTCAAGTGATTTTGCCGAGGTTACTACCCCAAGTGCAAGACTTTATTGAATTAAGAAATCCGACTACACTGGAAAAGTTATTTGAGCTAGCAATCCAGTTTGAAAGTAGAAGAACGGCGGACGTCGAAAGAAGACGCCAATATCAACAGCGAAACCAATTTGGTACGCCAAGACTACAGCAAACTCAAGCATACGGCTACGGAGAAAAAGCGAATCAGTGGGCGAGGAAACCCGAGCATTCAAAAACAGCCGGCGAACGTCGACAGTTCAATAGCAACCCAGGAAAAAAGTTTCAAGGCCAGGGGAAAAAGAAGGAAAGCACGGAAAGGAAAAATAATTTAAACTAAAACGGATTTCTGCTGACGAGAGGGTGCGGATATCCGAAGGCCACGAAAACCCCTCTTCCTACAAGTTAAATACAGTAATGGTGAAAAATTTGACTCTTCCGAAGATTAAAGTCTTGGTGAATAATATCCCGGCCACCGCACTCCTGGATACCGGCGCGCAGTGTTCCTGTGTGGCAGAAGTCTTTTTTAGAAAGTATTTTCGCAAATACCGCATATATAATGCGGATAATACGACAGTATTAGCGGCTCAAGGAGAAGAATGTAAGTGCGTAGGTAAAGTACCTTTATATATCCGTATCAAGGACGAACAAGTAAAGGTGATGTTTTTTATAGTAAAGAATTTGCAAGCACATTTAATCCTAGGAATAGACTTTCTTTCAGACGCACAAGCTACACTGGATTTTAATGAAGCGTCCCTTAGGCTGACAATGAAACCAGTGCGTGTAGAAAACGTTGAACCGCCAAGGTTAAGTCTTGACCACCTGCCTAATGACGAGCAAGATAGAATCCGACAAGTGGTAAGTGAATTTGCTTCCTTATTTAGTGATATTCCAGGATTTACTCAGGTTACTAACCGTAGTATTGACACCGGAGATGCATTGCCGGTTCGTCAAAAACCATACCGGTATGATAAGAATAAGGAAAAAATTATAGAATGGCATATTACCGATATGCTACGTAAAAAGATCATAACGCCCATCTCAAGTAGTTATGCTAGCCCGGTGGTTTTATGTAAGAAAAATAATGATTATCCTTTGAAGCATCCAAAAAGGTGGAGATTCGCTATTGATTACCGTAAATTAAATTCCATAACGAAATATCCGGTATATCCGTTACCGATCATAGAAGAAATTTTAAGGAACATAAAATCAACCAAATTTATGACGACTTTAGACTTAACAAATGGTTATTTTCAAATAGGGGTCAGGCCTGAGGACGTGCCTAAGACTGCTTTTATAACCAAGTCTGGCACTTATGCATTTTTGCGTATGCCGTTTGGCCTTTCAGGCGCCCCAGCAACATTTCAGCGATGCATGGACATTGTGTTAAGACCTGTTCTTGGAAAGTCCACATTTATCTATTTAGACGATATCATTATTACTAGTGATAATCTCGACCAACATATACAGGATTTAAGACAGGTGTTTTCTTTATTAAATGAGGCCGGTCTAAAAGTTAATGTCGAAAAGTGCAAATTTGCAGCCCCTGAATTAAAATATTTAGGTTACAAAATATCGCAAAAAGGGATCGAGACAGATGAATCAAAAATAATCGCTGTACAAAAGTATCCGACTCCAAACACGGCAAAGAAGCTCTCTTCTTTTCTAGGACTTTGTTCATATTATAGGTCCTTTATAAAAGATTTTGCGGCTATCGCTGAGCCATTGTTAAAATTAAAAAGGAAAAAGGCAAGATTCTCGTGGACGGCCGAAGCCAATAGTGCTTTCGAAAAATTAAAACAAGCATTAACGCAAGCCCCTGTGTTGAAATTTCCTGAAAAGGATGAAAATTTAGAAATTTCAGCGGATGCTTCGGATTATGCGGTAGGAGCGGTACTTTCGCAAAATCAGCAGCCCGTGGCATTTTTTAGCCGAACTTTAAATCAAACACAAAGAAACTATTCCGCGACCGAGAGAGAGGCACTTGCAGTTCTGTTAGCAGTGCAAAAGTTCCGAGTCTATTTTGGAAAGGCGCCGATAACAGTATATTCTGATCATGCGGCGGTAACTAGATTGTACTCAGGGAAAAATTTATCCCCAAGGTTAATAAGATGGGCACTCAAGCTGCAAGAATATAATCTGGTAATCAAGCATACCCCCGGAAAGGAAAATATCGTAGCAGATGCCCTATCACGAATTAAATTAGACGAACAGGGTAATACCGTAAAAGTTGCAATGCTTACAGCGTGTACAATAAATTCCCGAGAAACTGTAATAACCGAACTGGGTAAGGATCCTGAGTTTGGAAGTATTTATGAGTATTTGAAGGATCCTGAAAATTTTAGCCACCAAGATATTGTGGCGATAAGAAATAGGGCGGCCCATTACGAACTAATAGATGGTCTATTATTTTATACAAAAACTACGAATTCCAACAACGAATTTCGACCTGTTATCCCAGCTAGTCTTAGATTAAATATCCTGCAAGAGCTCCATGACAGCCCTTTAGCTTCTCATGCTGGTATTCGAAAAACTATCCAACGCGTACGCGAGGCAGTCTACTTTCCTGAACTGCAAAAGTTAACAAGGGCGTATGTCCAGTCCTGCCCAACATGTCAAGCCGTTAATTATATTAATTTCCGCCCGGCCGGGTTTCTAAATAGTATTAAATCCGAATTTCCAAATGAAATAATTGGCATCGATTTATTGGGCCCTTTCCCAAAAAGTCAGTTAAATAAAAGTCGCTATCTCCTTGTTATGGTTGATCATTTTAGTAAATGGACCGAAATTGTTCCCTTAAAACGAGCCTCCGCGAAATTGGTTACCGATTCTATTTTAAATAAATATATTTTAAAATACGGGGCGTCCCTAAAAGTTATATCGGATAATGGTCCTCAATTTGTAAGTAATGTATTTGAAGACATGTGCCAAAAACTGGGCATACGTCATTTAAAAATGGTCCCGTATCGGCCGCAATCAAATATAGCGGAACGGGTGAATAGAAATATAGTGAAAATTATCCGTAGTTATGTTAACAATTTTCATAAAAGCTGGGATAACTATGTCAATGAATTTGCTTTCGCCCTTAGGACCGCAAAACATGATACAACGGGAAAAACTCCTGCTGAGTTATTTCTAGGCAGAAAGATTATAACACCGTTAGATAAACTATTTTATGTGCAACAAAGAGCCCCAGAATTTAAAATGGGTGATATAGAAAAACTAATAAAAGAAGCAAAAAAGAATACGGAAGTAGCACAAAGAAAACAGAAATTATATTATGACTTGAAACGACGGGGAGTAACTTATAAAGTAGGGGATGAAGTTTTAAAAATTAAGCATTCACTTTCTTCAGCAACAGAAGATAAAACTGCCAAATTTTTTCCACGATTTGAAGGACCATATGTTATAGAAAAAATAACTCACGCTGTTGTAGTGTTAAAGGCCAGAAATGGTGAAACCTGTTCCGCAAATATTGATCAAATTAAGCCCTACTTCGATCGTAATAAAATGCAAATCTTTTCAGATCTTTTGCAGGATCCGGCACGGCAGACACCGCAGGTACAAGTTCCAGAGGTGGGAAAACGACAAGTACAAGGGCAAGCCAATGAGAGACAGAAGCAAGTGAAAAGAAAATTGCCCCGCGGAAAAATTGAAGGTAAAAAGAAAAAGAAGCCGTTCCACCGTCCAGAAAACAGAGTTCACGAACACCCCCAGAATGAAGAAGGGAGAAGGACGACGTATGCGAAGAGGACCAGGAGAAATGACGGCAACTATAACCCGGCTTTAAAACGGAAGATCGACTCATCCGACAGAACTCTCCGCAGCAAAAGTCGCCGAACTGCGGAAGGGCCATCAGCGGCGGAGGAAAAAGTACAAGAAAAATTTGAACGGCCAACAACGAGGTCCAAGCAGGATCACGACAGAAGTTTCCCGGTTCCGCCAAGACCAGCTGCCTTCAAACGGCCAAGACCACAAGCAGAGGAGAAAAGGAAGGTGTTCAAGGGTGGCCGTACTGGTGAAAAACGGAAGCTTCCAGAGGAAAGCACTGAAGGGCGAGCCCGTACAAGAAGGAGGATAAACCAGGCTAATATCTGCAGTACCTTTAAAGACTGGGCCCAGAAAAGGATGTCCGAATATTACAAAGATCTCTGGAAGGAACCAGAATTGAATAAAGCTCCTGTTTAGATGCAGTACAGATGAAAAAAAAAAAAGATTGTTGTAGATCCTGGGAGCTGCTATTGTAACAAATTTCTTTCTTTTAAATTTTCTAGTTTCTAACGAAGTTATGATTGTAAAAGGTTGGCCTCGCGTTATATTCTAGAGCTAAAAGTTTTCAACAAGGTCGTTTTAGACCTCAGTTTCAAACTAATTAACTCTGGCGGGAAGTATGTAAGGATCTTAAGTTTTACTAACGTTTATTTTATTTTAAATCTTTACTATCACTTCTTATTTTCTACTTCCGGCCAGAATTATAAGCGTTAAGGATTTTATGCAAAGTTTGTCTGGCGAACGCCAAATATTTAAGTGTGGCCTTTTTGCCAAGCGAAAGAGAGAGGAAGCAGTAAGTCAACGCAGGCCGCTTACCTTAGAAGTTACGCAGTTGGTATTTGCCTTCCAGGCCAGAGGTTTTAATCCTCTTGATAAATTAAACGTATTGTAGTGTTCACAGTCTCTGTGCTACATACGCTTCCTGTTATTATAAGGCCAATCTTCCACGTATGTTATTCTAAAGTTAAATTAGATTTTAGTTTTATTTTTATACCTTTTACGTTAGACCCCGAGTGGAGGGTCATTGTATTCCGAAGTACGGAAGTCATTGTATATAAAGAAAAATAAAGGGTTTTGTATACCCTTCGTCTGTATCCTGTCTACTTACTACAATTAGTGAACATAGCTTTAGTAAGCTCTCTGTTCCTAGTCAGGTCATTGTATGTTTCCGAAGAAGGTTAGAAGAAACATTGAACCTGATAGTGGCGCCCAACGAAGAAGAATAACCATGGCCGAGTTTCAAGAAGAACCTGTGCTGCCTGCAGAAACGGCTCTGAATCCAGAAATGCCAGCTGCCGCCCTGGAAGGATTTGGGTACATCGTCCAGACCATGCGCGCTTCGATGAAACCAGAAGCAACATTTAATGGAAACTCACCGGTAACCAGTTTTTTGGAAAAATTGGATGACCACTTCATGCTCTACCCCGTGCACGAGTTTCAAAAAGTTACCTTAGCTACCAGCGCTTTGAGGGGCCAAGCGCTTAACTGGTTCAAATGTATCGGCAGAAGTCTCTTGGGTCAAGCAGGAAGTCCCACCTATACTTACGAAAATTTCAAGACTGCCCTACTAAAAGCCTTCCCTGCTGTAAGGGATCGGGCGAAATTAGAAACGGAACTTTTTAGTATACATCAACAAAGAATCGACAACCTCTCGAGCTTTATTTTAAGAAAAATTCACGTTTTCAAGCTCTTGTATGGAAACCGTCCGCATCCTGAAATAATTCAAGTGATTTTGCCGAGGTTACTACCCCAAGTGCAAGACTTTATTGAATTAAGAAATCCGACTACACTGGAAAAGTTATTTGAGCTAGCAATCCAGTTTGAAAGTAGAAGAACGGCGGACGTCGAAAGAAGACGCCAATATCAACAGCGAAACCAATTTGGTACGCCAAGACTACAGCAAACTCAAGCATACGGCTACGGAGAAAAAGCGAATCAGTGGGCGAGGAAACCCGAGCATTCAAAAACAGCCGGCGAACGTCGACAGTTCAATAGCAACCCAGGAAAAAAGTTTCAAGGCCAGGGGAAAAAGAAGGAAAGCACGGAGAGGAAAAATAATTTAAACTAAAACGGATTTCTGCTGACGAGAGGGTGCGGATATCCGAAGGCCACGAAAACCCCTCTTCCTACAAGTTAAATACAGTAATGGTGAAAAATTTGACTCTTCCGAAGATTAAAGTCTTGGTGAATAATATCCGGCCACCGCACTCCTGGATACCGGCGCGCAGTGTTCCTGTGTGGCAGAAGTCTTTTTTAGAAAGTATTTTCGCAAATACCGCATATATAATGCGGATAATGCGACAGTATTAGCGGCGCAAGGAGAAGAATGTAAGTGCGTAGGTAAAGTACCTTTATATATCCGTATCAAGGACGAACAAGTAAAGGTGATGTTTTTTATAGTAAAGAATTTGCAAGCACATTTAATCCTAGGAATAGACTTTCTTTCAGACGCACAAGCTACACTGGATTTTAATGAAGCGTCCCTTAGGCTGACAATGAAACCAGTGCGTGTAGAAAAGGTTGAACCGCCAAGGTTAAGTCTTGACCACCTGCCTAATGACGAGCAAGATAGAATCCGACAAGTGGTAAGTGAATTTGCTTCTTTATTTAGTGATATTCCAGGATTTACTCAGGTTACTAACCATAGTATTGACACCGGAGATGCATTGCCGGTTCGTCAAAAACCATACCGGTATGATAAGAATAAGGAAAAAATTATAGAATGGCATATTACCGATATGCTACGTAAAAAGATCATAACGCCCATCTCAAGTAGTTATGCTAGCCCGGTGGTTTTATGTAAGAAAAATAATGATTATCCTTTGGAGCATCCAAAAAGGTGGAGATTCGCTATTGATTACCGTAAATTAAATTCCATAACGAAATATCCGGTATATCCGTTACCGATCATAGAAGAAATTTTAAGGAACATAAAATCAACCAAATTTATGACGACTTTAGACTTAACGAATGGTTATTTTCAAATAGGGGTCAGGCCTGAGGACGTGCCTAAGACTGCTTTTATAACCAAGTCTGGCACTTATGCATTTTTGCGTATGCCGTTTGGCCTTTCAGGCGCCCCAGCAACATTTCAGCGATGCATGGACATTGTGTTAAGACCTGTTCTTGGAACGTCCACATTTATCTATTTAGACGATATCATTATTACTAGTGATAATCTCGACCAACATATACAGGATTTAAGACAGGTGTTTTCTTTATTAAATGAGGCCGGTCTAAAAGTTAATGTCGAAAAGTGCAAATTTGCAGCCCCTGAATTAAAATATTTAGGTTACAAAATATCGCAAAAAGGGATCGAGACAGATGAATCAAAAATAATCGCTGTACAAAAGTATCCGACTCCAAACACGGCAAAGAAGCTCTCTTCTTTTCTAGGACTTTGTTCATATTATAGGTCCTTTATAAAAGATTTTGCGGCTATCGCTGAGCCATTGTTAAAATTAAAAAGGAAAAAGGCAAGATTCTCGTGGACGGCCGAAGCCAATAGTGCTTTCGAAAAATTAAAACAAGCATTAACGCAAGCCCCTGTGTTGAAATTTCCTGAAAAGGATGAAAATTTAGAAATTTCAGCGGATGCTTCGGATTATGCGGTAGGAGCGGTACTTTCGCAAAATCAGCAGCCCGTGGCATTTTTTAGCCGAACTTTAAATCAAACACAAAGAAACTATTCCGCGACCGAGAGAGAGGCACTTGCAGTTCTGTTAGCAGTGCAAAAGTTCCGAGTCTATTTTGGAAAGGCGCCGATAACAGTATATGCTGATCATGCGGCGGTAACTAGATTGTACTCAGGGAAAAATTTATCCCCAATGTTAATAAGATGGGCACTCAAGCTGCAAGAATATAATCTGGTAATCAAGCATACCCCCGGAAAGGAAAATATCGTAGCAGATGCCCTATCACGAATTAAATTAGACGAACAGGGTAATACCGTAAAAGTTGCAATGCTTACAGCGTGTACAATAAATTCCCGAGAAACTGTAATAACCGAACTGGGTAAGGATCCTGAGTTTGGAAGTATTTATGAGTATTTGAAGGATCCTGAAAATTTTAGCCACCAAGATATTGTGGCGATAAGAAATAGGGCGGCCCATTACGAACTAATAGATGGTCTATTATTTTATACAAAAACTACGAATTCCAACAACGAATTTCGACCTGTTATCCCAGCTAGTCTTAGATTAAATATCCTGCAAGAGCTCCATGACAGCCCTTTAGCTTCTCATGCTGGTATTCGAAAAACTATCCAACGCGTACGCGAGGCAGTCTACTTTCCTGAACTGCAAAAGTTAACAAGGGCGTATGTCGAGTCCTGCCCAACATGTCAAGCCGTTAATTATATTAATTTCCGCCCGGCCGGGTTTCTAAATAGTATTAAATCCGAATTTCCAAATGAAATAATTGGCATCGATTTATTGGGCCCTTTCCCAAAAAGTCGGTTAAATAAAAGTCGCTATCTCCTTGTTATGGTTGATCATTTTAGTAAATGGACCGAAATTGTTCCCTTAAAACGAGCCTCCGCGAAATTGGTTACCGATTCTATTTTAAATAAATATATTTTAAAATACGGGGCGCCCCTAAAAGTTATATCGGATAATGGTCCTCAATTTGTAAGTAATATATTTGAAGACATGTGCCAAAAACTGGGCATACGTCATTTAAAAATGGTCCCGTATCGGCCGCAATCAAATATAGCGGAACGGGTCAACAGAAATATAGTGAAAATTATCCGTAGTTATGTTAAAAATTTTCATAAAAGCTGGGATAACTATGTCAATGAATTTGCTTTCGCCCTTAGGACCGCAAAACATGATACAACGGGAAAAACTCCTGCTGAGTTATTTCTAGGCAGAAAGATTATAACACCGTTAGATAAACTATTTTATGTGCAACAAAGAGCCCCAGAATTTAAAATGGGTGATATAGAAAAACTAATAAAAGAAACAAAAAAGAATACGGAAGTAGCACAAAGAAAACAGAAATTATATTATGACTTGAAACGACGGGGAGTAACTTATAAAGTAGGGGATGAAGTTTTAAAAATTAAGCATTCACTTTCTTCAGCAACAGAAGATAAAACTGCCAAATTTTTTCCACGATTTGAAGGACCATATGTTATAGAAAAAATAACTCACGCTGTTGTAGTGTTAAAGGCCAGAAATGGTGAAACCTGTTCCGCAAATATTGATCAAATTAAGCCCTACTTCGATCGTAATAAAATGCAAATCTTTTCAGATCTTTTGCAGGATCCGGCACGGCAGACACCGCAGGTACAAGTTCCAGAGGTGGGAAAACGACAAGTACAAGGGCAAGCCAATGAGAGACAGAAGCAAGTGAAAAGAAAATTGCCCCGCGGAAAAATTGAAGGTAAAAAGAAAAAGAAGCCGTTCCACCGTCCAGAAAACAGAGTTCACGAACACCCCCAGAATGAAGAAGGGAGAAGGACGACGTATGCGAAGAGGACCAGGAGAAATGACGGCAACTATAACCCGGCTTTAAAACGGAAGATCGACTCATCCGACAGAACTCTCTGCAGCAAAAGTCGCCGAACTGCGGAAGGGCCATCAGCGGCGGAGGAAAAAGTACAAGAAAAATTTGAACGGCCAACAACGAGGTCCAAGCAGGATCACGACAGAAGTTTCCCGGTTCCGCCAAGACCAGCTGCCTTCAAACGGCCAAGACCACAAGCAGAGGAGAAAAGGAAGGTGTTCAAGGGTGGCCGTACTGGTGAAAAACGGAAGCTTCCAGAGGAAAGCACTGAAGGGCGAGCCCGTACAAGAAGGAGGATAAACCAGGCTAATATCTGCAGTACCTTTAAAGACTGGGCCCAGAAAAGGATGTCCGAATATTACAAAGATCTCTGGAAGGAACCAGAATTGAATAAAGCTCCTGTTTAGATGCAGTACAGATGAAAAAAAAAAAAAGATTGTTGTAGATCCTGGGAGCTGCTATTGTAACAAATTTCTTTCTTTTAAATTTTCTAGTTTCTAACGAAGTTATGATTGTAAAAGGTTGGCCTCGCGTTATATTCTAGAGCTAAAAGTTTTCAACAAGGTCGTTTTAGACCTCAGTTTCAAACTAATTAACTCTGGCGGGAAGTATGTAAGGATCTTAAGTTTTATTAACGTTTATTTTATTTTAAATCTTTACTATCACTTCTTATTTTCTACTTCCGGCCAGAATTATAAGCGTTAAGGATTTTATGCAAAGTTTGTCTGGCGAACGCCAAGTATTTAAGTGTGGCCTTTTTGCCAAGCGAAAGAGAGAGGAAGCAGTAAGTCAACGCAGGCCGCTTACCTTAGAAGTTACGCAGTTGGTATTTGCCTTCCAGGCCAGAGGTTTTAATCCTCTTGATAAATTAAACGTATTGTAGTGTTCACAGTCTCTGTGCTACATACGCTTCCTGTTATTATAAGGCCAATCTTCCACGTGTGTTATTCTAAAGTTAAATTAGAGTTTAGTTTTATTTTTATACCTTTTACGTTAGACCCCGAGTGGAGGGTCATTGTATTCCGAAGTACGGAAGTCATTGTATATAAAGAAAAATAAAGGGTTTTGTATACCCTTCGTCTGTATCCTGTCTACTTACTACAATTAGTGAACATAGCTTTAGTAAGCTCTCTGTTCCTAGTCAGGTCATTGTATGTTTCCGAAGAAGGTTAGAAGAAACATTGAACCTGATAAGTTGGGGGTACTCAAAATAAATTTATCATCGATTAATTTCCTTTTCGAATTTGTGTTTCAGCAATATTCAGTCACAGAATTAAAAAAAAAAAAAAAAAAAAAAAAAAAAAAAAAAAAATTGTGGACACTACATCACTTCCTTGTACGGCCTACTAAATCATACACATTTTTTGTCGCACTTTATTTAAACTTCTTTCCTTGAATTATTGTAAATTCATTAATCGATCCCTCGAGACAAGTTGAAAATGCTATAAAAAGACGCAAATTTCGAAATTAAATATTCTGGTCAATTTTTGTCGTTCGTTAGACACACTTCTTATCGTTTTATTTTTTCATAAAGCGTATAAAATTTTTCATATATAAGTATATAAAATATAAGTACTTATAAATATAAGTATCCAAATATAAATACAAGAAACGGGAGATCGCATTAAAAGTTAGATTTCGTTATTTGTCGAAAATTCTTCCCCCCCCCCCTCCTTTTTAATTTGACGATTACGACAAATGATTGTGAAAATAAAGGCCAAGAAAGAACCTATTACCTGAAGCTGACTGCGATGCCGATGGGCCTGGGTTCGAATCCCGGAAAAGGCATGGCTGTAACTGTCCGTCCCTTCATAGGATAGGCGATGGTGGCCCACCTATTAGGTGCCTCCATAATAAAGAGATCACCACATCTGGCCTTGTATAGATTAATGGACTGGGTTACATTTGTAATTGTTCACAATCTGCCATTGGAATAAATAAATAAATAAATAAAATATTTGCCCTACAAATCCATTGAAGTAATAAATTTGTGTCTTTCTACTCCTATGTTTTTAAGAAAAGATGTTACTTGCCTTAAAGTTTATCGTTCAATAACCCATTTTCATAGTAAATAAATTGCATTCATTCAAAGAATTCAATTTGCTTTCTTATTTTCGTCTCTATAAAACGGAATGTACAGAAGTTAGATTAAACGACCCTCATATTTTCCCACGACATCGAAGAGCTCAGTCTTCCCTTATTCCAGGGATAAATAGAAGGGCTAGGTCATTCCTTTGTTCGACTCCTCGCCCACGCGAGCCTCATGGAGGGGGGAACTGGAAGTAATCTGACGTGTCTCTGTTGCACCTGCTCTGATTTCGCACATTTAAAACTGTAGTTTCATTCAGTTGCGAGACGATTTTCTGGAGGTCGCATATCCCAAATTAATTTTAATCATACATACAGTGTCTCAAAAAAGTGATGGGACACTTGTGCTTTACAAAAGGAAACTGTAGTAAAATAAATTTAAAAAACAGTAAAAATTTTTTGTGGGTGTGTTTCATGCTTAAATTTAGTAACAATTATTACATAACATACATTTTCTCAAAATATTAAAATATTAATTTAATAAAAATGCAATTGTTTAGAACGGAGCAAAAAATGGCACAGATAAGTGATGGGACACTTACTTTTCCATCAAATATTTATCCAAAAATTTTACTTTTTAAAAGGTTTCAATATTTTGTTGGATTTCCTTTTCCTTTTACAACATGATTTAATCTTCTTGGGATGGATTCCACTAATTTTTTTTGTGATTTCTGGAGTGATTTTACCCCATTCTTCTTGAAGCACCGATTTTAATTGTTATTTTGAAGAAATGGTGTGTTTGCGGATTCTTGATTCCAATTCTTGCCAAATATTCTCTATGGGATTTAAGTCTGGAGATTGTGGTGGTGTTTTTATTATTTCAGGATAGTTATACAGCAGCCAGAGTCTAACGTTCAAAGCAATGTGCTTAGGGTCATTGTCCTGGTAGAATTTAAAATTGTTATGAAGGTTCAATTTTCGTGTTGAAGATTTCAAATTTTGATTTAAAATGTCAATATACTCAATAAAAACAAGATTACCAACTCCAGCGGACGACATACACCCCCATACCATAACTCCTCATCCACCATGTTTTACTGTTGGCACCAAGTTCTGTTTGCGAAATTCTTCCCTGGGTTTTCTCCACACCAAGATTCTACCGTCAGAACCAAATATATTAAATTTACTCTCATCAGCAAATATAACTTCATTCCAGTAATTAGAATTCTTAATGTTGGATTTTGCGAAAGCCAGTGTGAGTTTTCTATTCTTTTCACTTACGAAGAATTTTTTCCTGCTGCTCTACCGTGATATCCAGCAAATCGAATTACTCTTCTAATAGTCTGAGGATTAACAATTGCTCCATATAATGCTTGTAAATCAGCAGCAATTTTAGGAGCACTCATTCTTGGATTTTTTTTAATATTTCGAACGATAATTCGCTTTATTCCATTGGATAGTTTTGATGGTCGGCCAGGTCTTCTTTTATCCTGGATCATATGATTCTTTTTATATCGTTTAATGATATTGAAAACTGTTGAAGGACTCAAGTTAACTGTTTTAGCTGTTTCTCTAATAGATTTTCCACGTTCAATATGCAAATTAATAACTAATTTTCGAATTTCAGGCAAAGTTTCTTTTCGTTTAGCATTCATAGCTGCACAGAGCTAAAAAACACAAAAATTCCAAAACAAACTGGAGAGAAATACTGCAGACGATTTTATAAATTATTGCCAATTGCTTCTGAGTAAAAATAAATACCCCAAAAGATATTTTTATTGCTTACTTCAGACGATTTTTGTTGCATAGTACGTAGTGTGCCATCACTTATGTGAGCCATTTTTTGCTCCGTTCTAAACAATTTTATTTTTATTAAATTAATATTTTAATATTTTGAAAACATGTATGTTATGTAATAATTGTTACTAAATTTAATTATGAAACACACCCACAAAAAATTTTTACATGTTTTTTTTATTTATTTTATTACAGTTTCTTTTTGTAAAGCACAAGTGTCCCATCACTTTTTTGAGACACTGTATTTGTTATCTAATAATGCAAATATTTAAAATAATTTGTGTATAAATATATATAGTTTCAGTCAGTTTTACTTTTAAATTCTATATTTAAAGTATCCTTTATGTAATATGGCTTCTTGTGCTGTAGCAACGTGCCGTAACTCTTATAGAAATACGAAAGGAAGAGATATTGTATTTCATGCTTTTCCCAAGGACAATTTGCTTTTGATGAAAGAATGGATACATAAATGTCGAAGACAGGATTCTATTAATGTGAAAAACGCAAGAATTTGCAGCGAACATTTTCTGGGCAGTGATTATGAAGATGACATGAGAAATCGCTTGCTTGGATTGCAGCAAAAGAAACTGTTGAAATTACTGTGTCGAAAGTAAATTTATGTTGTGCAGTAAACGAAATAACACCAAGAAATCGGAGACATTTGAAAAGAAAACTAATGCAGAGTGCTTTTGAAAGACTACACGAATTAATCCCAAAGAAAATTTATTTTGAGGCCGAGAACGAAATTGAAGCTGACAATAATAAATCAAATGTGAATAATTTTGAAAAAAAACTCACAAGTGACAATATACCTGAATGCCCTAAGTGTAAAGATAAACAAGAATGTATTGATAATTTGAAGAACAAAATAATATCCTTATAAAATTGTAATAAAATATTGAAAAATAGAGAAAAGAAAAATTTTAGAATGTTTGCTCAGCGACAAAGAAGGTGGACAAGATCTAGAAAGAAATTTGTATCGGAAATTCAGAAATTAAAATCCCAAACAGCGAAATTTAGGAAAAAACAGCACAGATCGGAGAATTTGGAAAAACGTCTAAAGCATATTTTTACAAAGACGCAGATTAACTCATTGCTGGAAAGAAGGAAAAAATCAGGTGGACTAGTGAAGATATTTCACGTTGTATTGTCATAAGAGCTCTGTCATCTAAAAGCTACGATTTTTGGAAAGAAAAAAATGGGAATTCCTTTACCTAGCACTAGCACATTAAAGAGATGGTGCGCTAAATTTTCATGTAGTCCATGAATTCAGAGTGATGTTCTTGCTGTAATGAAGGAAAGATGCGAATATTTGAATTCTGTAGAAAAAATATGCGTTCTCAGTTTCGACGAAATGCACATAGATTCTAAACTCTGCTATGACTCCAAACTGGACCAAATTCTTGGTCCTTTTCAAAAAGTGCAGTTTGTTTTAATCAGAGGTCTCATTTCGCAGTGGAAACAACCAATATTTTTTGATTTTAACACTCCAATGAAGAAAGAACTTCTTTTTTCACTCATAAGACATATTCAATCATCTGGAGTAGAAGTGAAAGCAATAGTGTCTGATTTAGAAGGATCTAGTACTTTGTGAAAAGAGTCACAGATTTCGATTAATAGTTCTCAGTTTCCAAATCCAGTATTGCAAACGAAAAAAATATGGGTTTTTGCAGATTCAGCGCACTGCCTCAAATTACTGACAAACCACTTTTTAGATAAAGAATTTGTTTTAGAAGATGAAACTGTTTTAAATGTTGATATTATTAAAGCGGTTTTAAATAAAGATTCAGGAGAAATTAAATTATGTCACAAACTAAAACCAAATTATTTAATGTCAAGGGAAACGAGAGACAAAAAGTCGCTCCAGCAAAAACATTATTTTCAAGAACTACAGCAAAAGGTATACTCCACCTCACAGGAAATAAAAAAGCATCCGACTTCATTGAGTTAATCGACAATTTTTTCGATATTATGACTAGTACCAAAACATACCCTCCTTCAGATAAAATATTTAAAGCAGCATTTGGATTAAATGAACATCATGAAAAAAATTCAAGTTTTGGAATTAATGAAGAAAGTCATTGGTGGATTAAGAGTTCAGGGAAAAGCCAACTTACTGCCTTTCCAAAAAGGAATAATAATTTCAATAAATTCTCTTTTTGGCCTACACCAGGATTTGAAATCATCGTATGATGCTAAATATATTTTAACCTCTAGATTAACCTCTAAATATATATTTTAACCTCTAGACAATTTTCGACCGCCGAAAAAGAAGCATTAACATATGTTGCAGGTTATATTGCCTATCGTGGGCGAGACAAAGACCCATCATTGGGAACAATGTCTAAAAATAGTGCTGATGAACCAATATTTAATTCAGAATGGATTAAATTTTTGTCCTTAGGAGGTTTGACTACAGCTTCTCATTCATGGATGAATACAGTTTATGAGTTCGAAAACATATTTTGTGCAGTTCATGGTACAACTTGCTATAAAGGGAAGCATGTCATTGGCTCTTTAATTAATTTAATTAATAAACTGGAGAAACATTATCCTGAAGTTAACAGAGAAGCAATTCGTTTATTTTGCAGAGTGCGAACTTTTATTAGAATACATTTTTTAAATAGAAATGCATATGTTTTTTCCCAAAGCAAAAAGAAAAAAAAAAAAAAAAAGGATTGCTTTGAATGTGGCAGCTAATAAATAATGTTTCAACAACTTTTAGTTGCATTGCGACTGTACAAAAAAGCATATATAATATGTTTTGATTTGAAATATTTCTAGATGACATTTTAGAAGTTAATAGAGTAAAGCATATTTCAAATGACAACTAATTCTGTTAAGTTATTGTTACAGTTACTTTTATTGTATCCTCTGTTATTATTGATTCGATTTTGTGCTAGCTTAGCATTCTAGATAAAATATATATAAAGCATAACATTAAAGTAATTGGCATAAGAACACCTGCCCCCTTAACCCCCACTTTTGAAAAATTAAACATTTTTTTTAGGTACTGTGAGTAAAGTTGTTTTGTCTAAATTAAAATAACAATCTTACACGTATTTATTTAAATGAAATATTGATGTAAGCCTAAGTTGCAAAATTATTAAAAAAATATATGTTAATATATTGAATCGGTAGAAAAATATGCCAATGTAAAATTTAAAATGATAATATCTCGTTTAAGGGAAAAGGAATTTTTTGCGATAATAATCGGAGTCCAGAATGACTGTATTCATTCCCCCACACCGATATTGCATCCATTATTTCCTCCGAGGCACGCACCTGGGAAAGAACAATAAAGTTCTTAAACATTCAATGGTAAACACATGTTCTGATACTGTGCAAGTCATCACTATACTAAGACACTATTGGTCAGTCTACTAAGACACTACTGGTCAAAAAATTCCTCTTGGTGAAACTACAGGGTCCTAGATTAATTCAAATTTTGCAAGCTTGTGAATAAGGCTGCGGATTATTTTTGCCCAACGATATGGATACCAATGATATGGATCCTTTTGCTACGGAAAATAACGTAAGATTTTTTTTTAAATTTCATTATACACTGTTGTTTTTAAGGCATCTTGAATTTATATTTGCCCTGTAAAATAGCTGAAAACAAAAAACAGTATGTTTTATTTGCATGTTTTAGTTTAAATTAATAAGATATGTTCTAGAACTTTCTTTTCAGAAATTTTAGCTAAAATAGACACATGTTGCTTTAGATTTAACTTAGATAGAACTTAGATAAACTACTTTATTTAACTTAGTAAACGCGTTGCATGTTGATATGATCATATTATTACAGCAAAAGACATTTTGTGAAAATTTTCTATGAAGAACTCAGAACAGCTGTTCTTCATGTTTCAAAAATATATTCTCTCCTTCTAAAAAATGACATTTTCAGTAAATTAAAGAATTCAACATAGCAATGAACTTCATTTTGTTACTACAAGGAATTCAAAATTTTGTTCATGCGCTTGAATTACAACGTCTAACTAATCTTTTTATTCTTATCTGCACTCAGTGTTTGTCAACAGTCTGCTATTGTTTGAAATAATGCATAACTTTTTTACTTACCTTCAAATAATTTCCTTTGAATTAACAGTAAGAAGTCTTCCATTAAAAACCTAATGTCATGCTCATTTCTTTATAATTTGAATTTCTCTCATTCTCATTGTTGTTCTTTCAATTCCTTAAGCCTCAGATCATACATAAATAATTAGAGAAGATGAATATGCAGCTGATATGGCAAAATTGCACAGTGAATGGCAGTTGGTATTTCCTTTCACTATTATAGATCATTTTTTGTATTAGGCTAACATAATATTCAACAGTTAGAAGAGAAAGATTCAACGGGGCCTTTAGTGTACAAAAGTTTGCCTTTGTTAGTATGACGAAAACAATCAGTATGTCGATAAATCCATTTTAAAATCTTGGGATATTCATTTTCTAAATGCATTAAAAGTGGGAAAATTATGGAAATATTTTTTTTAATTTTCAAAATCTGGTTCTAAAGCTGGGTGGGATGGAATATGCAACGCAATACGGTAATTCTGAAGATCATTGCTCGTGGTAGTACAAACTGAGTGGTGATTACATGCTGTAGAAGACGGCACAAATTGCAGTTCCAGATGCATTAAATGCTTTGAGGTCTATTGCATTGGGCAATAATAAGAATGAAATTCAAGGTATAGGGAAGTAGGAATGAAGATTATTATTATCAGATACCGAAATGTTAATGTTACTAAACATTCTTATTGGAATGTAGGTTTCTTTTATATAATAATACTATGATAGTTACCAGTAGTTCATTCATGAATATTTTTGATTGGTTATGGTCTTACTGTAATCACATCCTTCAAAATTAAATTATTGCTTAATTTCCCCCTTGATTTTCATACTATAATATTAGTAAAAAGGAGGAAAAAAGTCTGCAAGTAAACATAACTCCTCTCTATATATCATTATGTCGATAAATCCATTTTAAAATCTTGGGATATTCATTTCCTAAATGCATTAAAAGGGGGATAATTTTGCAAATATTTTTTTTAAAATTTTCGTGGGCAACTAAGCAAAACAAATGTGAATTTTTCTTCTTTAAAAAATTTGTGTTAATAAATAGGATGAGAATTAAGTTCATTTTAAAGACTTATGACACATGAAATATACATGATCAAAATAAATTAGAAAATTAAGTTCAAATAAATTTTAAGCTAAATTACGTGTTTAAGTTGCAGTACTTCAGTTTGATCTATAATCCGCACCTCAAAGCTACAAACTTTCTGCGCATGCGTTGCGTTGAGGTATGCGCGTAAGACCTTTACGGCTGCGAATATGCTTGTGCGCATGCGCATAATACGTTTACACACGTGCGTTTAATGTATAACGGACAGTATAAGCTAAGCTAAAATTATCTAATTCAGTTAATGTTACAAATTGCGTTGTTCCTTAATCTTCGAATTGGATCCGACTTATTATTTTTTGAAGACTCTTAGAGCAATTTTATAAAAGTAAGCTTGAACTTTCAATTATGTCAAATAGAATTTCCGATATATATTTACTAATATGTAAAGGATCTACAAAGCGAAAGTATGTTTCGAAGTCCATTAAACAAAAAGTGGAATTGCTGCAAAAAAATGGATAAAGGCATAATCCTTTGTTTATCTAACCATTTAGAAATCTGCTGTTTATCAATTTCACGCTACTCTGCTGCGGAGCGGGGGAAACGCCGCGGCGCGCAATGTATTGGATGTTCATCTGTCAGCAATCCTTATCTTCAGGGCAGATGTTTTTATTTTATTTGGCTTATAATTCCTTACTAAATGTAGTATTTCATCTCGATGTACTCCGTCTTGTTTATGATTTAAATCAAATTCCTCGTCAATATAATTCGCTTCCGATAGTGAAGAAAGTGATACAGAGGTTATTGAAAACGAAAAAATTTCGATTGACAAATTAGTCGGTATTCTCGACACAGCAATTATAGGACTTCAACAGCGGAACTTTGTAACTGAAGAAGAAATTATGGCTGTTTATAGAATTAAAGAGAAAGTATTATCACATAAAATGAAGCAACTTAAACAACTTACATTGAAAGAAATGTTTAATAAAGTAAACAAATAAATATTAAGCTTTCTTTTTTTTTTTTTTTTTCTTTTCTTTTTTTTTTTTTTTTTTTTTTAATTTTGATACCCTTTAGATCATAATTGTTCTTTATTTCATAAATTACGGTTTCATATTTTTAATTTTATAATTTCTGCATGCCATCTTACCAGATTTAAACTGATGATCTGTAATCTGGAAAAATTGATAATCCGGAATCGCTGAAGTCCCGACGAGTCCGGATTAACGACTTTTGACTGTACTAACAAAACCAAACATCATATTCCCATTCTGCACAGTGTAAAAATTCTTCTGCAAAACTGCAAAAATTACCAACACTTTGGCTTATTTGATAGCTTTCAAATTCACTCCTTTGTTTGCATTTAGAATTTATAACTTTAATTTTCCACAGAAATTTGTTTTTGATTTTAAAAAATTTCACTGGCATAATTTCATTCACTTCAGCATATATTAATAGATGCAGAAGGTTTTTGTACCTTACATAATTTTAAATCTTATGTAACCTAACGTAATTAATAACAAAATGAAAACGTAGATCAGAAACTGCATAAAATTTAATAAATAATTTCTACTAGTGTCACATGAAATGCTATGAAATTAATCAATAAAATGAGATAAAATATATCGAATTAATATTCCACGTGTGTGAAGCTGGAAGTTTTACGTTAAATACTTTTTTTTTTAATTGAGTATTTTTAAAAATGACCCCTTAGAGCATGGGACCTTTCGTAATTAGAACTTGCAAATCCACTTCGCTAGTCTTTGATAACATTGCTTTTCTTTTATTAACAAGAAATATTGCATTCAGTTATTTAATTTAAGATTTCCAAAAATAATGCTACTGAAAGGCATGAATACTTACTTAAATTTGAAATTAATTTAGTTGACTTAAAATAATATTTAAAAAAATAAATCTTCATATATACGTCTAACAATGAGACCTTATTAATTTTCTTTTATTTGAACAATATCTGAATTCTGCATTAGTTTGGACTAGTAAATCATTGGACAATTAAATAACAAGTTATAAGAGAATTAATGTAGTTTACAAATGCACTGAATTTTATTTCCGGCATTAACTTTCAAAGAAAGTAAAATTTTCTGCATATTTGCATCATTTGGATTGATAGAATATGGCAAAGCATGCAAAGGCTATCAGTCTAAAGGGAAGTATATATTCATGGACGGCTTTGTAAGGAAAAGTAACTTGCATTTCCATTTATTCATGTGTGAGTATATATATATATTTACAATTGTTAATGCTAAAATCAATGCTTCATTAAACAATTATTATTATTTTATTTTTAATACTAACATACAGATACAGAATTGTTTTAAATTCCAATACACAATCATAATTTATTTTTAAGAAAACTTATTTTATGATTTATATATTATATTACATGAATAAGAGAAACATTTGTCAAGAAATATATTAAACTTGTATTAGCAGATTCATGCTATCCTAGTAACAAGACTATCATACTTCAAAACTGTATTAAAATTGGGCAAAATAAAATCAACATAAATTCTACATTAAATGTTTAAAAACTTATAAGTATGCAATGGTAGTTATATATACAATATAATAAATTTTGTAACTTATAAAATATTAATGGAATATTTTTGGAAATAATGTACAAAATTTTAGTTTTCTTTTATAACTAGTTTAACGAATTTTTAGAAAAATACTATTTTAGGTCATTTCCATCTTTTCCCTGTTGATATTGGTATATTAAAATATATGGAATAATTAAGTTGCATCTAGTTAGTAAACCAAAACATTACGAAAAGTATGATGCGACATATTTTTAATCAATATAATTACTTCATTTTGGAATTATAACATATTCGTAAGAAATTAATACCATTGAAAAAATAATATTATTACACTAAAGAATAAACGAGATTCTCGACCGCATTGTTCAAGTTTTTGTAATTTTACTTCATAACACACTCGTATATAAACATATTAGACTGAATTATAAGCCAAGTATAATTAATTAGGTAATCCTAGAAAAAGAATAAACTAAACCTAGTAAGCAAAAAAATATATATATACATTACATTCAGAATTCTAAATGTTTACATAAACTTTTCTCGCAAGGCCTGCCGGGAAAAAGATGTCAAACGTTCTTTGGTCAGACGATTGCAAACGAACGCTAACATGATTAATTTTGTTTTCAACAACCACATTACCGTTTCAATTAAATACCACAACAGTGATTAAATTTTGGAATAATTAGTTATAAATAATAATACGGGCAATTTAACCCGTAATTTATCGGATGCGCAATGACAAAATACTACTATTAGATCTGCATTTGGAATAAATATTCTGCACTCTTTCAACTCATTAGACATTACGAACACTGATATTAATTAATCGCAAAGCTTAAACGTTTAAATACTTACTCACTACATATAACAGTGCAAAGTGCATGAGAATAATCTGCATAAAATGAACAAAAAATATTTCAAACGTAATTGTAAACATTTTCTTACTTACCTGCGCTATACAACCAAAATGCATTCAGCCATGTTTTTTTCTGCAACTAGCTTTCAAACACTTTTCTTCTGATTGGCTGATTTCCAGTCAGTCACGTGATTCTTCCGCGCGGCTACTGAAACATTATCTGTAATGTTACAGGCAAATTAGCTGTACCAGCCACAGTTTGCTTTCAAGCTGTTACCATTACAGGAAATTCTTGTGTAACTTTTTGATTTCTGTAACTTTACAAAACTTTTGCCTGTAAAGAGCGAACTTTTTTTTTACAGTGTAGCATTCGAAAAATATTATATTTATTACCTTAAATTTCTAAAACAATATTACATATTGGTCCAAATGAATTACTGGGACTCAGACAACATTTCCTCCCTAGCTTTCTTTTAGCACAGGATTCTGAAATTGTTTTAATGATTTAGGTAATATTTGTCTTCCGTAAGGCGCTCATAAAACGAGTTACCCTAAATTTTTCGTCCGCGTAGATTCAGTCCGCGATTTCAGTTTGCTTTTAAAATTCATCTTTTTAAAAAATTACTTCAACAATTTCGTTCTGTATGAATGTTGGAGAATTTCGAAGTTTAGGCTTAACATTCAAAACACTATACTCACTTCACCATAAAATACAGAGAATTCTGACCCATGTCTCCGAAGTCTAGGATTCGCTATTGATAGTTTCTATGTACCCTGCTTCTTTAAAATATACGTTTTATTTGAGAAGGTGTTTTCAAAGCTAATAAAAACTTTTGAGCGGGAAAAGCAATTAGCAAAACCTCCCGTTTAAAAAATAGCAATCAAAAATATCTCATTAAACTTCTGTGAAATTCTCGCTAGAAAATCATGTTTAAAATAAAGCTTCATCGTGACTAGTTATGTATGCACGGTTGTTAATATTTCTCAATGAATAATCAGTAGCCCAAGCTGGCCAACAAAAATATCTTTCCGATGAATTACGCAATTCAGTGGAAAATAGGGAATAATTAATGGCCCTTATTCCCCATTCTGGATCCTTTTCAGAATGTACAATTTCCTTAGATTGAAGATTATGCAACATTAGTTTTGTTATAAATGAACGCAACATTAAACTAATTCAGTAAACCAAATTTAACCTTGTAACCAATTAATATTTACTTAGATGTGAGTCAAGTTTCTCCAGGATATTTTGGGAACTTCATCAACGAAACTATCCAAATCGTATTATTATGAAAAGACTCTTGGGGAAAGTGTAGGAGTAGTCATGTTTTAAACCTTGGAAAAAGAGGAAAATTTGCACAAATTTCCAAGAACAGTTACCCGGCTGAGCTAATAACGAGTAGTGATATTTCCCGCACAATTACTAGAGGAATTCTAAACAAATAAGAAAGAAAACATTGCCGTAGAGAATGCCGTAATATAATTTTAATTCTGAAAACGCCTTATAATGATACTTATAAATATAACCGAGTACAAAATCACAGAGTGTAGTGAGATATACAAATATTAAAAATAGGCCTGTGTCTTGAGATGAATTTCCTAAGTAGATTGCCGAAGAAAATATTCCCAGCTGACATTTAGTAAATTTTTAGAGAGAGCGCCACACATTTTGTTAAGGTATTAGGAAATTCATTTGATTTGAAACAAAAAATAAAAATATATTACTCTTTAATAAGCAAAACATTTCTGAGAATTCAGTGTTATCAGCTCTAAAATATTCTTATTATTTAATTAAGTATTACTGATAAAATTACAATTATTTTCAGTTTGCTAATGACTTTGCAAAACTGTATCATTTATCTGTACTGATTATTTTCAAGGCCATATCTAAAATAAATATAATAAAGCAGAAAACTACATAGGCAGGTTTGGAACACATTTCTCACAAAAATTTCTTAAAGGAAATAATTTCCCTGGATGAAACTAGCAAACGCTATCTCATGCAATTGACATTGGAAGACATCACTGATAATGCGAAAAACAACTTTCCAATTCGCCCTATCCCACGACGAATGGCAATAGAGCCACATCTTAAGGGCGGAGCTTACTCGGGATCTCGAATATTCAATGTTAGGGAAAAACTTACATGAGCAAATAAATGTACAAATATTAGGGATTTGATTAAGAAACTCTAGGATTTCAAAGCGAGCAATGGCAACGTTATACAGAAAACATTTTTATCTTCAGCGCGTGAGACTGTATCGGATGATCAATTTAAAATTATTTTGCGATATTGCTCTTGAACTGAATTTTATGGTTTCAGTGCAAAGAACATGATATTTATTAAAAAAAGGTAACACACAAAATGTTAAAAATACCCCCCTTTATACGTAATTTAAAATCTAAAACGTTTCAGTTTTTTTTTTTTTTGGTCCAAAAGGATTCGAGTCCCGTAGGACTACTTTCGTTTTGGCATTTTACATCGGTTAACTGTTGCCACCAAATGTTAGAGTCCTGCATTATATTTAAAAAATTAAATAATGAAAAATCTGCACAAATGTATGTATATTTCTCGCATTGTGATAAAACAACGGTATCTAGAGCCATCCAATTTTGAATGACGTAATCCTACTGCAAATATGGGCATCTGAAATCCCAAATTCGGAATTTGTTTTATTATTGATTTCGTATTTTGTAAAACTTTAACGAATTTTTGATTAACAAACTGAAGGATTTCAAAGCGAACAATGACAACTATGTACAGAAAAAACATTTTTATCTCCAGCGCGCGAGACTCTGTATCGGAAATTCTAAAGATATGCTAAATTTAAAACTGTTTTGCGATATTGCTCTTGAGCTGAATTTTATGGTTTAAGTGATATTAGTGAATAGTGCTGAAGTTTATGGAATGTGATATTTAATAGGTAACGGTAACAGAGAATGTTTAAAAAAAAAACGCCCCTTTGGGCGTAATTTAAAATCTGGAACCTTTCAGATTTCTTTTTTTTATATATATATATTGCGTTGTTTCTTAATTTGCCGTCAAATGCTGTGCATTTTGGATTATGCTCGTGTGACCACAATGAATTATTTAAATTATAAAATTAATATGAACATATTCCAAATAAATTAACACGTACCAAATTTCAAGTTGTTTTTAAGTATTATGAAATGTAATACTTGAAAAAGAAATGCACATGAAATTAATTTATAAATTAGTTTTATTTTTCAGGTGTTCGAAAACTGCAATAAATGTTAAATAATAAAAACTAACGAAACTGTATTCGTCAACTGGCCCAGTAGAACGCTAGATATAGAAGTATCCTTTTTTTTTTTTTTTCCGCGCAGTGTACATACATACACATACACACGCATACATGTAACACACATTTAATCATTCGATCCGAATTAAAAATAGCTAAATGTTACTTGGCATTAAAAAAATTAACCAAAAAGCAGCCACCCGCAATGTATTTATAATTTGAAAAAATGGTCCTTAGACATAAAGAAGTTGGAAGCCACTTTAGTAAAGACTATTTCTCAGATATTCAGATACTTCAAGTCATCATTCGAAGCACAAAACTTATTTATTGATGTATCAAATATGTCTATTTCTACCTCTGTGCATTCAAGAGAAATTATTTGAGCGATAATTATCACTTAATAATTCATTTTCATAGTATAAAATTACATAGAGAGAATTCAATTTTACTACATTTTCTGGCCTCACAAAAGTTAGATGTTTAAACGGATTCTTGCATTTTTGCACAGCTCCGAAGCCCACAGACACCCCTCTGTTTCTAGCACCCCGTGTTTCCGTTTCTTTAGAATTTACGATTTGACTGAAACTGGTCAGCATTCGATTGAGCAATCGGAAGATCAAAGAAAATACGTTGCCATTTTTTTTTTTCATTCCTAGAAACTCGTTCCAATAGAATATACACTTGCTTTGAATAATGTCACGTGGCATACAACCATGTCGAATGGATGTTATGTGTTGCTGAGAATTCTGAATGTAGATCAAAATTCTCACGAATATTAAGCGGACATATAGTGGACACATTAATCGGACACATAGTAGAGAATAACTGCTCTTTCCTATTTCGCGTGAGATTTTATATGCGCTTTTTTTTTATTCTATTTTAATAATGTATATAGTAAGAGATTTACTGTGTACGACACAATCAAACTCATTTATGGCGAACCAAGTTTATAATGAACTCAATGTGTTTTTTTCAGTTTTCATGCATTCTGAAAAACGAAAGATATTATCCTTTCATATTTAATCTGTACGTTATTGACTAACACTATGAACTTTTTAAAAGCAAAGCTATGTTAGAAAACGATATTTATAATATGATTTTTTACTTTTTAATCGGATTAATATAAATAAAAATACTTTTAATTCATGATATATCTAATTAAAAATATTAAATATATTCCAATTATTAAATTGCGTGTTTTTCTTCAAATTTTAAAAATACTGGTGATACACAACAATCTCATGCATTCGAAATGGGTATTCCACTACTATTCTTTAAAATATTTTCTATAGCACTAAGCTACAGAAATACTATGAATAATCATTACTCCTAGATCATATATTAACAGAATAGAAAACGTGAAGTTTTCAGTCATGTATTACTATGCAACTAATCAAAGTTCAATGCACGTGTCCTGAATGACGACACGATTTCAGTTGATTTTCTATTTGTCTTTATGTATCATTAAAATTATTAGTAGATAATTAAGAAAGCTTAGGTGTGATATTACGCCATTCATATTGATGAAATTTTAATGTGCAATAGCTGCTCTTTCCTATTTCTTCTGAGTTTTTATTTCCGCAAAATATTTTTAAATTTATATAATATATATAAGAGATTTACTTTGAACGGTACAGTCAAAATCATTTAAAATTAACTCAACCCATGTGTTTTTCGCTTTCCATTCGAGACTGTTGCCCTTCGGGAAAATTAAATAACTTAATTTTCATAGTTAATCTGTTTGTTATTAAATAACAATCTGAACCGTTTAAAGCCAAACCTGCGTTAACGAAAATATTTATAGCACTATCTTGCACTTTTTAATCTGATTAACATAAATTAAAAAGCATTTAATTCATTATATATCTAATTAAAATATTAAATACGTTTAAATATTTAATTAATACAAAGGGGCAGTTTCCCTAGATGGACTATAAATTTCGCTTTGGGGCCCACCAGCGGCCGAGTGGTAAAGTCGCTGAACACTGGTAGTTCGGTTCGAGGTTCGAATTCCGCGAACGATCTGGCTGCATGGGCGTTTTAGGGGTTTTCCCCATGTGTAACGTGTATACGAGCCAGTTTCCCTTAGAAAGTCTTCCACGAAGGCATCCCTCCCCTTAGGCAGATAGCCACAGTGTACTTTGCCGTAATTTAGCACAAACTACTTTTAAATAAGTAAAGAGAAATTCCTTTTGTAAACATTGTTGCAGAAATTCTGCCATTTGGTTTTGGTTTGGTTTGGTTTATTTAATTATGGCAAAGCACATTAGGGCTATCTGCCTAAGGGGAGGGATGCCTTCGTGGAGGACTTTCTAAGGGAAACTGGCTCGTATACACGTTACACATGGGGAAAACCACGAAAACGTCCATCCAGCCAGCCCGTTCGCGGGATTCGAACCTCGGACCGAACTACCAGTGTTCAGAGACTTTACCGCTGGACCGTTGGCGAGCCTTCTATTACACAGGACCTGTGTGTGCAGGATCACCTTCGAAATTAAGAGAGTTGTATTTAAAATCGGTGCTAAACTAAAGCTGCTTTCTTGCCTAATTTTATACTATTGAAAATACCAGTAATTGTCAAAATTATTCGTATACAATATGTGTCGCAGTTAACCATCTAATATACTGCATTCAACGTTATTATTTTTCTTTTTGAATGTCAGGTTTTCATTATATCTGCCAATATATCTGTAACAAGACATAAAGTTTGAGTTAATGTAGAATAGAAAATTACCTTGCAGCATATCCAATACGACTTAGTGGCAGTACTTCATTCTCTAGAAAAAACATTTTAAATTATTATACTTAATACTGCCATTTGAAGGAAAATCAATCAAAGAAATCATTTGCCATCATAGACAATGATAACCTATCAAATCACTGTGATGATAAATGATTTCCTATGAAAAAAAGTCGTTTCCCAACATACAGAAAATTTAAACACGATTATTATGCATAAAATATTTTTCTTTAATATAGATATATAAAATGCTCATTGATTGGATGAAATTTTATATATTACCAATTGTAATGACAACCTTTTCTACATTAAAATTAAAATTAGGCAAAAGTTTACATTAAGTAATGTCAATAGAATATCATTTTACAAAGTGGTTAAAGTCTAATTTAGAATGCAAATGCAGAAAAATAAAACAAAGGGGCATACGGGCATCTTTTACATTAACAGTATTCCTAGGGACATACGACAAAAGAAGCAGTAAACTTTCCTAGCTGTTCCGTAGGAATCTGATCTTCAAACATTAAAACGTGGGGGGTGGGGGGAGGGGGGGAACTAACAGTGTCCTTTTTAGAAATGGGATTATTTCTTCCTTTTGACCGGATCTGCATGTATTTATTAGTATTTAGTAAGCACTGAAGGTCTGACTGACCTAAAGTAAGAAGTTCTGTGACCGAGCTTTCAAAATTAAAATACATTTATAAAGAAAGCGCAGCAAAATTATTTCTAAGCAGTATCACCAGACAGTGTCTTTGAACTCTTCTAGAAACACTTAAATTATTTAAACAGAGAAACACGAATTTAACTGTGTTATTGCTGGATTGAAGCAACGGATCTTCAATTTGTAGGTCGGATGTTACGTGTTAACAATGGCATAGTTTCTTATGAAAGAGTCATCATTGGCACAGGGGCTACAGTGGCTAAACATTTTCATAAGTTTTAAGGGTTATTATAAAAACATAGTTTCCTGTTATAATGCAAGGTACTTATTATTTAGCAGTCATTTTCTTATGCAAAACATAAACGTGCCAAAAACATTTAATAAAAGTAAAGGCATGCGAAACGCGAGATTATACACCCAGATCTTCGATGATGTTTAACCGATACTTTCAATACTGAATATATCACAAAGTAAATACAGTTTAAATTACATAAATAATGTATATCTTTGCTTATATTTTAGTTTATAAAGAATTTCTTAGAATTTGTCTGACGGAAATGATGAATATGTGATATTGAATGTTATTTGCCTGTCTCATAAATTTATTAAGTATAAGGGAAGAAACCAGCTTTCATTGTACAAGAAAGACGATGCCTTTATTACGTTTAATATTTACGTGAATAACCTGTCCCTGTAATATTATTATTATTTTTTTTTTTTTTCAGGCAACGGAACTTCGTCTCTTAATTAAGGAGGTCTACGAAAGTTACACGAGTGACTTTTCTGACGAAATTAACTCTAATTTGTTCTACTTGATGGAAAACAGTGATGTTCAAGTAAGAATTAATCTACTTATGTTTTATCAGCTTACTGTTATGTATTTCATTTAAGACATTTTAATTATAGCAGATGTTTATTTCCCTTGATAATTCCAAATTAATATTTTTATTAGTACTTAGAATTGTATTTAAACCTATTTTAATATGCGTTGAATTATCTTAGAACCACATGTAATTAATACAGTAAGACAATACACGTACACTAGGCACTTAATAACATTATAATAACATTATATCACATGTCCCCCCTCTTCTTGTTTTTTTTTTTTTTTTTCTCTTTGCGTGGGTGTGAACACGTGCGCGCGTATGTGTATGTATGTGATTTAGGCACAGAGATAACTGTATGTATACGATTTAGGCACAGAAATACAAGAGGAGGAGTTATTTAATGTGAACTAACTACATCGTTTCCTTTTTTTTTTTTTTTTTTTTTTTTTGAAGACACGTCAATGAGGATTTAAGACTACCATCAATATCATAGATAGGTGGATAGTCCTGTGATTCATAATTATCAGTAAAATTTGACTAAGACTGGATCGGTGCTCCCTCCAGTTAGATGCGAAATTTATTGACATTCCTTTTTGTAAGATAAAATTCTATTTTCCAGATTCCATTTGTTCTCATTTCGCATAACGAATCAAAAATTTCTGCAAGTGATTATTTTTAACTTTCTTTCTCTTCTTTGTTTAACTCAAGTTGAATATTTTAGATTGACTTTCATGTACACATTTTAAAATTGATGATGAAAATTTCATGAGCATATTTTTGCTAAAAAGTAAATATTTTCTGCGATCAGAATTATTTACAGTTCTAAATGCACTGTACATATCCGCTTTCACAAAGCATTCTAAAAAACATTCTATTTTCAGGAGGGTTAGGTAGTAATTTAATCTCGAATATCTTAATATTTTCTTCTTATACATACTTCAGTTTAAGGGGGGGAAAATCTGTGCTAATTAGTTGCGATTTATCCAATAAGTTTTAAGAATTCTTTTGTACCAATTAATGAAAGCGAGAACAACTCCAGGATTCTCATACTCCGCGAACGTTATTCCTGAACGTTCAAATGCATTCGTATAATTTGTAATCTGATCTTCACAATGGATTTCAATTTAAGGGGAAAAGAATAATATGTTAAACTGTTATGATTCACCAAAAAGTTTTAATTATTAATTAATAATTGTTGGAATAAATTATCAATTAATTATTTTGCAAGCAATGATTGTATGAGCCATGACCATTGAGTCAACGAATGCCTCTAATCGGCTACGAATGCTTCGGCAATGAATTACGCACGGCGAATTAAATGGGACTTTTTTCTCAGATTTTTATAATATTAAACAAATAATTTAGAAAAATACACTAAATTTTTAACACACTTGGATTGTAAGAAATGAATTTTTTATTATTGAAATTTTTCAACACACTATACATGCCAAAAATTGTTTATTCAGTTTTACCATTGGCTGGATTTTGAATTCGGACTGAATTACTACGAATTACCCCTCCGCCATGTGAGACGTTTAAAAATTGAAATCATTCTTAAACTAAATTTGTTGCCTTCAATGGCTTAATTCTCAATTTCTTGCCTTAAATTGTACTGAAAATATAAAACGTCAAATATATCTGTATCTGATCTTACCATGTTTCAGAAATTTTAACATCATTTTATAACCCTTGAGAATTTTTAAATTCTTAGCATTTTTAATAACTATCTGTGCATCTCCCAGAAATCAAGAGACAAATAACTTTATTTTTTTTTAATTTGTGTCTACAATGGCACTGCGCTGAAGATGATTTAAAGCGATTTGTTTCTGCGAAATATTCTAATTTATTTAAGTGAGTATACAATTGTTGAAGGAATTTTTTATTCACGAGCATTTGGAAACCAAGCGTTAACAAATGTATATTCGAAAAGGTGGATAGAGAGTTTGGCCTCAATAGCGCATTTTCTTTGATGTTTAAGTAAATTACGGCAGTTATTTTCAGTGAAACTTCAAATATTCATAGGAAAATAATTTGAATCACAACCATAGCTTATAAAACAGTTTCTAAACTATAGTTCTTGATTTTAGCTTAAGTGAAATAGAAACATTTTATTTTTCAAAACCGTACTCTAACAACAGCTTATTTCCTTTCCCAAACAGGATAGCAGTCCCCCTGACGAGTCTAAGAACGACCACGGAGTCAAATCAGTCCCATCAATTGCTGATCACGTGAAACTGATGAAGAGAAATTGCAAAAGAAGATTCTCCGAACTGGAAAACATACCTTTAGACATGAGGGTTAAAGCCAAGAGAAACAAAAAAAAATCAGCTCATAAACGGAGAAAAGTTAGCGGTGATGTTAATTGACTGGTAAGTACTTAATGTATTTTTGAAATGCATTTTTATTAAATTATACACTTTGTGTTAAAAGGTCTAGCAAACATTTATTACTGAACTTTTATTTTAAACATAGTTTTCTAAAATTAACTAAGTTTTTTATAAATGAACTCAGCATTTTGTATAAAATTTGATAACTGATAACCAGCGGTTCTTCACCTTTTGGCTAACGCGTACCATCTAAACAAAATTGAAAAACCTTAGAACCACCATTACATTTTACAGGGATTATTTTTCAATTTCTCAATGAATATGTTTTGCCATTTGTGCAACGTATTGGCTATTCGTATTAAATATGCACGAATAACAAGATTAGATTGAAAATTGGGTACCATTATACTTATTACAACTTCAGTTATAAGAACTAAATTCTAAAATTTAGTGTTAAATTTGGGCTTGTTAAACGGAAATCAATTGTTTATTTGTGGTCTTAATTTCACTTCGTTTTAACCGTAAATTATGATCCACTTTTAATATTCTTCTTTATTTATTTTTCAAATATAACACGGAAGAAAATCCTTGTTCACACAAATAGGTTTGCAAAAAGGTGATAAAAATATAATAGCTTTATTTTAAATGCCTTTAATTTTTTTTTTTTTTTTTTTTTTTTTTTTTTTTTGTGTGTGTGTGTGTGTGTGTGTGTGTGTGTTCGGCCAAACGTTAATAGATGTTATTTTTTAAATCCTCAGTTAAAGTTCGATCACAGGAAATTTATATCAAGTGTTCTTTTTTTCACACGATTTTTGAATTTAATAGTTAAAACTATTTAGTTTCTTTTACGTACCACCTATTTTGCTCCTGCGTACCACCGGCTGAAAATCGCTGATCTAGACTATCGCTAGAAGGGAATTAAATGGTGGCTAATAGTTGAATTTTTATGAAGCAAAAATATGCAGTGCATTGGGAAAACTGTGAAAAGTGACAATATGGTTTCCTCCAGCCCTCAATGTTTGACGTATTCATTCTTAAAACCTTATAGGCGCGTGGTTACTTTATTGAGATTTTCTCCTTGTGAATTTTATAATGGAATTCTATCAGGGACAATAATTTAGGAAATAACAGGTTTTAACTCATATTGTTTTTAAAAGTGTGTTAATTACATGCACGTTAAATTACTTTAACATATGATGGTTATTGTTTGTGACTTTTTCATGTTTTAAGATTTATGCTTATTTTGTAGGTAAATTTTCTTGGCCGCTAAAGAAGTCCCTCTCCTGCTGTATCATACAGATCAACATGCCAGATCTGGGAAAAACTTTTCTCCTCCAGTGTGGGAAACCTGACCTTTCAATTAGGAAAACAATCCATATTTTTCTCCAACTTCTCAAACCTGTGATTTGTAAATACAAAATCAACTTGTCAACTATTTTAAACAATTTTTCTATGTAATTTTTTAATTACTGTGCGGTAATAAAGTTATTTTAATTATTTGCATCTTTAGTGCTTACGCTTGTATTTATGAGTTAAATGCTATGTTTGTTAATGTGTTTCGGCCAAAGCGTTTAAAGTACAGCTTTACTGAAAATCTTTGAAGAATTTATGAAAAAAGTATCAACTAACTCAGAAATTTAAATGTAATTTAACTGATTTTAATATATATTCAGGAATGTAACTGATGACATATATTTCTGCACGGTGCAGGATTTTCGAAAATATTAATAGTCTAACAATAATTATGATATTCCAAATAATAAATAACAAAAATTTGGAATAATTATATTATTCAACTAATTTTTATAATTATATTATTTACTTCTTATTCATAAATCCGAACTTTCTGAATAAATTAAACAATTTTTGCAAAGTATATTCCTATGCTAATATGTTCATACGGACAAAAAAATCTAAACTTACTACGCACGACTAAGATAGATTAGTAATTAAGCAAGAATTAATATACCGAATTGTGTTTATATTTATTTCCTCTACAAGTCTCTTGTGTCACCCAACCGCACATTGTAACAAATAGCTTACAAGCGAATACAACATATTGCTTCTCTTAAAAAACTAAAGGCGATTTAATTGTTTATCGCAGACCTAAGTTTCTTATTTACTTCTCATCATTTTCAATTTAAAATTTCAAATATATGACATTTATTCTTCAATTCCTTATATCCAAGTTTCTAGTCAAAATGGTTCTTGTTATACATACACCGAATGACGAAAAACACCTCAATTAAAAAAAAAAAAAAGTTTGTGTTTTAAATTTGCTATGCAAGGCTTTTTGCTATTCTCTGTTAACCTTATATCCCTGTATTTCATGATACATGGATGTGAATATTAACGCTAATGTACTTTATAAAGTTTCCCATATATTTTATATTAATTCACACGTTAAGAAATAAGCAATAATTAAGTATTCTGCTATGCTTGAGCCTACAGTTTAGAAACAAGGTTAAATTTACTAGAAACTAGGTCAAGATTATCACGCACAATGCTTTTTAAATTCTATGTAGTATATACAATTTGGTATGAATACAGTCTTTCTTACATAACAATGTATGCAATTAACCGATGTATGTTCAGAAGAAATAAAGGAAGAGCAGATTCTGCAAGTGATGGTATATTATCTAAATACAGATTTTTAATTAATTTAGAAAATCGTATAATAGCAATTACTCATGAAAAGGCAACTTTATGACTATTTAAGAGGTTTTTGAATATATAAATTTATTTTAATAATAGTTTTAATGAGAAATAAATTGTAAGTATACATTCAAATGACAGTAAATTAAGTTTCAATAATGTACTTTAAATGAAACATCAGTTTCCTTCTCATGAGCAGAAAAAATTACTTATTCTCGCTATCACAGAATCCCTCATGAACGATCTATAAATATATTTTTAAGACATCAAAACATGAATATTCACACAAAAAGTAATGGAAATTCACTGACCTATACCAGCAGCAAAGAGTAATTATTTTCTTAAAAACCAAAAGGCTATCGACAGCGCAGTCTAAAATAGGTTTCGTAAAAGTAAAATGAAGTCTCGAGTACGTACATTTTATGGAACATGGAATTAAACTCCAGTATGAAAAGGTTTCTTTGAAAACACAACGTTATCGCAAATATGTAACTTCTGCGGAATAAGTAAATATTCCATAATTTGTGTTTGAAAGTTTAGTTGTGATGCAGGAAAATAAACATTAAAGGATTAAATGCGGATAGCCGTGTGCATTTTTGTAAATAAACAAACATATGAAACATTTAGGAAACTTTTTCATATTTTCTGTTTTGTGTGTATTATTGACAACTCGAAGGAATTTTCTGTATTCAGCTTAAGTGATTAGAAAATGCATTGGAAAAGAGAAAATTTAATAATCACTTCAATATTTTACCAAGAATGAAATGTCATATATAAATAGTTTAAAAAAATAACAGGAGCACAACAAATACGTGTATAAATTATTTTCTTAATAAGAAAGAAACTCCCGAATTACTAATGAAACATTCAGGTCACCCTTTGAATATTTTACCTATTTGTAAAGCGATCTATGTAACAGTAGAATATTGCTTGAGACAGCGCAAATAGAAGAAAAAAAAAAAAAAAAAGAAAAAAAGCTTTTTTTTTATTATTCACATGATATGCAATAAAATATTAAAACTTGACTCTCTGTCCATCAGTGCAATACAAAGTGTCAGCAAGTATAATTTTCTATACTGAGCTTTTGTCAAATACGAAATGGTTAAAAAGCAAAAAGTAGTAATGTTTTAGTACCGGAGTACGAACAAAATTCCCCCGTTAAGCAAATGGTTTGAAAATGAATCAGAAATGTATACAAAAGTACTTTCATATATTATACTGTTCTTTGTAATAAGTGATGAATGATTTCTTTTTGGTGGAACGAAGTCATAACCTACCAAACTGGTAACGATACACTTAATTCAACTTCAAGACTTACTAACTTGCAGTAAATACTTGGACAGATAGAGGAAAAATTATGACTTTTTTCATATAATCAAAGGAAACGTCAGTAGTAAGCCACGGTCCTCAGCCAGCGGAAGTGACGTCATAAAAAGGGGCGTGGCCTCCGCCATCATGGATGTTGGATGTTGGATGACGTAGATGGAATAACATCATCAAAGTTTCTTTTATGTGGCAACAATCCTACTTTTCAAAGTTTTTATTTTTTGTGGCAACGACACTATTTTTTATGTTTATGGCAACGGTATCTTGAACCACGTGTTTGGCATGATATCCGTTTTATTTTATTATTTTTACTTATTTACGCTTTTTTAATTATTTTTAATTGTTTAATACGTTATTATTTTTAATTGATTCCATTATATTTTAATCCATTTTTAAGGAATTTAATACCATTTTCCCTGAATTTTAAAAATAACTCCACAGCGCAGATTCGAACTCGCTATCTATGAGATGTGAGGCTGGCGTTTTACCGCTTGGCTACCCCTTCATGTTATCAAAACTATTCAAACTTTGTTGATTCCCTTTTACACGTCTTACTTTTATTCAAAGGATTCACCAAACTATGTCTGACAAATGTAATTTTTACACTTTCCATTTACACATTTACCCTTATATTGAACTTATAAAACATATTCATGCTGTATTTCTGATTCCTTTTCCCCATAATAAGTACAGACTTACACATGTTTCTTTATTGTAAGACCTACTGACTTTAAACAAATCTTATAACGAGCAATAAATTTTCATGGTATGAAGCCCACTCAAACCAGTGCATGGAGCATTTCTACCCAGTTTATCAATGAAAGATTTTAGCATAAGTAAATGTACTACAGACAAAATAAAATTAAAAAATTCATCATTATTTTTCATGCTCTGTTCATGAAACTAGTCCTGACTTATCCCAATTGAGTTTAGATACGTACCAATTGCACTTCATTTCTTCTTATTTTACTCTACAGGCATATATATTCAGAACACTCCCTTTTATTCAGTAAGATTCATTTATACTACTAACACAAATTTTGTTAACTCTTTGAAATATTTTACAAAAATGTTTTCTTGCACACATCCTACTTAAATCACCAAACATACAGTGAACCTTGATTTTTCCTTCATGTAAAAACGTCACTCGGATTCTTAATATGATTCCACCATTTACCGCAGAAATTTATAAACACTACTCTATTTGAACTTATCACAGCCTTACTCTCTTAACAAGGTACAGAAGGTTGAATTATATTTTAACTACAGAGAAGAATATCCACTTTGTAACGTATTATTTTAAATTTGAATTATAGTCTCATACTGTGAAGGAGAACTTAAAGTCTATAATACACATGAAATTAATATTCAGCCAGGGAAATGAAACTTTATTGCCTTTTTTCCAACTTGGAATATAAAAATTTGTTAACTTGGAATATTTTTAACGTATTCATTGTAAATTAACTGAAAAATACCCATATTTCACATTGTCAATAATTTATTTAGCACTGAACTCTTACAGCCTTTCGAGAACGAAATTTAATTTACCATACCTGACAAATGACTCCTACATAGTTATGATACATTACACAAAATATTGAGTAGAGTTCCAAATAATGATCTAACATAGTAATTAACGTAAAAGGCATTAACACAAATAATGTTAAGATAGAAATTTCAAACTGACATTCCTTAATAATGAGATTTTACATCTTTTTTGACATTTAACTTCTCATAGATAGTAAATAAAATTACACACAAATAATTATACAAAATAGGTAATAATGACAGAAAATCCATATAAAGATCTACCATAGTCACCAACTTTAAAAATTTTAACGCTTTTTTTAATATGTCATAAGAAAGACCACACTTTTTTGAAAAGCATTATTTTAATTAAACATCGGAACCACACAGTCCTGCGCACTTGTATAACATTTTTATTTATTATGAGCATGACACATAATAAGTAATTAAAATTTTCACAAAGTACGAAACACATTTCTCTTTTAACTGACTGTACTCTTAAGAAAAATGCAGTATGGAATGCTTAGAACACTCAGTGCCACAGTTCCTCATTTCCCCACGCATTGACCAAAATATACATGTACTTTAAAATCAGTTAAACAAATTCAAATGTTAGAATTCAAACAGTAATACTTCACAAATTAGATAAAAGAGAGGTACACAATGAACTTGAGTGATAAATACAGAAAAGTATGTAAGGAGCGAGAAAAAGATGTATTCGTGGAGAACTTTTTAAGATAAACTTGCTCTATTTTTGCACCCATATTTCTGCATTTTAGATTAAGGAAACATTCAAGATAATTCCTGTATAACTGGATTTTATTCACACTTGTTAGTAATGTCATTTATTAGAACAGTCGCAGATATATAGGATAAGTATGCCATTTCCACGGAAAAGAATTTTCGCAAGCCAGATTTTAACAGTGAAATATAAAAGGGAATAATAAAATTCCATATTTCCAACAAAATTAGTATCTGAGTTTGCAAAAACATGAACAAGAAGCGAATATTTTTTCTGAAAATGTTCCGAATGGGATAAGTCAGGACTAGTTTCATGAACAGAGCATGAAAAATAATGATGAATTTTTTAATTTTATTTTGTCTGTAGTACATTTACTTATGCTAAAATCTTTCATTTGGTTTCATTTGGTAGGCACAAGTTGATATATCAGAGTGATTTTGTGTTTTAAAGCTTCAAATTCAGAAATACTACAACTCAAAAGCAAGAAGATTAAAACGACAAGAGAATATACTGCAAGCAAGCGAACGTGATAAATGACTTTTGGGGCTGATTTTTCATGAATTCATAGATCGGGTGCAAAATTTTAATGCACTGTATATGAACTATTTTTCAAATGTATTACGATCACCGTTTTCCAACTTTACATAGACTTTAAGTAAACATTTCATGTTAATTTACCATTTTTTCCTGAGATTTATCTATGTATTTACTAAATTTTGCATTTTGTTTATAAATATAATGCCAAAAGGACATAAGAGAACATTTGTTTCTTGAAAATATCCATAATTTTGCCGAACTGTTATTTCTTTCATATCTTTGAAATAACCTATTAAACACATAGTTATCTTGTATTGACCAGACAGCCGTTGGTCCTGCCAATGTCTGAGGGAAGTCACAAAGCTAGAGAATTTAAGTAATATTTTACCAGTACGGAGAACTTCTTACGGCGTTTTTGATGAAAATTGACCGAATTTAGTAATTCATTACTAACCTAGGAGCCTTTAACTATTTTTTATTCGAAAAAAACACACCAAAAATTATCATTAAGATTTTCCATACAGATATATTGTACTACTTTTCATGCCATTACATTTCCAATGAAATTTGATTCATTGTCGGATAGTTAAATGTTTGTTATTTTTTGGCATACGAATGCATTGTCTCACATACGCTCATTACATATGATTTAAGAAAATTGCAAACAAGTTAGAAGTTAAATGAATATTTCCTGAAATATTGTACATTTCATTCCGGAAAGTTTACATGAGTACCTTCATTTCGAAACCCCTAATGTTTCTTTTCCTGCATTCAAAGTAAATTTTGAGTATAGAATTTTCAGTTTTGACAGAAGTTATTTGTGGGTGGCTGTGATGTGTTCGTGTTTTCATAAACCGTTTTTGTGAAGCACTTTATTGGTAACCTTTAGAACACTTTGAATATTACCATTTTTTACCTTACTGCCACTGCAAACCATTGAATTTTCAAATATTTTCCTATTTATGTTTACAATGCCCCGTAAAGTCATGAGAACAAATTTTTACTAAATAGTTATATTATTTGATTTAATAATTTTGTTACACGTTTGGAAGATTTAATTTCAACAACACTTTCACGCTAAACCAGAAGTTAAGAAAAGAAATGTAATTGTTATTTTAGTATTCTATGGGGATAGATTAATTTTCTCTGACATTGACGTATTCGTATGTAGATAATAGAGACTTTGAACACAGCTCATACAGACTTGGAATATTTTCTCTAAGTCACCACAATCACTGACTTGCATTGTCATAGACTTTTTCTCGTGAAGTCTATTTCTTTCTGAAAAGTTTATATACTAATTTCATTAGAAACATGTCTAAGAAAATACCCCATCTTCATAAGAAACATCAGAGCTTTGCTTGAAATTAATAATAAAATAAGAATCATTGTTTTTGACTCAAAAGTTTCTTCTTTATCATATTCGAAATGTACAATTAACTGTACATAACTAATATATTGTATTGATGAACCAAAGTTATATTTTAACTTACTGCATTACATTTCAAGTGAATATGTTTTATTGCACCTTTTAAAAAAATCTTAAAGGCTTAAATGTTTCATTACAAAATTTGTACTTTCTAACTTCATTCTACTGAAACGAAAGCATTCATAACTTACTGCGAAGAAACATTTTTACATATTATACTTTTTGATTAATTTTCAAACCACAGTATTATATTTGAAAATTTGTTTCCTAGTCCACTGCTAATATATTACTAATTTTCGCTCTTTCAATACATTTCATACGTGACAAAAAAAACTCAGTTTAGAAACTTTTTTTCCCTTAACACCTTGCATTGCATTGCTGAACTGGAGCCATGCTTTCATTTTTATTATTTTTAGCGAAGTATCGAAATGATTATTTACTTTCCGCTTTTTCCAAAGAATTTCATAGACACATATGTTCAGTATAGAATATTTTCCTAACTTAAAAGTATTATTACCAAAATAGAAAAATATGCAAAAGTTTGCTAAAAATTTATATATTTGTTTTTACAAACATGTACACGAATACCCACATTTAATTACGTAATGTGTACTTTCCTATATCAGAACTCAAATTTCGAACACAAATTTTTAAATAATGTCATATTCCATAAAATGTATGTCTTTGTGAGGTCATTGTCTTTTCGTAAACAGAGAACGAAATTTTCAGAATAGAGAATTTTCAGAGGATGAAATATGTCGAAAGAAATTAATGGTGTTACCGCAATTTCGGTTTGCGCATTTTAAAAAATCCATACAATATGCACAAATCTATAACAATCACTTGAATGATATTTAATACCCAATTTAGAAAACAGACCTGATATTTGATCAATATGCTTTCGGTTTTATCTTCTTCTCTTAAATCGGTATTAATAGATTGAATACGTAATTCAATTAAACTTTTCCTTGAAAGCATGAATTTCATTTGTAAATGTTTTACAATACTAAATACTAATTAAAATTCAGTAAAAGGCCAACCATTGGCAGAGTGAATAAGACTACTGTAATTGTGTTAAGCCGGCGTTAAAATCCCAGAGAATGAGGTGGCTACTTAATCGTTTTTGTATTTTTTTTTTTTTTTTTCCTCATGAGCAATGCGAACACGAGCTAGTTGCCCTTAAAAAATCCTCCTCGTATTCGTCCTTTGCCTTAGGGAAGTAGCCCTCGTATGCTATATCAGGTGCGCTGCAAACTCGGGAAAGTTTATGTTCTTTCATTATAGTTAATTAAAAAAGCAATCAAACCCAATAATACTGTTTATGAATGTTTCAGAAGTTATTCAAGACTTAAAGAAACATACTACTTGTTCCTTTCGTAAGCGTTACTAGAACAGAATTTTTGATAGGATTAAATTAGATCAAGAAAATTGCAATCTATTGGCTATGCATTAAAGAAAAACAATTAATTCCACATTATCATTCATTTCAAAATGTTATGGACAAATCTTTAAATAAAAAATACGTATTTATAACAAAAACAAGATCAAAAGAGGAAAATATTTCAATTTTTCAATTTGATTGTGAAGAAGGAGAAAAATGCAGTAAATTTTTTGTATGCTTTAAGAAATCTTCAATTTCATAGTATCGACCTAGCGGTAATGTCGCTGAACTGGTAGTTCGACCTAGGCTGAAATCCTAGTGAACGGGTGGACTACATGGAAGTTTTAATGGTTTCCTTTACTGTAGCGTGAATACGAGATATTTTCCCTTCAGAAGTCTTCACGAAAGCATCCTTGTTCATAGGCAGATAGTTTTAGTCTCTTAATTAAGAAGAATCGTAGGTTACCTCACTTGCGTAAACAAACGAAAGCGAGTTCTCGCTCTATATTGGCTCTTATAAACTTTTGCATTGATTTAAGTTTAATGTAAATTTGAACGTAACTGTAAAATTAATTTTTTTATTTCACAAATATTATTAAATTTATATAGCATAATCATTGGAATGCAAGTGAGCTAACCTGTTCCTCTACGGACTTTGAGTCATTACGGCTTTTGATGCTGCACACTTGAAAAATGTACATTGCCCTTTGCCGGAATTCGAACCCTGGAGCTATCGAATACGCGTCGAGTATGCTTCTAATTACACCGCGATGGATTACGTAAAGGAGGGGGAAAATACCTTATTAATTAAACTAACTATCATAGTGTCCAAACTCTACTATTCTATTCTAAGCAAGGCATTGAAGAAAGTTGCTCTGCAGTAACTCTTATTCTCGAAGTAAAGGAAAACAAACTACTGAAATATTATGTCCTTTGATTGTAATGAATTTTGAGTTTTCTTCCTTTGAAAATATAGTTATTTTAAAGAATTTTTTTTTCCTTTTATGAAAATACACGATGTACTGTTTACTGAGATCAATGTACTAGGAAAAAGAAACATAATTTATCATATCAGATATACATGAAAACAATGAACAAATTAGAACTCACTTCAGTTATCTGCAATCAATGCATATATTCTCTAGGAATACATCAAAGATGAATGCGTTGATTATATAATGGAGTTCACGGATTTATATGAGATTAAAAGCATTTCCGTCATTAGGGACTTCAAAACGATATCTAACGACGCAGGTGTGGAATTGCAATTAAAAAGCGCGTAGGATAAGCGATTTTGTAGAAGAATAACAAATATCATAAGCTTGAATTATTTTGTCGGTTATGGAACTTAGAATTTCCAAATTGTGAACATTACTGATAAAACAGTAATAATAATAAAATAATATTTAAATAATAAATTATAAAATATTATATATATTATTAAATAATTATTAATAATATATATTATTAAAATAATAAATTATGCAATAAGGCGAGTTTTTTTTAATGTTTTGTGCGTTACCTTTATTTATTAAATATCATGCTCTTCGCACTTAAACCATAAAATTCAATTCAACAGCAATATCGCAAAATAATTTAAAAATAAACAGATCTTTACAAAATCAGAAGACAAACAACAAAAATCAGCGTTATATTTACAAAATTTCCACAGAACTAGTTTCGATGGTTTTACCGAACCACCATCCTCTCAGCTGCAAAACCGCAAATGAAAATCTGCAAAACCGCAAATGAAGATCTTTACAATTTCGGATTCAGAGTCTCGCGCACTGGAGGTATATATATATATATATATATATATATATATTTAAATCCCTTACAATGTTGTCATTTCTCGCTTTGAAATTGTTGAGTTTGTTAATCAAAAATTCTTTAATGTCTGACAAAATATGAAATAGATAGTAAACCAAATTCCAAATTAGGGCTTCCAGAAAAGTGAATCAACACAGAAAGTGAATAGACGCAAAATGCCAAAAGGAAATTAATATCCTTTCTGGGCTAATGCCCTTTGGGCTAAAATGAAACTACACAAAATGATTTTTTTTTTTTTTTTTTTATTTATCCAAGTTATTTACATTTGCAGAATAAAAGAAAAATCTGAAAAGTTTCAGATTTTAAATTACGTCCGAAGGGTCTTTTTTTAACATTTTGTGTGTTACCTTTATTTCTTAAATATCACGTTCTTTGCACTTAAACCATAAAATTCAGTTCAAGAGCAATATCGCAAAGTAGTTTTAAATTGAGCATATCTTTAGAATTTCCGATACACAGCTCCGCGCGCTGGAGATAAAAAGGTTTTTTCTGTACAACATTGCCATTACTCGCCTTTAAATCGTTTAGTTTGCTACTCAAAAATTCGTTAAAGTTTTACAAAATATCAAATCGATCACAAAACAAATTCCAAAGTTCAAATTTGGACTTCCACATACCCATATCCGCAGTAGGATTACGTCATTCAAAATTCGATGGCTATATGTACCAATGTTTTATCACAATGCGAGAAATATACATACATTTATGCAGATTTTTCATCATTTAATTTTTTCAAATATAATGCAGGACTCTAACATTGGGTGGCAACAGTTTGAAAATTCAAACTGACATTTATAGTGAACCAACGCGAAATCGCAAAACGAAAACAACAGCCTCCAAGGACAAAGGCCCTTTGGACTAAAAAAAATATTAATGAAAAGACTTGGACATTATTCTTTAAATTGTTAAGCATTATTCGTTAGATTAACCTTTGAGAGAATTTAGGGAATAACGTAAGAGTTTCACTTATCATACAGTGTTAAAAAATCTTTACTATCCTTTTTTTGTTGCTTTATTATCCTTTTTTTGTTGAAATGCTTTTAGAAATTTAACGCTTTTGGAATAAGATAGCTCAAATATTTTTTATCCATTTTTAGTGTAGACTATACCTTTTAGAATATAAAATCATAAGAATTCCAAACCTTTACTCTAAAATATTTCCAAAATTAATTAAAATCTTTATTCATTTACTTTTTAAAATTTTTATGTTTTGAATGCGCACTCATCGTTCAGTGGATAATACTTTTAATGGATGGACAACAAGAGGTCATCCGAAACTCTAAAACGAACGACGTAAAAATTTTAAAATATGCCATTATACGAATGATTGATATTTTATCGTAAATAATTATTCAGTGATTTAAGAAAATAATAATTTTAATATGATTAAATTTGATTGAAATTGAACTAAGGATTTACATCTTCTGTATTACACACTTTTAGACAACAGATAGGAAATACAAAATATCAGAATTTTTCTTTAATGTGAAAGCTTAAAAAATTCTTCAAAAGGAAAAAAAAAAGGGGGGGACCAAAACATTACAATTATTGCAACGTAATTTAGATGAAGGGACAACTTCTCCAGCAGCGCGGGAAAGAATTTAGGGGATAACGTAAGAGTTTCACTTATCATACAGTGTCAAAAAATCTTTACTATCCTTTTTTTGTTTGTTTTGTTTTTAGTTTTTTGTTTTGTTTCTAAAAATTGTTGCAACAAACTGTAGTTTTATTTTTGAAACGTAATTCTAACTTGAAACAGGAATGAAAGCTTGAAAAAAATCTTCAAATGAAATGACAGATACTTTCTCACGATTCCGAAAATCAAAGATATATATCGTCTGCATCTTTCCTTTTGGATACAGGGCCAAGTCAAAATTGCTTGAATGCGGCGGGGGAACAGAAGAAAAGGCAGGGACAACCTTGTCCCTGCCTTTTCTTCTTTCCCATTCTGTCTGTTTCATTGTGACTGAGGGTAATAAAATTTCCCGCGCTGCTGGAGAAGTTGTCCCTTCATCTAAATTACGTTGCAATAATTGTAATGTTTTGGTCCCCCCCCTTTTTTTTTCCTTTTGAAGGATTTTTTAAGCTTTCACATTAAAGAAAAATTCTGATATTTTGTATTTCCTATCTGTTGTCTAAAAGTGTGTAATACAGAAGATGTAAATCCTTAGTTCAATTTCAATCAAATTTAATCATATTAAAATTATTATTTTCTTAAATCACTGAATAATAATTTACGATAAAATATCAATCATTCGTATAATGGCATATTTTAAAATTTTTACGTCGTTCGTTTTAGAGTTTCGGATGACCTCTTGTTGTCCATCCATTAAAAGTATTATCCACTGAACGATGAGTGCGCATTCAAAACATAAAAATTTTAAAAAGTAAATGAATAAAGATTTTAATTAATTTTGGAAATATTTTAGAGTAAAGGTTTGGAATTCTTATGATTTTATATTCTAAAAGGTATAGTCTACACTAAAAATGGATAAAAAATATTTGAGCTATCTTATTCCAAAAGCGTTAAATTTCTAAAAGCATTTCAAAACATTTTTGATTGGTGCTATTATAAAATAATACGAAATATGAAAAACAGATTTTGGTTTTTAAAATAAATTTCTATCATGAAACTACATTTATAATATTCTGTTGCATTCTGATGACCATACTTTAGATACTCCTTTCAGTTTTCAAATTAAATGTTGAATCGAATTGCAGATACAAATTTATGCACAATGAGAATGAAATTTACGTATGGTGGAAATAATCATACAATACTTGCCACCAAGAATAATTCTCAGTAACTGAACAGTACTTCAGATTCTGCATATAAAACTGTACAATGTTAATTATATTATAAAATGTTCAGGAAACATCAAGAATTTCACCTTATTTGTAATCATTCTCATTAAATAACCATTAAATAACACAAGCAGTATTTTGAATTTGGATTAACTAAGTCTCAAGTTGTAAGTCGCAAGAATAAATTAAAAAAAAAAAAAAAAGTAAATTATTGTAATTTCCAAAACTGGTATAACTGCGTATAGATTTCCAAATGATAAAGTTTTCTTATTTTTTAAAGATCTAAAATTTCACAAATTTCATTTGTAAAATTTAAAACGGAATTTTTTAAAAGTTGCTTCAGATTTTTTAAAAGAGAAGTTGTAGAAGAGTTTTAAGTTTAATCTCGATTTAATTATCTGTATTTTGGTTTTGAGCGATTGTCTAGAAGATTATTTGAAGCAAAACTAAAAAACTGTGTATGTCTTATTATAAATTTTAATTGTTTATACATTTATATACTTAAAAAGCAGAATTTGTTCACAATACAGCTAAAGCTTCGTATCTGAGACACACTGTGTATACTTAATAGATTTTTCTAGTATAGTTCACGATGATCTGTTTTCTCTTTGAAGAAATGAATAAGTGCACTCCTTGTACGAATATTGTTTTTGATCAATTAGAAATGTTACTGCTGTTATATAATTATTAATATGGAAAGAGATCAGCATACGATGCTGAAACTTTGTTCAAAAAATTTATTAAGGATATTTAGACAGTAAAGCTCAACAATTTACGCAATGAGTATTTGTTTTATAGTGGATATTTTCATTGAAAATTATTTTAATTGGAATAGGGCTGGGAAACCATTTACAGTCCAAAATTCAGAAAAAGTGGGCGATCAGTACTGAAAGCAGAATTCTGAATTAGTATTTAGTGATTTTATGTAAACATGATAATCTGGGAAAGAATAAGAAAGGTCAACAATAACTTTACAATTTTACGAAAGTATAAATTAAGAATCTCAATATTTTAATATTGCACAATTTGGATGGCGACAAGAACGAGAAATACAGTTTAAGAATACTCAAGCGGCAAACTTTCAGATTTGTGGGTTTGTTACACTATGCAAAATGTGCTATTCTATGTAAAATATTTAATGAATTATTCATAAAATGTAATTTTAAGAAATCGATAACAAGATGAAACTTGGAAAAATCATATTTTAATCCAGGATTTATTTCCCTGAAATCAAAATTGTGCTAAACCTTGCTTTCCTCAGTGTCCCCACTCCGAATGAAGAATATGTTAGGAAAAGGGTTCAGATGCCTTTCGTGACCTCATATCACATGAATTTGCAGCTGACCAGGAAATCTAAGTTCCCGAAGGTCACATCTCAGCCCCCTTTCCAGCTTTGGCAAGAATAATCTGAAACACCATAACAATGGATCACTTTCTTCTTTCCTACCCACTCAACCTCCCATTTATGTGGATTTACCTATTATGGAACATTCCATATCTAGGGTCAAAAGCTCAATTTTTCATCAGAACTGGCATATTCATTAACGTTTATAATCATCAATAATGTTTACGATCTTATTAACAACAATAATATTTTAGATTCTTATTCAATAAAAGGATATTTCGATTCTCGTAAAAAGCTGTTTGCCTCGTGGAAACTAATTTCTGAAAGCTGCGTTTCCTATTTTTTTTTTTTTTTTTTTCGTCGCCAGTTCGACAATTTCCTAGGGGCAAAATTCTTATCGGGTGTGGGGCTTCACTTATGCGCCTTATAAAAGTTATTGTTTCGCAACCTATTGAAAAAATGTTTTCGACTTGGGGTAGGGTCTTCAGGATTCTAAGCCCGTTCTACTCTTTGACATTTAGCAAACACCTGTCTCCTTTGTGACAAGGTCAAGTAACAATGCCTTTGTTGGATAGTATTGGTTTCCGCTAATGCAATCATTTTCTCTGACTTCCTCAGAAATCGGAGGAAATGCAACCTTCATGAAATATCCAATCCCTCAATGCAAAAAAGCATTTGCTCTCAGCCGTGTTGGAGTTGTGTGTTTTGCTGCCCAAACGTTTCCTAGCAGAATCCTTCAGGGAGTAGCAGAATCTCTTCACCCTTGGTAAGTATAAAACATTTTTTATTCTAAGTAATCTAATAAGCATTTAATAATCTAGCAGAAATGATTATGCCTACTTTTTTGCGAGGTTATTCATGTAATTTTAGGAATTCCTGCGCGTCTTATCAAAATTTTTAGCCTTGGAAGAATTTCTGCACTAGATTTTGTAGTTGGATTTAAATTTGTAAGTATAATATACAAATGTTGGATAAAGGCACACATTTTTTTCGAAACCCATTAATACCTACATTTTATCGAGAGAAAAACAAAAAGTGTTAACTATTACAAATAATAGAACATATAAAATTCTCGGCCAAGATGTTATGTATCCGCTGTATGAAATTATCTTTTATTTCGGAAAATTCACTTAAGTTCCATACTATCAAGTGTTTTATTTGTTGCATGTTAAAAGTTTTAGTTGGCAATACATTTTACTAATTTAGAACATGACTTCCTGCAGCACAAATTTAATGGAAGAATAAATTTTATGCATTTTATAATGTATGGCAAAAGGCCTTCTTTCTTTCCAAATAAATAACATGTGATTCTAGATATTACAATAAATTGTTACAGCATTGTTATTATTGTTAACTATTATATTATCCTTTAATCACTAGATAGCATGAAATTTATGTGTAGTTACAAAATTTTTGTTTCACGTTCAGAACAAAGTTCAAAGCTATCTGAACGTAATTGATATCTAGTTATTCGATATTTTAAAACATTCGAAAGATTAAGCATTGTTTCAATTATTGGCTATAAATCCGTGATTCCAGTATAATTAGTGAACCATTAAGGTAAACTATTACTACGGCAATTTCAAGCTTATTATAAATTACTGTAAACCTAAATTTCATACGATCGTTTTCTATACAATTTCTTACTTAAATTCTTCACTTTGATAAAAAAAATTTTGGCCTGTTGATTTTATATGAAGAATCTCAAAATTGCATAGTTTAAAACACTAAATGAAACAGTGATAACATATATTTAAGAGGTTGCATAGAAATTAAATTTCGTAAGACTTAAGATAATCATAAAATTTATAGAAATAAACTTTCTCTAATTTAAATAGTATTCTACAAAAAACGTTCAACCCTCGTAAACTTATTTTATAGAAATTCATGTAATTTTAATTATCTATTGAAAATATTAATTACTATATCCTTGGAATATTTTAACCGCATAAAGCTATGGTCTTTTTCCCTCTTCTTCTTCCCACTAATTAAAGATACAGATCCTTACAAAAACTTGCGTTTAAAATTTTAAGTGAAACGTTTGGCTAAATTTAAAGCTTACACTTTCCTGTCCATTTGTAGAATTGAATGTATCACTAGCAAGAGTGTTAAGAGATGTGCAACCTCTCTAAACACATTTTCTCAAATTTAATTTTTTATAGTTCATAATTTAATGCTTTAAAAGCGTAATGCGGAAGTTCTTAGTTTGAATATTACAGACAAAAATAGCATAGAGTTTTAGCAATGTAGGATATATATTTGCTTTTGTGTCAGAACTAATAGTGCATGATAGAGATTGGATGTTTTGAATACGGCAAATCTTAAAAAGGATTCAAGATTCGAGCCTTTTTTTGGGGGGGGGCATTGAGATCATTCCATATCTTAAGTTGAAAAACCATTATATGTTTCAACGCAGAATTTTGAAAAACTGAGTTTTATTATTAAACAAACGAGATTGTTACAATTTCAGTATTACTACATGTCATCTCATTAGCGACCATGAAAGCTATATTGGTGTCGAACTCCTCTTTAACAAACTTCAAGGTGCCGAGAATTTGGTTCACTCTATCCGATCTGAAGGGTCGAAGTTGATTGATAAATTACATAAGAACGTCTGCTTCTTTATAATTATTATTGTCATAAACAAATGTTAATAGTAACTTTAATTAAAAAAAATGCATTAAAAGTTAATTATTTTATGCAAAACAGCTAAATTTCTGGTTAGTTGTTTTTCGGTTTCAACACAATTGATATCTGCTTTGCTTATGTGCGTGCTCATCATGGTTTCTACGGAAATGAAAGAGCTGATTTCTTAGCTAAAGATGCCTTAAATTTACCCATTGATATCAACATTAGCATTCCAAAGAGTTATTGGAAGTCCTTTCATTATAAAAAGCTTTTAGCTATGTGGAATGAGGAATACATTTCATCTTGTAATGCTGAAGTCACCAAAAAGTTCCTTCCTTCTATTTACCATAGACTGAATTCCGAGTCTTTCCTCTCGTTAAATTTTAAAGTGTCTCAGTTTTTATCTGGTCACGGTAAATTTGCAAGTTATCTGTTTCGTTTTAATCTACGATCAAACAATTTATGTGAATGTTCAAAAAGAGTTCCTCAGGATGTGGAACATTTGATTTTCTCGTGCCCTACATTTGATGGGCCTATATTATGCTTACAGAACGATTTGAAAATGTTCGGAGTGACCTGGCCAGTGAACTTATCTGTTTTCGTGAAGTCCAGACTGCTGTTCTCTGCTTTTGTTCGCTTTATTTATGCATGTGATTTTTAATGTTTATCTATACATGTAACCTTTAATGTTCTAGTTAACTTACTTCTGTAAGCCCCGTGTTGTACATATGTGGTGCACGGGGAGTCTGTATGTTCTCAAAGGAAAAAAAAAAAAAAATTTTAATAATCTTACACGAAACATTACTTAGCATAAAAACGTGTCTTTCCGATTACACTTTTCCATTTAAAACGAGTATTTATAATTATAAATAAACATCGAGCTTGAACAGAGTGCTGTTTGATTACTAGAACTAGAGTGCTGTTTGATTACTAGATCACAGAGAACTAGAATGAAATTAAAAGCATTTTATCTCAATGGATCAAAGTTTCTTTGGCTTGGTGCGTGACACAATAGGTTTTCCTAAGATATATTGTGTATTCTGATTTTACGAGAAGGTGTGTTATATTTTTCTCTCATAGCCTTTTGTTTAGAACACAGCCAAAGGTGAAGTAATCCAAACGTAGTTTTTCCTATTCTAACCGCAAAGAGGGGAATTTAAGAGTTAATAATTTTCCAGTTGAAAGTTGCAGAAAGACCGCAAAAATGTTTTATACAAAATTTTTCAGTCCAAGATTTCCACAAAGTGTGTTATCTGATTTTTGAACAACTGAAACCGTAGATAACCGTATAAAGTAACATTAAGTGTAAAATGTATAGGAAATTGGACGGGACCAGATAGTTTGTTAGATCTGGGGGTTTAGTATAAACTGGGTTCGCTGTACAGGGCCGTTCCGTGACCTTCGAGAGGTAGAAGGCCATGACATTTAATAAACATGGCGGAGCTTTCCGTCCGACGTTATCGTCGGAAAGTCGTCTGAATTTTTAAATTTACGTCGGAAATATAACTTTATCATGTTGCTTAGTTAATCAAAACAGCTGAAAGAAAGGAGGCTTTATATACATACACAATTTTTAAGCTTTTTACAGATAGTTTAATTAACTTTGTGCATAAATATAATTGAAAGAACCGAAAAACAAACGAACATTTTACAAAAATTTAAACGCTAATTGAAAATTACCACTGTCATGATAAATTGGGAAGGGGTTCTTAAGATAATAATTAATATTTTACCTAAGCTCAAGTATTAATTTATTCGCGTTTCAGAACAAAATATATAACCATCAACTTCTATATCTCCAGCATATGTAAATGAAATGCTATATAAATTAGCTAATAAATGTGATAAAAATATTTCATACAAGAAACATACCTAAATCTTATAACAAAAAAGCCTTCCAACATTCATATTTGAAATGAAATAACCTAACAAACAACATACACAACTGGCAATAAAAAGCATATACACGACAATCATAATTCGCATTATCCTAAAATTTAGAACCTAAAAATATGTATATGATTGAAAGAAATGGTGCTAAGAAACATCAGCATTACTACTAAATATTGTAACCCATAATTATTTCATTTTTAATCATACAATTTTTAAAAACATTAAATTTTACATTAACTGCAAATTGCAGTTCTGTTATTTTTCTTTTGGAATTTGTAGTATATCTCTTAGTATGAATACAAATGTTGCAAGTTATGTTTTTTAGTTATTACATTTGAATACATTCCATTTTCATTTTAAATTTTTGTACATGCTTGTGATAGCAAAAAAAATTCAAGATAAATGGGTGGTGTGTTGGTGGTGTATTTAATTATGGCAAAGCACACTAAGGCTATCCGCCTAAGGGAAAGGATGCCTTCGTGGAAGACTTTCTAAGGAAAACTGGCTCGTATACACGTTACACATGGGGAAAATCACGAAAACACCCATGCAGCCAGCCCGTTCGCGGGATTCGAACCTCGGACCGAACTACCAGTGTTCAGCGACTTTACCGCTCGGCCGCTGGTGGGACTCAAGACAAATGAGAAAAAACATTTTGTTGTGTGCTATTTGAAGAAGAGCAGATTTAAATGTGCAGTTCTTACTATTGTGTATATTATTCAAATTATTTCTGCCCAGTATCCAAGGTAAAGTACCCAAAGGAATGTTATAGATTTGGAAAAAGGAGTAAAATGACCGTGAGAATCTGCCATTGTCTAAATTTAGTGTATATAAATATATTTACATATGATCGAAAGAAATTATGTTAAAAATCATCAGCATTGCTACTAATTATTGTACTTTTAACAGCTTGCTATTTAAAAAACATTAAATGATTTTTTATATATTAAATGGAAATAGTAGTTCTGTTTCTTTTTTCTGGTAACTTTCAAACACTGCATAGTTTATGTACTTTTTAAAATATTGCCACATTCACTAAATATGTCAAAGTATTTCCTTTACATACGCTGAAGTTGATGGTCATATATTTTGCTCTGAAACGCGAATAATTAAATACTTGACCCTAGGTAAAATATTAATTATTATCTTAAGAGCCTCTTCCCAATTTATCATGACAGTGGCAATTTTCAATTAGCGTTTAAATTTTTGTAAAATGTTCGTTTGTTTTTCGGTTCTTTTAATTATATTTATGCACAAAGTTAATTAAAATATCTGTAAAAAGCTTAAAAAGTGTGTATGTATATAAAGCCTCCTTTCTTTCAGCTATTTTAATTAACTAAGCAACATGATAAAGTTATATTTCCGACGAAAATTTAAGGATTCAGACGACTTTCCGACGATAACATCGGACGGAAAGCTCCGCCATGTTATTAAGTGTCAGGGCCTTCTCCCTCTCTAACGTCACGGCCGTTCCCACTAGGGTTTATCTGAGCTAACGAAGTCAGTTCCATGTGTCGACTAGCCGAAGAACGTGTATGTTTAATTCAATAATTGACAATACATATTTTTTGGACTAGCTCCGCTATGCCTGCAGTTCAGATTTTTCAACTTGAGGCCCTACGGAAAAAAAAACTGGTTTTGGAGATGCGTCGGTTACATCAACTGTCTCCGTTAACTCAGATAAACCCCAGTGGTAACGGCCCTTTGCAGTTTGATTGTATATGAGTCTGCAATATTATGAAATGCATGAGAATTTCCAAGCAATCGGTGCGCTGCCCTTGCTCGAAACTAAATTTAAATCTTGACGATAATTCTGGACATCAATAATCTATCAACAAATAAATTCTGAATGGTTTCAACAACTCACGCTAAGGCATAAGTAGCATAGAAAGTGCTGCATCCCGTACGATTCGTGTTCTTTACCAGATAAACAGCTCAATCACGGCTGCTGAATTTTGAAATGTTCATTAAAATCTGAATTGCTGTTCGAATTCTTTATCAAATTTTAACGAGGGAATGAGCCCCAGGATTCAAAAGATTAAATTATACGTTTTATTTTTCTAATTTGTGTTTTAACAAATGCAGAAATATTTTTTAAATCATTTTCTTGAACTTATATTTCATTAAATGCAGGTTTTTAAGTTTTTTTTTATTTTTTTTTTTTATTAAGCAACTTTTAGAAATTGAGTGATATTTTTCTTTATTTGTGTTTCTCGAATTCTTATTTGATGGATTCGCGAATTGTTCAGAGCTCAAATTCAAGAAAATTTAGATTTAGGTTACTTATTCAAATGAATTTATATGTTTTTGCCGAAACAGAATTCGAGCACCTGAATTTGGCAGAATTTTAGCTTTAATTATGCATATGGTGCAAGCACATTTTTAAGAGACTATTATATATTTATGGCAAAGTTTTGTTTCCAATAACTCATTTAAAGTCTGGCCGACTGTCCGTGTTACGAGTTGCTAACATTCCATGAAACAACATATTTTTAATTTGTTTGCAAATTATAACAGTAATATAGCAATACTTATAACGAACTGAGTGATCTGAAAAGAAGATATTTGCTTCTTTATAATATTGTTAACTTTTTGAAAAATTCATATATTTAACACAGGACTCCAAATTTTATATATAACTGTTTTCCGATATACATTAAGGATATTTTTATTTTATTATCATGTAGCATTGGAAATGCTATCTGTAAAGCATATACCATGTACACATTGTACAATATACTAATATAAATTATATTGTATATATAATAATATAAATGCATAGCAGTTGTAAGGTATGGGAAAAAGCGGTGAATGGTGATGTATTATTATTTTCAAAACCTATTTTCTCTTAAGTTAAATTTCAAGAAATTTTTAATTAATTAATATTGTTAATTTGCTGAAGCAATCTGAATATTTTTAACATTACATTATTTAACAATAAAACAATTAAAAAACAATCAGAATAGCAGGAAAGCCGAGTATGGCTTGGTTGTAGGCTTCCAATTAACACCACGAAGGCATGCGGAAAGGAGGAAGAAAATACCTTACATCCTCCCCCTTTTAAAGGACGACTGGTGATTAGGGGAACCAGTCGTCAAATACTGGTGATTGTGAATTATCATCCACCCCCTTTTAGTTCGGGTGTGAATTGCAGAACTGTTAAGATCTTTTGATGCTGGAGACGTGAAAAATGTTCAATGCCCCCGCCGGATTCGAACTCCGGACCTCCGAATACACGTTGTGTATGCTTCCAGTTGTACTGCGAAGGCGGAGGAACGAGGGGAGAAGAAAACCAAACTCACCCTGGACTTTTGTGCCGTAGAAGACGAAAAAGAATGTTGTTAATGCAATAATTAACCTTGGATTATTTTCGAATATCTGATTACTTTAAACTACAGACTTCAGTTTGATTTGTCTTTCAATATTTTTTTCCTCCTATCAGTACTACGGCCACAAAATGTTATTTTTTACAACTGTGCAATTTATACGTTTCATTAATCCTCTACTGTAAGATTTATGAACGAAAACTTTTGCGTGAAATAACCGTTTAATTAAGATACAATAACACCCCCGAACAAGTATTAACTTAGAAGTCCAACAACAAAAAGGAGCGTCATATTTTCAAATTTCAGTCACAAAATCAAAGTTATATTATTACATCTGAACATACAACGCTAATTTTTGTTGTCTGACTTCTAAATTAACCGTTTAATTATTATTGAAAAAAAAAAGTTTCATTTTATAGTACGGGTACATTGTTAATTACAATTTTAATTTCTTGCGTAAAATCAAAAATGACAAAAAAGTAATGTTAATCTTAAATAAGATATACCCAATAGTCTTCAAGCGTGTGATAGTTTGAAAACGTTCCGGTAGGTGCAAAGGAATCCTCCATTATTTACACTGTCAAGGTGTCACTTCTAATTTTATTCTTGTAACACTACGTCCCCTTTTAAAAGGTTTTATTTTCATTTGAGTTGTAGGAATGTGCTCTGAAAACGTCCCCATCTTTTCAGTTTAACTGGTGTGCTAGTTTCGTTTCAAGGAATAGGGTAGCCTCCTATTATTATTATCATATTCAACAGTAATTTACTCATGTGACGAGTATAGCTCGTCATCTGGTTTCATGACATATAGTACAATATAGAGCTACGCTCCTCATATGACTAAAGTTACTCTTGAGTTTCATAACATGGAGGCCGCCATATTCGTCAAATCGAAGTTTCGGAGCAAGAAATTATATAATAATGGTGTAGTAATACTCAGATTTCCAGTTAGCAAAGAAATGATTTTACATTCTAACGTAGCACGTAATTCAACTCGAGAAAATATTTTTTCCCCCCTCGGATCAAATTTTATTTCTTTTCATTTTGAAATGTGGCGATACTGATGTTTCAAAGAATAAACTGCAGTGGAAATTTTGCAATGTATAATTAGATATCCCGGATAATGGAAATTCAAAATACAATAAATATTGCTTAAAGCTATGATTGGCTATCCTAATAATTCCCATAGTAATGCAAAAGGGAAAGATTTTTTTAGTTTTATTTCTAAACCAAAGATTGAAATTAGCCCCCTTGTTAATGATAATATAAATTTTTATTAACAGTATGATATAAATTTTACAAGATACACATTTTTATTAGCATATGTGCTAACTGACGTGTACAAAATCTGACCCTGCTGTTAGCATTTGTACTAAAATTGATTACATCACTGCATTTAAAGGATACAGAGTATGAAATATCTTTTCTACGTGTTTAAACAATTTGCATTAAAAATTAAAAATTGCTCTCCCAGGTATTAAATACTATTTAAATTTAATACCTTAGTTTTGAAAATATATCTTTTTATATATTTTTTAAAACCCATTTTGTCACTCTTCTTGTTTCTTAAATTATTTAGTCCCATATAAAGTAGAGTCCATTTGGTTTAGTCTGGATTGTTAAACAGATCTAGATTGTTTAACAATCCAGACTAAACAAAGTGGACAATTTTGACAATTGATTGACAATTTGAAAACCAAACAACAATTTGATTCATTATTTCAAAGCTTGAAATCTAGAAATACGGTATACTGTTAATTAATCTAACACATTTCAGTAAGATTTGGATTAGTAGATGTAGAAGTAAAAATTGCTGTTAAAGAAAGGTATGGGCGTCATGAGGAAATTCTACTTCTTTCTTAATTCTCTTGCTTTAATACATATCTAATTAGTTGCTTAATAATGACCTTTAGAATTGCTTTTGGAGAGGATTTTTTCTAATGCTAAAAAGATTCAAATTTATTTGTTAGAAAATGAAAAACTATGATCAGAATAAAATATTAAACTATAATGGAAGATTAATAAGAATAAAATGAATAAAATATTAAGACTCTCGGAGAATTCCCTTAAATATTCTCAGATATATTATATTTTTAAAACTATTGAGCTACTATTTCCATGCATTTCATTAATCGATTTAGGAATAGATTAAAGATTCTATTAAAAATATACAATAAAAAATTTCATTTAATCTGCACATGATCATATGAGTGAAGTTACACACTGAACGGAACTAAATGGGAAATAAAATTAAAATTTGTACTTGAAATAAACAAAATAGCAAATTAAGTAAGTTAATTTATTTGAATTTAGCAAAGCACAAGATGGCTGTCTGCCAAAGGCAAGTTATGCTGTCGTGGAGGATTTACAAAGGAAACTTCCTCATATTCATATTACACATCCTCAACATTACCCATAGCAGCTTCTTTGGCCAGCATGTCTGCCCTCTCGTTACCTAAAACACCAATATGGGCTTTCACCCAGTTCATTTTTACTTCATGTAGTTTCTCAACTTTTACAAGTTGATCTTTTATATACTAGACCAAAATATTCCCAGAAAGCCTTCCACGAACGCATCCCTCTCATTAGCAGATAACCCTCGAGTTACTCTGTGTCAATCGATTAATATATATACATTTACAAGGCAGCAGCTGTCGCCAAATATAAATGTTGGCACAAAATTTGGATTGAAATAATTAGGAGAATGCGGAAGATACATTCAAGTCGTACCTGGATTTTAGGTGAAAAAATTACAGAATTTTGTGAAAAGAAAAATTCCATTCAACCAATTTTGTGTTTTTGCATTCTTTTTTCTCTTGGCATGATCGTCCATTTCGAACTTGCATTTAGCACTTGAAAATAAAGTAAATTTTTCCTTTTCTTATAAGAAATCAGATAGAGAGTCTTTATTATTTGGCAAAGTCGGATCGTAAAATCCATCTTTAGTCATCCTTAAAATTTCGTACGAACCACGTGTCTGGATCGAAACGTTAATGAGTCATAATGTTTTAGGTGGTTAATCGTGTAAGGTTGCTGTAAATAACGTGCTTGCCTATATTTTGGCTGCTGCTCATTTAATGGTTAGGTTATTAGAGCACGGCAAAGCACGCAAGAGTTGTTTGCCCAAGACCAGGGATGCTTTCGTAAAGGACTTTTTAAGGTAGACTGACTGATTAATGTAATTATCAGTCACATGGAGAAAGTCACGAAAACCAACCACACAGCCTTCGGTGGATCGCTTCATTAAAGGAAAAGTACAAAAATACCAGCTACTGCAGTCTTGCATGCATGTATGCGGTGTCTCCGTAGCTCGGAAATAATCACCCCAGTACTGTAGATTCATACATTTATTTTTAGACAATGACTACGTATAATTAAGGTTAATTGAAGAAATGAACATGAAGAGATTACATACGTCGATGCCGAACAAGAAGTTAAACATCTGCTCCTACCATTAAATTACTGAAGGATACGGAACATTATTGAAGCGACTTGCTATAAATGTCTAGACCTGTCCTACTTTTGAGTGTCAGCATCTTTCCGCCAATCTGCTGTCTCTGTTCCGACAGGAAGCTTTCCAACACTCCAAGAATACGATAATAAGTCCATCTGCTGACTGAGAAAGTAACGTACGCGATCCCACATGCATTGTTTAAAGGACATATGATTAATCTTCAGTTAGAAGCATAAGTTTAGTGACTTTTGGCAGAATATTTATTCAACAACAACTAAAAAATGATAACCCATGAACCGTAGCTAACTACAATATTGAATGAGAAAAACCTATCGCCAAAAAAGCGTTCAAATGACATAAAAAAATCTCCAAAACAATTTGCATTTTATTGTTGACATCTGAGGGATTTCACCGATTTGAGGTGCTGGCAGGTTTTAGATTTTCTACCGCATTAAATGTTGAGAAATTAGGAATAAGTTTTCTGCTGGAGTAAATAAAATTTAATTTTAATATGTTTCTTATCGAGAGGGGTATATAATTTTTGTTCTGAAAATAAAAGCATTAATTTTTTTTAATTACGTAATCTTGTTGAAATAAAATAAAAATGTACACGAAGGAATATATTTTTCTCACTAGCATTAAAATAAATATATATTTGGCTTATAAAAAAGAGATTACCCGACTATCGAACCTTATTTTAATATCCAGATGGGTTTAACTTCCTCAAAGTTTCGATATTCCGATTCGATTCTTACAGTCCATCCAATTTTAATGGACAGCACGCGGGGGGGGGCGGGTCCGAGGGTCTTCCACTCCTCTCGCCTTCCACCAAACCACACGAGAAGACTTTCGGCTCGCGGCATATTTAGAGTTCCGCCATGCCACACCGACACTATATATTTACAAACAACCATGCCTTCTCCAGGATTCAAATCCGGGCTCTTCGGCATGGCAGTCAGCGACGCTAACCACAATACCGGTTGGGCAGCTAGACCTTAAATTCGTAGCACATACAGTTCCTTTGAACTAGACCTTTAGTACTTAAACTAAAGGCGGCATATACGTATATCTCTAGATAAGTTACATTCGCTTAAATTTTACGCTTTATTTTCATATTCAAATTTAAGGCAGAATGCGCAGAATCTAAACGGAAACTGATTACAATAATTTAGCACATACTCGCAAAGTTTTAGAATAAAAAGCTGGTGTTTTCAATATATACAAGTGCATTGGGATTCAATATATACAAATGCATTGCATTATTATAAGTGCATTAGGAAACTAAAAACGAAGGGAAAGCTGAAAAAAATGGATTAAAAGGATTTAGAGTGGGGGGGGAAGGAATAAATAAATTCTTACAGGTATGAAATATATTTTTGCTTTAGATATTACATTGAATTTTTTATATTATTCTTTTATTACGAATGAAGTAATAAGCTTTTGGGAATAAATAAGTACAGAAAAATTATCAGAAGTTACATTTTATAAAGAATGCCATAAATTTAAGTTTAATGATGCTTTTTCCCATAGTCGTAAGTTTTTTAAGTGTCTAATGATATTGTGAACGCTGACTGAAATTATTAATTTAATCGGATAAATTTCGCTTTAAATCAGTAATACATTATTCATATTTTTCAGTGTTTGCATTAATTATAATTGGAAGAAACGGAGTGGTGTTACAAGAAACTTTCGAAATTTGTTCTTTTAATTGTAGCCGTGATGTTTTAAAATTTTATGTATTTCATAATGTGAATTTTCCTGTTTACAAAGTTACTTATAATTTTAAAAAATTGAATCTTTTTTTTTTTTTTTTTTTTTTTTTTTTTTTTTTTTTTGAGATTTCAGATGGGGTAAGGCCTAAAAAATAAGGCTTTATTAAATGTTCTTCACCTTAATAAAACCTTTTTCACAGTTGTTTTCATAGGCAAAACTAAAAAAAAAAAAAAAAAAAAAAAAAAAAAAAAAATGTGATTTGAATTGCTTTAACGAAATAAAAGGTTGTAAGGTATTTTCTCCCAACCTTTCCGCTGCCTTTGTGACGTAACTGGAAGCACGTCCCACAGATAATCGGGAAGTAAAAAGTTCGAATCCCGTTGATGGCATTGCGGATTTCTTTGATGTTCTTAGTTCAAAAAATTCTTTAAAAAACAAAGAGAGAGAGAGACTGTACAAGTAGTCTTAACTACAAGGTGGTGGATGATATTTTGTCACCGCCAGAATTTGGCCCGTGCCTTCATGGAGTAACTGGAAGGACGCGCGACGCGCAATCGAGAGATTCGGAGTTCGAATCACAGCGAGGGCAGTGCACACTTTTCCTGTGTCCCGTAGCGACGAACTCTATGTCTCTACGAGGTAACATACGAATTACATTTTAAGGGTTTATGAGACAGTTTTCTTCCCATAAAAAATAACAATAGATTTGTGTATAATTAGGCTATTTCCTGATTAAAAAGTGTTGCCCTTTAATTCATTAAATTAAAAAATTTAACTCTGTTCCATGTAGTACTAGGAATGAGTTTTATTATCACAAAAGTCAGATAAAATGTATTATTACATGTTCTTTAGAAAATAATGTTTTTAATAACGTTCAAAAATAAGTTCAGAATTGCTGAATTTGTTTCTTTTAGTTCATTTTGTTCAGAGGTATTCAAATAAGTACTCTATATTAATAATTATTTTATTTTAATTTTTAGGCGAAGAAAATTGTCAAAGAAGTATTGTTCGGAGAAAGCTTCTTTGACGACTGCAAGCGGACTTTTTTGGGAAAAGAATTTGTTAATAGAAAGTAACAAGAGGAAAACAAGCTAAAAATGATCTTCAACAAAGCGTACGTTGATGGACTCATGACAGAGGGTTCTTCCAAAACCCCAACATTGTTAAAAGAACAGGCGCTTCAAAAAATTGCTTTGCAAATGTGTCATAACTTTGAACTCAAGAAACATATTTTTTCCATTAAACTGAATCGGGCACATTTTTATTCTGTTCAGCTCGTAACAATGGATTGGGAAGAATCTATTTCGAAGCGCTCTACAGAAGTGTGCAAGGAACTTTTTCTGCCATGCACAGTGCAGAAATGCTTAATTGATAGCATTCGAGCAACTGCACAAGAGCTATTAGTTTGGAGTGGAGAATGGAAGACAATGTTTAACATCCCTTGCGACTTCACTGCACAGTTTTGGACAAACGGCCATTTAGATGAGAAGAAAATCGCGGAACGCTTGATTCGAGACAACAGAATTTCAAATGATCAGCGGTATAGATTATCATGCATATACGGTATAGAAGAATCCGTTATTCAGTTATGGAATCAAATGTCATCGGAAAAGAAAGATTCACTAGTTGCAGGTATTCATCATAATTTTACAAGATCATCAGTAGTCCATCTGTGGTCTAAATATATGAAAGATCCCGAATCGTTCGTATGCCAGGAATGTTTTTTTCTTAATTTGTTTCAAAAAGCCCTTAACGAGTCAAATCTAGCGGCAGTTTTGTTTTCTTGGCACAAATTAAGTAGCAGAATAAAACGAAAAATACTTACGAGGGAATTACGCATCGACGAAGACGCTGATCTTGACAATGGTGATATTAGAATTTATGTTCCTGATAACGATGACAATCAAGATTATGATAAGGAAATGTTCACAAAATATTTTAGTTTTATAGTTGAACATAAGTGGAAAATAAACCATTGTACAGATACCTATCCGTTTATGAATTCCTGTAGTATAAGGCTAATTTTGGCACCGAGACGTTTGCATATTTGATGACATTTTTATTAGCACTGGCCCATTATTCCGGATGAAAGAAATCCAGATGAAGGAATACGAATGCATGGTAAAGAATTTTCTAGTATGATATCACAATAACCACCGATCTCAGAGTATTCTGTTTCAGCTTATATCTACTAGTCAGCTAGAACAGAGTTACACATTTTATCGTTTTCATCGCTATTTCATTTGTACGAGTTGGTTTTAAAAACGTTATTTTAACAGATGTAAATCATATGATTTGTAAATTTTAAGCTTTTTTATATGTACTTTTTGATATTGAGAAAAGAGTAAAACTAAACAACTGTAAAAGAAACAATTTTAATAAATTCTGAATTTTTTAGAAAACTATGAATTTAGTGTTTTTTCCTTGAATCGATTCATAATATTAATTATCGTATTTAGTGGCGCATTTTTCTTCTCATCAGGCTCTGAAATTTTAACATTGTTCACCTAGTTTTCCCATTATCAATTCAAGTTCAATAATCGAGCTCGCCTAAATTTTAGAATGTATTTGACCTCGCAATGAATGTTTCCATTTTACTGATTTGCTCAAGGAATAAAGGTGAATGGTTGAATAAAGGTGAAGGAATAAAGGTGAATATATCTTTACACACACAGACCACACAGACACTACTTCCAATAGCATTAAATAATTCAAAGCTTAGACATTCACAGTAAACAACAATAAGAGCGAGTGAAATACGGGGAAGTAGAAATGAAGATAGTTTATTAATTTTAATTTTATTATGAGTTCTTATTGAAAAATAGTATTAATTTAAATTAATAATATTGTGATAGTTACAGATAATGTATTCAAGAGCGCTTTTCTTTTACTTTGTTTTTACTGTAACTGCTACCACCGTTTAACCACGTTATTCGGAAAATTAAATTATTCTCAAAATGTTTCCCTCTCTATTTTCTTAAAAAAGGGAGTGGATGCATGAGTCAATAGGCTAATTATTCCCAGTTTATGCTGTTGAATTCTTTCTAGCACTTTTCGTTTTGCTTGTAACGTAATAAAGAGATTTACAAGAAAGAAAACTTAACGTACATTTATATTAAATTTTCTTTTCATACAAGAAATGTTTCAATAAAAGACAGCGAAACAATCATTAATCAGAATACGAACTGTTCTAATATAGATTATTTATAATTACGTGCTTATAACAGTAAAGCAACCCCAACGAAAAAATTAATTTGAGAGCTTAACGTTGGAAATTCAAATATCTTTTTATACAGCAGACAAGCAATGAATAAATTTATCATTTAAGTAACTCAAAATTCGTCATTAAATTTTATCTCACTATGTCATTTTTACGTGTAGTGGGATACCTGGAGTTCCTGGAATATTTAAAAGAAATCTCTATTAATATTCTAGCTTTAAATTTAAATTTAAGTGACCTTCTCAAATGTAACTATCAATTTTTAAATAATTATGTACTCATAATCATTTATTTATGAAAACAACTTCTGAAAGTCATTAGTATTTCTAGAATGTAAATAAACATAAGTACTACTAATTACAAAAGTACGCTCTGAGCTATCCCTTTCTACATCGGTAGAGACTATTATATGTATATATATATATATATGTATGTCAAATATATCGCGGTCTTCAAAATATATATATATATATTTAACAAACATTCTCTATTCGTAAAAAGCAAATTTAAAGTTCATTTTAGTTTGCAGCAATAATAAATCATTTATTTGTAATTCATTTAAAGTTTAATTAACTTTAAATTTGCTTTTTACGAATAGAGAATGTTTGTTAAATTCAAATTTCATTCCTTCCAGCAATGACGCAAGATTTAATTTCGCAGTAAAACTAAAATATCCAATACGATAAGAAAATTATAGAGTCATGTTTCCAATTCTGAATATAAATGCACAGCTATTTTTAAGGCAAGCAACAATTAAACATTTTTAAGCTATTAATTTATCTTTACTAAGCGTAGACTAATTTATCATATAAATTCGATTCAGCGATTAGGTTGCAAAATTCTTTTCGTGGCTAAAATCATTCCTAAACATTTTACAACACTGTTCAATTTCGTTTCTGTGCATAATATGTTAAAATATCTTGACAGAACCTATGTTTACGGCTTTGACTTTCCAATTGATTTAGATTACAACTTTAGTAAAGTACAACTTTGATATCTTCATTAACTGAAGATACAGAAGTATGTAATCATAAACGAAGTCGCTAAAATTCAATCTTAGATACATTGCCAGAGGCTGTCAGTTATAAAACTTGGAATACCGTTAAGTACCTAATTACCTTAAAATGTTCAATTATTCAAGGTATTTTTTACTTCTGTTTTACACAAAGCATTTAAAAGAAAATATCGTGTTTGGAAACGCTATGTGTTGCTAGAAATAAACCGAAAGTTATACCAAGATTTGCATGGTCCAAGTACATCTCTCCTTTGAGAGTCATTCCTGAAAAGTTAGTGGCTAAACATGAATGAACTGCAGTTAAAAAAAATTAGCATGTTAGGAAAAAACCATAAAGACTTCAAATTGCATTAAAAAAATAAGACGCCGCTAAATTTAGTAAATAGAAAATGACGGAAATAAGTACAAAACCTGCAAAAGTTGACAGCTTAAAAATATTTACAAAACAATATAAGTGTCTAAAAATTTATAGTTAAAAATTGTTTGAAAATACATAAATTATTCCTAACTGAAATACCAAACTTGACTGAAATAAAATATCTAAGGTGGTACCTAGCGAAAACAAAGCACAACGTCTGTTTAATAGACGAAAAGTCTGTTGCTGTTGTGACTTATCTCAATTGTCTGAGAGTAACATCAGGACAGGCCCACGAAATTCATCGGGGCAAGAAGTGCAAGATTGCGTCTGTCGTTGGCAAGAGCCTTGAGCACCATGCAGAGAACAGTAGGACTGTGCTCAGTTTCCACGCAATTTTGATAGACAGCTTGCCCGGGGTGACGGGTCGGAAAGTCTCCAACACCTCCTTCCCCTACCATCGTCGTCTCAAGAGGACATTTGGTTTGCCTATTTAGAGTGCCCCATTCCACATATACACTTAACAAACATCCATGCTTTCTCCGGGATTCGAGACCCGGGCCTTTCGGTAGGGCAGCTCCTGGAATGCGATGAAACCTTAACCCAGCATCCTAATATTAGACTGTTAGGTATCTGAATATTAATTCTCTTAATGTAAACATTCTTGCAGTATGATCCCGGACTGTAATCTGTTTAATGTATTCGTACCATGGCTCGCTTGTCATTCGCCCTTCTTTTGTTCCACTAGAATAATTTATTCGCTTACAAAACTAACATCCTCTGGCCTTGTTTTTTTTGTATTGTATCAGAAATGTATTACGTCGTAGATGAATTCCGGTTTGCTTATTCGAGTCCGTAATGTAGTGATGTGGAAAATCTTTGAAGAATGTTTGAAAATAAATTATATGTTTTTCTTTTAAAATAATATAGAGCGATAACACTTGGTGGCAACAATTTCAAAACTGATTCAGTCTTTTACAGTGATCCGACGCAAAATCCAGTTTCCAGACTAATAACACTTCTGAGCAAACTCTCCTGTGGTCTAATAAAGAAAATAAGGTAAAAAAAATCAGAAAGCTTTCAGATTTTATATTACGCCCAAAGGGGCGTTTTCTTCACGTTTTGTGAGTTACCTTATTTATTTCATGTTCTTCGCTCTTAAACCATAAAATTCAATTTAACAGCAATTTCACAAAATAATTTAATAAAAAGAGTCTTTAGAATTTCTGATACACAGTCTCGAGGGCTAAAAATTACTCAACAATTTCAAAGCGAGTCGAGGCAATACTGTACAGAATAAAATATTTTAATCTCCACCTCGTAGGGAAGTTGATTTCAAAACTATGTTGTTTTTTAAATATTTTAGCCCAAACGGCGTTAGCCAGAATGCTCTTGAAAGGACTGTCATATAAATTTCAAAAGCACCATAGTCGTGCATGTTTGAATTCACGATGCGTCGTAAGTATTGACATACATTTTTCTGTTCTTTTCAGTCTTTTCTCAGTTGATCATATGAATTCGGCTTCACGAAACTCTTTTTTGTCTTTTAATTATTAACGTTCTGTGTATTCACTTTATTTATTAAATATCACGCCGCATAAAATGCCATTCAACACTAAAATCACAAAATATTTAAAAACAGCACATATTTAGGATTTTCGATAGACAGACTAGTGAGATGCAGATAAAAATGTTGTACTCCATACAGTGTTTTCCACACAGCTCGCTTTGAAATCGTTGAGTTTGCAAATGAAAAAGTCATTATTAAAGTTTTACACAATATGAAAAACACTCATGTCCACAAGGATTGTCCATCATTAAGGATAATGCAAAATCAGGCAAAGGAAGAGTTAGAAGCAAAACAAATTTGACTTATTTGTAAAGCTTAATTATTAAACAAAAGGTAAACAACAAAACAAGATGCTATATGTTTGATATTATTAAAAATATTAGCGATTTTTTCTCCCTGGAGCAAATTACAAAAAAAAAAAAAAAAAAAAAAACTATTTACAAAAAACCAATATTACATGGTTGGTATGATTGTTAATACATTGTATGTCTCCCAGACGATGCAATACTGTCCGTACAGCGCCTAGGCATGCTGAGTATCAAATTATCGATCTGATCTTGGGGGATATTACACCACTCAAAAAGCAATGCTCTCCGAAGTTCCGGTAGACATGTAGGAGGAGGCTAACGGGCTGCAACTCGTCGGCCAAGCATGTCCCATACGTGCTCTACTGGATTCAAGTTCGGTGAGAATGATGGCCAGTCCATACGGGTGATATCCTCCGACTGAAGGCATTCGCTTACGATTTTTGCACGGTGAGGACGAGCGTTGTCATCCATAAACACAAACTGTGCGCCCATGGCCCCCGAAACAAACGAACATGTTGTTTCAGAATGACGTCCCGATAGATTTGGCTTGTCATGGTTCCAATCTGAACATGCAGGTCAGTTCTGGAACCCAGAATAATTGCACCCCAAACGAGCACTCCTGCGCCACCGTAACGGTGTCGTTCAATGATGTTTTCTTGGTGGTAACGGGTACCTGGAGCTCTCCGTATGAAAGTCCGGCGAGAAGCAGACTGCAAGCTAAACCTGGACTCGTCGGAAAACATCACACAAACCCACTGTTGCGGTGTCCACAATGCATGCTCTCTACTCCAGAATAACCGCAGGGGACAGTGAGTTGCAGTAAGTGGAACGCATCTGACAGGTCTACGGGCATATATAGACCAATCTGCCCTAAGCGTTTGTACACGTCTGCCTTGAAATTGTCGTACCAGTGGCTGAAGAGAGCTGACGAGACAGGTCTGAGGCTGTGCTCCGCCTGTTTCTTTTGGCAGTAACTGCCAAATACCGGTCCTCATTCGGCGTTGTAACTCTGGGGCGACCTGTGCTGTAAGGTCTACTCACATTACCATCATCTTGGAGTCGTTGCCAAAGCCTGGAGATGACACTCTGAGGAATTCCAAGTCCGTCTGATACTTCCAGTTGGGTACGCCCACATTCCAGACGGCCGATAATTCTACCACGTAAAAAATCACCCAAATGCGTCCTTTGTGTCATAACTATTCGGTTATTGCACTGAAATTCTTATAAAGCGCCTGCGAACAATTTTACTTCTTTGCATGTATTTCTTATATATCCCTCTCTTACTCTCTCGTCATTGTGACGTACCATCGGAGTCATCTGGTTACTTCCTGAAATTTGCATATGATTCTTAAAGATGTGTGTAGTGATTTTACAGATTTATTTATTTCAGATTTCTTCATGAACTGGATCTTACATGAAAATAAGTTTCGATTCGATGATGCCATGGATTTTTAAAATTACAGTATTAGATTAGAATTATTATAAAAACAATTTAACCAATTTTTTGCTTACTCGTTTATTCGTATACCACTCTGCTACATACATTTTAAAATTAAGAAGCGATATACATATAAACTTTTCTCAGAATTTTTTCAAATGAAATGGCATTGACAATTTTAGGCGGAGCGGTGGCTTTGGAATAAATTTAAGTTTTAATGTTCACTTTGTTTGGTTTTTGTGCTTACGTATTTTTTGTTTTCTGATCACCACCATTGCTTTTAAGAACGTAGTTGAGAAATTTTATTTAGAAGTGTGCGTGACGATGACGTAACCCACCATGTAAAGCTGATAGAATTTTAAAGAAATTCTAAAATCCTTATCCAGGGTCGCATGCTTAAAAATATACGTAAAGGCATATTATTCAAGTGAAACAAAAGCAACAGTTTGAAGGTTTTAAACGTAAAAATAAAGTCACTATTGATCAATTACGTTAACCTAAACTCGTATTTATTTTAACATAACCGTCCTTGACTTTTAAGCATTATGAAATACTTGTGCCCTGTTTACATATGCTCTGGGTGTATAAACCCCCAAGAATATGCCTAAACACTAACGTTCAAGTCGTACATTTAGTACAAACTCAGTATACATCTTTAGGTAATTTAAAGCAAAACATTCTCGTGTAGAATTAAAAGGTTTAGTATTAGGCGAAAGTAAAAAACTTAGCATTTTTATTACTACTTTCAGTTGCACTTTTGTTTCAATTTTGATTCGAGGTAAGATTTTTCTTACACAATCTCCATCCTTCCAAACATGTTTTCTGTTAAATACTTCTGAATTTTCATTTTACGAAATATTTGGAATTTATTCTGCCATAAATATTAATGGTAAGAACGAAATCTGGAAAGCTTTAATGCTCTCCTCAGTGCACGAGTGGAGAATGCTGTCTCTGACTAATAGAGTGGTTCGTGTTGGAAACTCGAGAACGAGCGGAGAAGGTGTTTTTTTCATATTTAACTTTTGATAAATCTGAATATAACCCCTTTTCGTACAATATTTCGTATACATTTCGTACATTTGGTGCAAAATAATAATATTTGCACAAATAGATCTTCGGTATTGAAAAATATTTTAGCATGTTCTAAGTACTTAAACAGAAGAAACAAATTCTTTCCCCCTGTTCGCTAACGTATCTTCTAAATCTAAATTTATTAAAAGAAATGTGTTAATTAATTGGACTGTTTATTAAAATGAAATCTTTCTAAACATATTTACAGCTGTGGCATTTAATAGTGAATTTATTCTTTGGTGCTGTATCAAAATTTCCGCTAAAAATAAAATATAAACATTTTATCTTTCTTTTTTATCTTTAACTATCTGTTTATAATTTTCAGATTTTGCTTTACATGCAAATTAATATATGTTCGAAATGCCACATTTTAAGGATCAATTCTTCCGATTTTTATACATAATATAAAGGATTACAGTTTCATTTAATCAGACACTCTTGCAGGAAAATACAATAGCTTTCAAATATCAAAGCAAACTTTTGTCATATCTTTACAAATAATTTTAAAATACTTATTGTTAGAAAAAAATTTAAATGGTGACTTCTGCATCTTTCACGCAGTTTTGTCCAATAATGTAAATCTGTAGTAAAAGTATGCTTTAAATAAATGCGTAAAGAATCCGTAACTTTGAGCGCTGGCCTTTGATGAAAAATGAAGATTTCATCTCTAACGGTATAACAGAAGCTTATGTTAGTTAAATTATTAAACCAATATTTAAGACAGATTTGACCGAAACTGTGTTGACATATGATTAACTGTTCTTTCTGTTGATTAGACGCTGATCCCTCCAAAAATATTCCTCGTGTATAAATTGTTCTTTTATAAACAGTTTGTTCAAGAGATAAGTTGTTCGTTTTAGTTGTTCAGCTGTTTGCATTTTATTAGTGTGTTAAGGAATGTTTAGGCGTTTGCTGGGCTATTTTTGTCAGTGTTTGAGGCGTGTTTGGCCTGCAGTATTCGGAGTTAGGTTATTTGAATACGGCTAAGCAAAGGACGGCAATTTGCATAAGAGGGAGTGATGCCTTCCTGGCGGACCTTCTAACGAAAACTTTCTGGCATTCTCCCTGCATAAGAGAAAATCTACCAAGCAGCCATTATTTCTCCTTGCTTCGGGCCATGATCGGATCAGTATTCACCAGTCCTAGAGACTCGGCCACTTTCGATTTTTATGTCCTATATACGACAGCTCGAGATACTTATTTATCGACCCGAACCTTTTGGGACCTCTCTCAGGTAACAAGTAGCCAACTCCTCATTTTCATATTCGCAGCAATCTCTGGTGTAAATACTTACGCAACAAGCTTGGCGCGTTTGCTTCATTTTGTGTATTAGGTATTAGAAATTAACAAATATATTAAAATGTTCATTACTGTTGAGGGCACTCGCCTTATGGCGTTTGTTTAATGCAGCGCATTCCTATAAATGTTATACTGAGGAAAATAATTATTATTCACTCTGTTATGTAATAAAATCCTTATTAAGTACTTTTAATCTGTACTTGTGCACTGATCACTGTACAAGGGTGAGATAAGTCTTTAGTCATTCTTAAAAGCCAGGTATTGAAAGCGAAACGAGTTGCGAAGAATTAAACTTCATATCTTTCTATCCATTCCTCATGGTAAAACGATTCTGCATGCTGAAGATCATCAGCATTTAGGCAATGGAATATTTAAAATGGCGCAGAGCGAAGGTCATCTTCCCCCGCACAGCAAGGAACTGGAAAAAATTCACTTTTTACCATGCTGTCGCATCATAGCTGTAAGAAGAGAATATTCCATAGTTCAACATTGAATTTAAAGCAATTTATCACTGTTTCAGTACGTTAGAGTCAAGTGTTGTGTCTTAAGATTTTCATTGTACTACACATTTAATTTATAAATGATTTATTACTCCTTTCAAAGTTCTATATAATAATGTGGACTAAGACCGCAAGATTAAGGGAAACCGAAAATTGTTATAGGAAGGTTGTCTTTTTAATTGTTTGGTAGTGACAAGACAAATGCTTAAAGCTAAAATAACCAAATTTCCCGCATTAAAGACGAGATAATTTAACACCTCTAATTATTTCGCCGGAACTTTTCCCTCGAGGGCGTTGTCCCATTTTAGGAAGAATTAGTATGGTGTTTTCTGGGGAACATGAAAGTTGGAAAATTTCACCGCAGGCTGCGTTTTGCGAGCACTTCGATCTTTGAAATTGGGGAGGCGAAACGAATTGGTAAACACATTATCAAGCAGAAGATTAGAATTTCGAATCACATGTATGCCGTAGGTCCGCAGCTGCTGGCGATTTTTTCCCTTTAAGTGCAAATTATCGTTGCGTTTTGATTGCTTTGGTCACATTTATTTGGCGGTAAAGAGTGCGTATTGGAAAGTAGGTATACATCCAAATGATCCACAAAAGATCTAATGTTACGTTCCGACAAATGTACACTATTCAGATAGGCAATGACTTACCTTTGACATACCGTCTCTGCCAAAGATAAGAGTATGGATCCAGAAAACGTGTCAGCAGTTAAAGATTGAAGACGCCTGGAATTCGATAGCAGAGACGTTTCTTGTGGCTATGCACATATTATAGGAGATTTGTGAAGGAGTTTTCTTCCATCGCAAGCAGCTTTTAGAAACTAACAGATTTACAGAGAGCAAGCAAAAATTCTTCTATAAATGTAAGTGAGGATGTATTTGACAAACTAAAGGAAGCATTATATCTGACAATCCTGCCGCATCATCATCTCGACAAATCATTTAACCTTCACACAGATGTGAGGAACGACAGAATCGGAGCTATTTTTTCCAAGAAATAAACGGTCAAGAAAATATCATACAATACTGGAATAAATGCTGGTCTAAGCAGGAGAGGAATTGCCGTGTCAATGGGAACGATTTGCTCGCCATAATTAAAGCCGTAGAATATTTCCATCGTTATCTCTGCGGCTGAAAATTCCTGCTCCGGGACAGACCATGCATTGTTGACCTGGTTCTTAAATTTCAAGTATCTCGAATCTAATAGCCAGGTGGAAAGTGTCTGTGTTCATGTGGAGAGTCCAAAAGTATGGCATAAATATCCGTCACCGGAATGGATCATCACATGGAATCGCCGTCACTTTGTATAGAAAACCCTGCCTAGAAAACTGCCGATATTATTCCAGAATCGAAGCGAAATACGAGAGCCAGGTGGCAAGTAGCCGTGTGCATGTGGAGAGTGCAAGATTATGGCATAAATATTCGTCACCGGAATGAATCATCACATGGAATCGCCGTCGCTTTGTCTTGAAAAACCCTGCCCAGAAAACTGCCGATATTATCGGCATCTTATCCAGGATCGAAGCAAAATACGAGCTGCTTAATCCGGTTGTACGTCAAGTTACAAATTTAACATCCTGTGATTCCGCTATCTCCAGTTCGCGAGAATGTCTATCAGAATTCTTCAATATATGCTGTTTGTAAATATTTTTTGCCCAAAGGAACATTAGCCGAAATACTCTCGAAAGTTGTATGTGTGCGTAAATAAAAAAAAGTACACTTAGCGTAATATAAAATCTGGACGCTTTCAGATTATTTTAATTTTTTTTTTCACTTTTGTTATAAATTGTTGGTGCTCAAAATGTCAAACGGAAGAAAATGTTAGGAAGTACTCCTTTGAACTTTAATGTTTTAAATTATTGTCTCTTGACGAGTCGATTTGAAGCATTAAAGTATGAATAATTAATTTGCATTTTCATAGTTTTAATTTCAAATGTTTTAAAAAATTTCATTATTTACTAAACTTTTAATTTCCATTTTACTTCTTTCTAAAATTTACTAGTCCTAATATTTAACTTTTAAATTCATTTTAAACACGTTTTCTAGGATATCGTATTCAATTATATTCTGATTTTAAATTGTAGCTTATAAGACGTAAGAACTATCAATATTTAGTGAAAGAGTTAGGTGAATGCGAAACTGAAAAAATTTATTCTTTGAGTTTTAAGTAGAGATATGCATTTTCAGGTAAGCTGAAAAATTTTAAATCGAATTTCTTGAAACAAGGTTTGCTTCAGAGAAGTAATGAATTTTAATCCAAATATAATCCAATCTAGTACCAAGTATGAATTATTGGGAAATGGCTGATCACCAGTTTTTCCATCTCTTTCTGTGGTATAAATGGTTGAACATTTTATTATGTGAAGATAGTTCTATGTTATTGTGCCCATCCGGCATAAATTTGATTGAGCCAGATAAACTACTGATCTCAGTGGTATTCTGCCTATAAGTTATCAGTCAGTCAGTCAGAACGTCGACAAAATACTTCGATAACTAAACTTATGTTAAATAAAACTGCGCTGTCTCTTTGAGGCAAAGCGGTGGTTATTAACAAGTATAAGATCACTGTTTGCCATTGCGTTGTCGGTGTTTTTCGGAATTTAGATTTGTAATGCGACTGAAGGCAGTTCAGTTAATGTTGAAACTTTCACTCAGTTTGATCGGTTTGTAGAAGATAAAATATCTATAGTGGGCATTTTCAAATGACGTTAACAAGCATCTAATTGAAGTTATAATACAGCTCCGCGCGAATAGTAGTAGTAAAGCTTTCCTAATTCGTAACTGTTGTGCATTTTCCTACTTTAAAGATGAAGGTCATTCAACTATGTTTTTAGCACTGAAATAAATTTAGGACATTATTAAAAGTGGCTATTAGTTTAAGTAGCTTGCTGCTGTACATCGCCTATTGCCTTAAAAGTAGTCAATCTTTTGTAAACTGTGGGATGAATATTGCACCCATAATGATGTGTCAATCAAATATTGCGTCTTCAGAATTTCTTTATTCGACAATAAAATTATGTTGACCTCGGCCACGTCTGTTTGGATGTCCATCATTTCATCTACGCAATAAAGCCTTCACAGTTCAATGGAAAGAACCATCAACAAAGCATTCCAGCTATTCCAAAATTATTTCGTAACGGATATTTTCTCACATACCTATTCCCAAACGGGTATTTTATCTAATATCCGTTTATTAAATTCAAGAACGGGTTCCGCTTCAAATTCAGAAACAAACATTGAAATTATAATATAGACGTTTTCTTTTTATATTTGAAATGAAATAATTTCCATTATAGTTGAATCGAATTATTCTATTTCTCGTCGATAGCTGCAAACCACGATTAAATAATACCACACATATTATAGAAACAACGAAATCTAACTTTCAATACATTTATTTTCCATAACGACACTCTAGCGCTAGGTTTCTTTTTTACAGCGTAACATATGAATTGCAACTTCGATTGTGGAACAAAAATCAACTTTCTCACAGACTCTAATTCAGCGCCGATTCTGGTGCCGCATGCGCTATTTGACAAGAATTTCCTCTGTCGCCAAGTATTTCTCAGCTAATACAAAACAATAGTGATGATTTCAGCGAACTCACATATTTTCGTATTTAGAATAAAGGGCTGAATTGCAATGCAATATAATTACAATTTCTCGAATTAATAATCTTACTCGGTTCAGAATAAATACTGCCTAATTTTGTGAACGCAACTATCAACTCGAAAATGGTAAGATAATTTCTGGTTATGGAGAATTATATTTCTTATCACGGTTTCCTCTGAAATAATTTTGATATTTATGATTAAATATTTCAAAATTCCTAATGCACTTAAATAAAAATATTAAGTGGAATTAAAATTTCAGTTCACAAAGAGATGTAGACTATGATCATATCACAGAGGTGCTAAGCAAGATAATTACTACTTAAATATAAATTACTAAACATTAAAGTACTACTATAAAATTACAAAACTATTAAAGAAAATAAATGAGTACTTAATTAGGATTACTACTTAAAAGCAAATTTTAAAGCTTTTTTAATTACTTAATTATTTTTGAATTTTCAAGATCTTTGATGTTTAAATAAATATTTCAAGTGAATAAAGGTTTTAAAAGTGTTCTTTTTGCAAGAAATACATCAATCAAAATCAAGAATCATTCAAATACAAAGAAAAGGAAAATTTTGTATTTGGAGATTAAAATAAATATCCGTATGAGTATCGAAGGCAGGTACATATGGCAACAGTTTAATCAATAAGACTTTAGATTTTTGCTTAAACCTAAATATCTGTTCTTAGCTACATGTCGAGAATTAAAAAAAAAAAAAAAAAAAAGTCTACTTAATTGTTTTCGGGTTACACATTTCGTTACCTCAGAGTGCTCGAAGGCAGCCTTTGTGTAGTAGATGCTTCGTAAACATCATTCGAATAGACAGTGTCGTATCTAAGTTACGTGCCACTAAATTCACAAAGGTAGATTTATAATCATGGCAACTAACGGAACGGGTTGAAGTTTATTAAGAATATTTATACCCTTGTACTTTGATTGGTTATTCTGGCACACAGCGGTAGATGCACTATTCTCGCTCTTTACAGATTGCTGAACGTAAGTGAAAGCCCAAAAATGAAGCTTTTCCAGTTTCGATAGCCTTGCAAAAGCAACAGACAGATGAAGACCTGAACTTCGGTGATCAGCAAGCTATGTCTGGGGCAGCTGTAGAACAAACCCTTACCGAAAGAATTAAATATATTACTTAAATTATATAAATAGTACTTAACATTAGTTGAAAATTTTTTCACACTGTGAGCAACAAGTTTAACAAATGACAGACATTTTTTTTTAGTTGTAAGGTAATAACTGCAGCCTTTGTTTTGCTACTGCATTTTGGAAAGGAACTGAATATATATCTAGCATATCAAAAAATACAACTCGTTTCCATGCCTGCAAGCGTATATAAGAACTTCCATAATTTTCCACATGCGCCGTAATATGCATAGCAGCTTCTTTGAAAACGTGTTTTTGGAATTTCTCCAAGAAGGATCATAGAAACTGAATCAAATATTCAAATATATAATAGATTTAAATAATATTCAATTGCTCGATGCAGAAAACATGCGAAACAGATTGTTTAACCAGATGCTTGTGTGCTAAATTATCTTAATTTAAAAAGATCTTAATTTAATTTAAAGACAAACATATTCCGCCGGTATAGTGGTTAGGCATTCTGACTACCGTAACGATGCGCCCGAGTTCGAATCCCGGAGAAGGCATGATTCTAATCGCCCATCCCTTCGAAGGAGACAAAGGTTCCGTCCCTTGTAGTGACTAAAGACTAAAGGCTATTAAATAAAGCTCTCGTCATTAAAAAAACATTCGTGTAAAATTTAAATGTTTAGTACCGGTTTGTTTAGATTTCGAATAATCTGTACGGAATTCTAAGCCATTTAGTAATCTGGCCCATTTCTTCCGGAGCAAAATGTATTTCTAAAGGTGGAAGGAAAATATAAAGATCTAAAATGTGAAGTATTTATTGGATCGCTAGAAATTTCGGACTCCCCATTGTTCACCCTGATAAATGTGTGGAAGGTAAGAAATTTAAATTTTTTTTTTGCATTAAATTGTACGTTTATTTCGATTTTAATCCTACTTCCCACTTTTCTTAATCAACCTTCATCCTCCCAAGCAATAGTCACAAATGTGAAAGAAGTGGCTAAATACAGAAGTACTCCTTCGCTCCATAACGTAACTGATAGGACATTTGCTTGCACAGCACGGTAAGAGCCTGTTAGCTGCATTTATAATTCTCTGAGACTTTCATTTTTTGGCTACAGAAATATACGATTCTTTAAATACAATCTTGTTCTAAGAATGATTTGGATATCTACGTATTCCTCCTGTGTAAAGGAGAATTTTATCTTACTTCTGTTTCTTTTTTTTCCTTTTGGACTGCAGGTTTTGGTCTTACCATATAAGCTGATAATTTGACCGTGCAATTTAAAGTCTTCCGTTTAACCTAAAATTCATATTTAATTTTAAGGCTAAACTTCGCATTTCAATAAATTAACCATTTTAACACGCAGATTTATGATTCCTTTAAAGCACGTTTCTGCGACTTTTGCAAAATACGCTCTGTGAAAAGGCAACTGCGGTCGTCTTTTCATCTCCTAAAATTAGCTTGCTTTAATTCTCTTCAAATTTAAACGTTCAGGCGATGCGTTCTAAGTAATTAGAATTAGATAGTAAAATCTATTCAAACGATTACTTTATCTCCTTTATGATATAGCTTGTGAACGTGTTATGCCGCTACTGAAGAACTGCAGACGACTTTGAGGTGAGGCACGTGCAATCCAGGTATAACTACTTCCCCATTTCCCGTAATACGTGCCATTATGAACATAAGGAACAGTTTGGAGGGTAAAAATGAAACGAAAGCGTCAAATAATTCGTTATTTCAACTGAAAGTGTGCGGGTGCGAGAAATATTTTCTACAATTGTAAAGGTCTCTTCGAAATGACAGCTGTTAGACCTATTGGAGTTGAATAAAATTTAGTTGCATCAAAACTTAAGTTTCTCACGTCTTCGTCTGCCTATGAGTCGATCTTTAGTCACTGTTTTTCGGTAACAGTGATATGAAATTTCAGCGTTCAGTACTGAACTTTCCAGCAAGCTGTAAAGTAATGTAATTGTTTCTCTTGTTTTGTGATTATGTTAATCAAAGTCTGCTTGTAGTACTGAAAAGTAAATTTTCACTAAAGAATCTTATATTCTTCCTTTGGTGTTAGATGTTGTAATGCATAAGTCTATCCTCAGATTTAAGGTACGAGTAATATACAGCATATCTGTTAGTATGCAAATTATAAAGTAGCCAAATAGGAGATGTGACGAAGATAGCATAGGGAGAAAAACTAATTTTGCTTGCTAAATTCAACGGAAAGGAAAATTAGCCTAATTATATCTACATGGTAAGGGGGGCTCGCTCCAATGCCAATGATTTCAAATTACGGAGTGCCTATGGTTTAAAACCATTTACCTCCTAATCAGAATTAAATAAAGTGACCAGAAATAAGAAATTTGCATAAGTTAGTTTACTTGATGCAAGCTAGAGGGAGCCACATATGCTCGACAAAGGTTAGGGATAGAGATAAATATAAACAATTGATAAAATAAAATATTAGTTTTTATAATCCTTTTACAAAATTTTTAACATTTTGCAACTGACCTGGTGAGTACACACGATTAATTATGCCGTTTCCTAAAAACGCCGAACCGTTCAGGGGGTTAATTTGGTTACTGAGATAATTATAACGTGATAATTTATTCCTGCTATATTTATGCCAATCATAAGCACTGAAACGTTTTAGAACGTCATCTTGCTCTTAAATCGTAATAACATTCATTAACCCTGCATTATCCGATATTAATTATTAAATCAAATAAAAAACTGAAACTTAAAAATATTATTAAATACCATTTCTAGCATTAAAAAAATTTGCATGAAATGGTAGTACATGTATCATCCCTGAATTATCGGAGATACAAAACAAGATTAAAAGTCAACAATGATATGTACTTAGATAGAACCCTGTAGCTAATTCCTATAAATGTTTAGATGTTTACATAGATAAGTCCTTCAACTTCAAAGATCATATTTCTTACATCTTAAACAAAGCAAATTCAGCCTACATGGCAATTTATTCTATTATCGGCAAAAAATCAAAGCACAATCTAAAAATAAAGAAAATGCTTTACATATCTCTAATTCGACCGATCATGCTATATGCAGTGCCGACCTTGGCAATCTCCAACAAAACTGAGCGCAAAAAACTGGATATACTTCAAAATAAAATTCTACGTAGCATTGTGAATGCACCTTGGTACGTGAGAAAATCTGTAATTCATAACGGCCTGGATATTGCATCTGTGCATAACTTTATACTGATGACAGCTCACATCTTCGAGAAGATGAAAGATAGTCAGTATAACGCAATTAAACAAATGTTGGATTATGATCAACCATTGAATACACTGTCAAACGCCCAAGGACAATTCATCCCAATTCGTCATGGTTGTAACTTGTAAATTTTAATTTTAAAATTTACTTGAACTCTGAATGTTTTTCGCACTGACCACAGGTCATTAACTTTGCTTAACTTTCTCCGATCGAGAAATTGGACTCTATCCCATTATTTGTGTTACATCTTATACTTATGTTAATTAAAAACTTATTTTATTCAAGATTTTTATGTTTCATTACGGCCTATCTAGCTACTGCATACTTCTGAAGGACTTTGAACTCTTATGCCATTAACAGCTTCGAACTGTCTTCGTTTCTTTTGTTGTGTTGAGATGAGAAATTATAATAATTATGTTGTCATTCACTTCTTTCTATCAATTAGCTATAATGTTGCAGGTATTTTGCAGAAATTTAACTTTCGGTTCGTTTATTCTCCCATCAATAAAATTCCGAGTTCCATACTCAAGGACCCCATTCCGAACATGAATTCCTGGGGTATTTGCAGGATTCCTTGCCAGTGTGGCTTAATTTACATTGGCCAAACTAAGAGAGCCTTAAACTTTCGCGTTAAGGAACATGAGACATATGTTAGAAAAAAGTCTTCTGTTGCACAACATTGTTGGTCCCAAAATCCCACTTTCAATTTTTCTGCTTCCAAAAATATTCAAAAAACATCTTCTATTGTTGAGCTGCATATTCTAGAGGCATTTCACATTCAAAAAAATCTTTCTGTTCTAGTTAACGACCTTAATTCTAATCCATTTTTGCCTTCAGCCTTTAAAGAAATTATATGTTAGTTCTGTTTTCATAAACAGATGGCGCCAGTGGCTTATCTCCTGTCCAGGCTTTCTTATCTCACCTAATCATTATACCTTATCTCGTTCATTTGCGCTTTTGCAGCTGAGAATGATGGTTCGGTAAAACCATCGAAACTAGTCCTATGAGAATTTGAAAATATAACGCTGATTTTTGTTGTTCGACTTCTAAATTTATAAATACAGCATACTAAAATTTGTTGTCAGTACGGAAGATCTATTTCTGCAAATATTATGCGAAAAGGGGTTGGATTTAGAATTTTCCAAAAGTCAAATATGAAAAAACACGTTTTGTCCGCTCGTTTTTGAATTGACCAGATGTCACATGTGGCCATGTCTGGGCGCTTTGGCGTTAAGTCCTGTTCACCAAAATACGGCAGACGGTAGTGGTATTGGTAGGTAGCATTATTCAGGATTAGTCAAATACTTGTAGCGTGGATAATTCCCGCCATTGTTCTCCCTGAAAACTGGTAGTGTTGAGCCCACGCGTTCGGTGGTAGTAGTGGTTATAGAGAACATTTTTAAGTCTCCTGTCTCGGATGAGCTTAAATTTACCTCTCACAGATGCTCGAGTGGTCACCTACCATCTGCCTAATATAAGGACTTCTCACCTGTGACCGCTCCGCGTAGTGCGGAATAGGCGAAGCATGTATGACAATTATTATCGCCATCATTGTTATGTAATATGTTAAAACCGTTTTTGCTTCGTAATTTAAAAAGCTAACAATTTTTTGCATAACAATTGTTTTTCCCTTTGCAGACCCGAATCTGAATTGTAGGAGAAGTAGTGAATTGGATAATATCTTTGTTTCCAGAGTGGTCAGTATTCGCGTATAGTAAGTTTAAAGAAATGGAATTGTTTTACTGATTTAGTGTAATATCATTCTTATATTATAAATGCTGTAATGAAATGTTCGAGTGTTTCCTTTGAATTAACGTCCTCAGTATAAATACAGAGAGTTCAACACTTATTGCTACAATTTTCTGGTGAATATGTAACTATAACGCTAAATATGTTTTTTTATTCATAAACTTTAACATCAGATATAGCTATACGTATAAATACGAACTGGTGGCAAATAACGTTTAGATACTCCGTATCTGTCAGTTACCGAGCGCTTAAAACACCTTCAAATGCTGGTAACTGGACATGATTTCAAATCCAGGCTTACTTGTTGGTTTTACCGATGTATAGCATTAATACGCCCTGGATGGTATTAGAAGCCCCCTCACTCAGGGCAGATTTTTCTGTAGACTGAGAGATCTTCTGTGCTTTTTCTTGTTAAAAGAATGTAATTTAACTTTGAAAACTATGCGTCACACGCTTTAAAATAGCAGGAGTAACTGTGCAATATATTCTGAGTGCATATTTTAACATGATAATCAACTCAGCCACAAATTTGTGATCGCGTTTCTCGTGACGTAAGAACAAGAATTAAACGGAACTGATTCAGACATAATGCGTCTCAAAGTTTTCTTAGGCCCACCAGCGGCCGAGCGGTAAAGTCGCTGAACACTGGTTGTTCGGTCTGAGGTTCGAATCCCGCAAACGGAGTGGCTGCATGGGCGGTTTCGTGGTTTTCCCCATGTGTAAACGTGTATACGAGCCAGTTCCCCTTAGAAAGTCCTCCACGAAGGCATCCCTTCCCTTAGGCAGATAGCCTTCGAGGCTTTGCCATAATCACACACACACACAAAGTTTTCTTATTTTTTGTGTATTTTATCCTAAGGTACACACCTTTATGGTGGACTAATTTGATGAGCCCTTATGTGTGAGGCCCTTCTTGGGATTCCGTGATAAGCTGTAGTAAGAGCAGAATTAATTGCAGCTATAAACCAGAACATGCAACCAAAGCATCAGAACTGAGTTTTCGTTCTCCACCTTTCGCTGATCGGCGCGATTACCATGCGTTCCGGCTGTCGAAAGCAGATGCCCTACGCGGTTAGTTAGACAGAATGGGATGACGAAAATTTTCTGAAAAAACAACCAAAAGCAATTTCGCATTCTCACCACCACTATTTCGATACGAGCCAAAAAATCAAACCCAGGCCGGAAAATCTTAAGTTAACGAATTTTATTCCTATAGCGATGATTGTTGATATATTACACGTGCATTTATTTTGAAAGATACGTACTTAAACTAGGAGTGAAATTACTCGCAGTTAATAGTATTAATAAAAAAAAAAAAGAAAAGAGCTAATTCACTACAATATGGTTTTATTAACTTTTAGTTGCTTCGACAGGAAAAGTCATTATGCGACATTCTCTATCAAAAATCTTCTTGATTTGAACTCTAAAATCCAAGTCACTCCGAAATTTGAAACTGGCATATCACTACCATTGGCAATCAATTACCTTTTTTAGTTTTAGATTAGCCATCCATTTCCTGTCAATTAAAATGCAGTGACTCTTGAAGCGAACAATTCTGAAAGCGAGAAGCAAAAATTCAACCTTACTCCTTCAGTGACTAAAAGTTTTTTTTTTTATTTTATTTTTATTGGTATCACCGGTTAATGTGGTTACATTATATTAGCTTTCCATTTTAAGCAATTTTACTGCGTCGTACTGGTAATTTTTCCCCACGACAACAAACTTCTCCAATATCAGTAGCTAAGAGAAGCAAAAGTTCTCAGTTCTTGAAATTTGAGTTCAAGTTCCGAATCAGCTACGTCTTCAGTGTTACGCAAGCCATACGATATGGATTCATTTACAAATGACGCGGCCCACCAGCGGCCGAGCGGTAAAGTCGCTGAACACTGGTAGTTCGGTCCGAGGTTCGAATCCCGCGAACGGGCTGGCTGCATGGGCGTTTTCGTGGTTTTCCCCATGTGTAACGTGTATACGAGCCAGTTTCCCTTAGAAAGTCCTCCACGAAAGGCATCCCTCCTCTTAGGCAGATAGCCCTAGTGTGCTTTGCCATAATTAAATACACCACACCACACCACCTACAAATGACGCAGCCTAAAAAACTACTACGTATTTTAGAATAGAGAGAGGTGGTGTGGTGTGGTGTATTTAATTACGGCAAAGCACACTAAGGCTATCTGCCAAAGGGGAGGGGTGCCTTTCGTGGAGGACTTTCTAAGGGAAACTGGCTCGTATACACGTTACACATGGGGAAAACCACGAAAACACCCATGCAGCCAGCCCGTTCGCGGGATTCGAACCTCGGACCGAACTACCAGTGTTCAGCGACTTTACTGCTCGCCCGCTGGTGGGCCAGAATAGAGAGAGGAAATTTTAAATTATTGCTAATTATAATTATGATTTTAATTTACATATTTTTATCTCATAATTTTTATTTACATATTTTTTTAATCTTACACATAAAACCTCCTTGTTACTGCATTAATGCTTTCGCTAAAAAGTATTTTCTGTTGCCAAGCCTGTTTCTCTTTGAAGGGTGGATATGTAAGAGTCAACTAATACTACTGAGATATCTCAGGGCTATGTTTCATAGCTCATTCAACGTGTATGAGATGGATACTTCGCATAGCTTTTAAAGAAACCGCTATTCTCGGTGACTGTCGATTTTATGTTAAATGAGCTTTGCATTACATTGTGTTTAACATTCTTAGTTTAAATACTGATTATAATCTGTGATACCGTGAAGAGTTGTACTACTATGTTTTTTAGAAACTTAAAGGATACTGAGGTGTTTCTTTTGGTAAAATAAATTTTTTTCAACCTATTATCAGACCTGTGTGTATTCAATCTATTAGGAACAACAACAACATTATATTATCAGAAACAATATATACAACAACGAAAATATATATCACGCAACAATATATTATTAGAAGAAAACAATATATAAAACATAGTTGAATGCTTTTGAGCAATATTATGCTTTAACTAAATTATATTTGGATCTTGAGATCAATATGTTAATCAGCTGTTAATTATATTTGAATTGTGATTTCACTGTATCAATCATGTGTGAGTTATGTGTTAATTATGTTTGAAATGTAAGATAAAATAATGCTTCTTTGTTCTTGTGCAATATTTTATGAAATGACTGCGATTTCGAAATAAAAGTTAATTTTATCTTTTGGAATGTTCAAAATGTCTGAAAAAATTTATTTAACGTTACACGCGTTCATCTCTATTCCATCAGTATCACGTCTCTATTATTTTACTATTGATACCTCAAAATTCCTTTCTCAGGATTTATGGGTACGTGTTGCTGCTCGAACAGAGGATATTTGTGTACATGCTAATCATTCCCCCCCCTCTCTCTCCTTCTCTCTTGCTCTCTACATATGTATATATAATGACAATATATATAATAAAAAAGGAATTTCCCATACTGATGGTATTGAACGTCGAAAATTGAATTCGTAAAGAAGAGCAAGAATTTTAGTTGAGTAAAATGCTAATTTATAATGAATAGAAAACTGGCAGCCGAGGCAGATTACATCTTCATTTTATTTTCAGTAAATATATTACGGCCGCAAACAACTTGGAACATTATTTGTGCCTATTTAAAAATATTTGTATTTTTGATAGATTTGCAATTAGAAGAGAGCAGCAGATAGCAAACCAGCTACGCGGAAGAGTAGAAAGCGAGTGTCTTATGTTTAGGATGAAATCGTAATTCAGACTGAGTTGCACTATTTAATTGCTACATTGAGAATGATTTTTTTAGCTTAATCCAAAATGAATCCACTTGATCTTTACACAATAAAATACTTTATATTGGTTCTAAATATCTTCAACGAAGTTGCAGAAATACAGTATAAAAGCAATTTGTTGATACTTTTTTGCAGGGAATTTAGAAAAAAGGTTAGTAGTCATTATGCAGATTTTTGCAGAAAGCATATAAAACCATAAAATTGACGTGCTGTTACGAAACGCAAATCTCAATTTACATTAGAAGAGTTACGAAACCGCTAAAACATTATGAGACGATTATGTTTTATAGCTCATCCAACGTGCATGAGATAAATGCTTCGCGTAGCTTTTAAATAAACCGTTATGCTCAGTGACTGTCGACTTTAAGTGAATGTTGTAATGTGTTTGAGTAAAAAGTGGTGTTCCAGATCTAATCGACGGAATTACAACACCTACCAGAACAAATTCAAGGAAAACTCTTCAAGAACAAATTTGCGAGAAATTTTCTCTTATAAGAAAAATATTAATGCATTTTCTTCTTAGAAGTGTTACACGTTACATTTTTGTAACAATGAAATACGAAATGATGTATTGATTTCCGTCTGTTGTAATGCACTTACAAATTAAGCGCTTACAAATTGCCTAGAAAATCCAAGCGGCGGTGATGACTGGTGTTCTTTTGTCTCTTTTTAATCTGATTTTAGTCTATTGTTATATTTTCTAAGAACAATATTTTCAATAAAGATGTCGATTGAGTGAAATCAGAAGATTAAAGGAGCACATCTCAAGGTGAAATGCATGTAAGTAAAAAAAGGAAAATTTCAAATTTGCATTTTATTGCGGAAGAAATTCTTGCTCCGGAACAGATCATGCATTGTTGACCTGGTTCTTAAATTTCAAGAATCCCGAATCTAATAGCCAAGTAGCAATGTGGATGTGGAGAATCCAAGAGTATGACATAAATATCCGTCATCGGAAGGGATCATCACATGGAAAGGTCGCTGCCTTGTCTAGAAGACCCTGCCCAGAAAACGGCCGATGTTTTTCGAGGGTCGAAGCGAAATAGGAGCTGCTTAATCCAGTTGTACGTCAAGTTACGAATTTAACATCGTGAGACCGAGACCAATGGAATGATGAAGAAGTCAAGAGAGACAAGCTGGAAGCAGGCGGCATTAAACTCGTAATTGATTTAATGAAATCTTTAAATATAATACCTACCGGGCAGCACATTTCTATCTAAAAACCTTTTAAAAAATCTATGATTCAGAGTACTTATTGTTTTATTTCTCATTTTGCAGTTTGTTTCTTCTCTTTGAACGGAAAAAAAAAAAAAAAAAAAAGGAATATGTGCAAAATAGAGGTTTTTTTTTTAAATGATTTTTAATAATATATACTAATAATATATATATATATAATAAAACAATATTGCGCTCTCTGGGACTCACTCCATATTGAAAATGGTGTTTTGTACCGGAAATTTGAGTTAGATGATGGGAAGGCATACCGATGCGGCTGATGCTTCCAAGATCCCGGATCACTAACGTGTTTACAAATTGCATAGCAGTCCAACAGGAGGTCACTTCGGAATAATGAAAACTTTGTACATAGTTCGAAAACCGTTCTATTGGAGTAATACAAGGGCTGACGAGCAAAATGGGTGTCTATCATGCAATATGCGCGCAGGTCGGACAGGACCATTGAAACGCAGCCGAGGGAAGCGGCAACGTTACAGTGTAGTAGCGCCTTTTAAACACATTTGTCTCTGACATCCTGGGAACTCTGCCACGAATAGCTGATGACAACAAATGCATCATCTTTGTCATTGATTTCCTCTCCAAGTGGCCTGGAGTGTATCGAATTCCTTATCTAAAGGCTGCCACTGTAGTTTCAAGTGACGACTGACTCCACTCTGTAATGCTGCGAAAACGTGGTACGACTATTTTTGTGGAATATTCCAGAAATCTGAAGTTTTTCTTTTGATAACATAAACTTATATGTAGAACTATAAATGTCCGTTTTACTTTTCAAATTGTTGCCACCAAATATTATCGCCATGAATTATATTTGAAGAAATTAAATAAGGAAGGGCCTGCATGAATTTCTGTATGTTCTCACACTGAAAAAACAAAGGTATCTAGAACCATCGAATTTTGAATACCGTAGACTTTCCTCTGAATATGGGCACGTGGAAGCCCGAATTTAGAAATTCTTTTATTGTCAGTTTCACATTTTGTAATTTATTCTTTGAAATTTAAGTCGAGATATGCGTTTTTAGTTTAGTTCAAAAATTTGAAATCGAACTTTTGGAAGCAAGCTTTGCTTCAAAGAAGTAATAAATTTAAATTCAAATATAATCCAATCACGTACCTAATATGAATTACGAATTTAAAATTGATGATCACCAGTTTTTTCATCCCCTTCCGTAGTATAAATTCTGAAAATTTTAGGAACTTTCGCTGCTTACTTTCAATGCTTCATTATCTTTAAATGAAACCGCATTGTCTCATTGAGGCTTAGCGGTGGTTGTTAACATATTTAAGATCACATTTTCGTTAGTTGCTGAGCTGCCATTGTTGTTTGCTATTTGCGTTCCCAATGCGTTTCGGACCTTTGTAATGAGAGTGAATTTTAGAAGTTTAGTTAATTTAATTTTGCGAGTTCAATTAATTTTAAAACTTTTACTCAGTTTGATCGGTTTGTAGAAGATAAAGCTACTATAGTGGGCATTTTCAAATGGCATTGTCAAACATTAAATTGAAGCCATGCACAGTCAAAAAGAAGTTTTAACACAGCACCCCGAAATAGTAGTAGTAAAGGTTTCATAATTAGTGACTGTTGTTGCATTTTCATGTTCTAAAGATGAAAGTCTTTCAACGATGTGTTTAGCACTGAAATAAATTTAGGGACTTACTAAAAGCGGTTATTATTTTAAGTAGTTGGCTGCTGTATATCGCCTATTGCCTTTAGAGTGGTCAAGCTTTTATAAACTTTGGGATGAATATTGTTCTCGTAAAAATATGTGAATCGAATATTGCGTCTTCAGAATTTCTTTATCCAACAATAAAAATATGTTGAACCCGGCCACGTCTGTTTGGAAATTCATCAATCCATTTACGCAATAAAGCCTTCACGGTTATTACAATGGAAAGAACCATTGCCAACGCATTGCAGCTATTCCTAAATTATTAATGGATATTTTCTCACATACTTATTTCCAAACGGATATTATATCACATTCCCAAACCTGTATTTTATTTAATATCCCTCTATTAAATTTAACAACGGATTCCGCTTCAAATTCAGAAAGAAAGTCGGAAATAATAAAATAGAGTTTTTCTCTTTATATCTCAAATGAAATCATTTCCATTATAGTGATGATTTCAGAAGATTTCAGATATTTTTGCATTTAGAATAAAGGGCTAAAGCGATGCATTATAATTACAATTTTTCTCGAATTAATAATCCTACCCGGTTTAGAATAAATATTTCCTAATTATGTGAAGCTATTATTAAAAAATGATAAGATATTTTCTGGTTATAGAAAATTATATTTATAATCACGGTTTTCAAAGAAAAGAGTATGATCAAATATTTCAGATTTCCCATGCTTTTGAAGAGAAACATCCAGCGGAATTAAAATTTCCGTTATACTACCACAAAGAGATGCAGAATGTCAATTTACAAAGGTGTCAAGCAATAGAAATACTACTTAAGTATAAACTACTCCCTAAAGTACTGAAAGGAAATTAGTACCGTATTTAATTTATGTGCAGATAAATTCACAAAGATGCATTTATAATTAGGTCATCTATCGGGATCGATCGACATTTATTATGGAATTTTTAAAATTTCAAAGAAAGAATTAAACACATTATTAGGACTTCACATGAGATGAATCTTTTTTGTTACACTGTGAGCAACAAGTTGAAATTGACATACACTTTATTTTTTAGTAGATAAGGTTATAACTGGAGTCTATTGTTTTGTTACTACATTTCGAAAAAGAACTAAATATACACCTCATACATAAAAAATATAATTCTTTTCTATGCCTCCAAGCGTTTCACAAATTCCATATGCGCCATAATATGCATAGCAACTTACTCGAAAAAAATTTTTTTGAGTTTCTCAGATGCAAGATCTTAGATAATGAATCGAATATTCAGATATATGACAGATCTGAATAATGTCCTATTGCTCGAGACATAAAACATACAAAATAGATAGCATAACAAGATGATGTTGTGCTACGTTCTGTGAACTTATGTGAAGATCTTAATTTAATTTAATGGCAAACATATTCCGCCGGTATAGCGGTTAGTGATTCTGACTGCCGTAACGATGGGTCCGAGTTCGAATCCCGAAGAAGGCATGATTCCAGCTGCCCGTCCCTTCAAAAGAGGCCACGGATCCGTCCCTTGTAGTGGCGCAAGGCTAATGGCTATTAAACTAATCTCTCGGCCATTAAATAAATATTCGTGTAGAGTAAAATGTTTAGTACCAGTTGGTTTAGGTTCTGAATACACTGCACGGAATTCCAACCATTTGGTAACCAGCACCATTTCCTCCGGAATAAAATATATTTATAGAGGTGGAAGTAAAGATCTAGAATGTGAAATATTTATTGGATCGCTTAAAATTTCAGGTGCCTAATTGTTCACCCTGATAAATGTGTGAAACGTAAGTCATTTAATTTTTTTGCTCTAAATTGTACTTTAATTTCATCCTCCGAAAGAATAATCACAAGTGTGAAAGAGGTGGCTAAACACAGAAGTACTCCTTCGCTCCATAATGTAACTGATAAGACTTTTGTTTGCAGAACACGATAACTAAGAACCTGTTAGCTGCATTTAGTTAACTGAGAATCTTTCATTTTTTGGCTGCGGAGTATATGATTCCTTAAATACTGTTTTGTTCTAAGATGAATTGAGTATCTACGCATTCCTCTGTTAAGGAGAATTTTACTTTCTCTTTTTTCCTTTTGGGCTGCAGGGTTTGATCTTGTTATATGAGTTGATATTTTTTGAATAAAATTTAAAGTCTTCCTTTCAACCTAAAATAAATATTTAAGTATAATAATAAACTTGATATTTCGATAAAGTAACCGTTTCTGCACTCAGATTTATGATTCCTTTAAGATAATTTCACAAACTTTTTAAAATACACTCGGTGCAAAAGCAGCTGCGGACGTCTTATGATATCCTAGTAATAGCCTGCTTCATTTCTCTTTTCGACCTTTAAACGTTCAAGCACTGCGTTTTGTGATGGGATTAGTCCTTTATTGTGATAGTACAGACGATTTAAAAGATTACTTTATTCCCCTTATGAAATATCTTATTGCCTTGGTATTTTTCAATTGAAGAACTGCTGAGGACTGTAATGAGGGGATAGGAATCAAGGTTATAATTATTTTTCCACTTCTCGCAGTATATACCTGAGTGAAAAGAAACTTTTCCAAGTGTGGAGAAGAAACAAAATGAAAGGATAAGTATCAGTTTGTTTCTTATGTCCACTAAAAGTGTGCAGATTCGAGAATTTTTTCCTTTGATGGTAAAGGTCCCTCCCGAATGACAGCAAATCTTTTGCTTGGATTCGAACTAAATTTAGGCGTAGGAAAAGTATGTAGATGAAAGTATGTAGATGTAAGTATGTAGATGTGATTTAAAGTATGCAGTATGTAGATGACACAATAATTGTTATTTCATGAATCCACAAATTGAACCTAAGGAACCAAAACGAGCCTAAGCAAATCCCACGCCAAATTTCATTTCTACCATCACCAACACCAAAATAACCAAAACTAAAAAAACAACACACACAAAAAAAGAAAAAAAATGAAAGGTTTTCAGATTTTAAATTACGTCCAAACATGAGTTTTTTTTCAGCATTTTGCGTGTTACCTTTATTTGTTAAATTCCATGTCTCTTCGCACTTAAACCATAAAATTCAGTTCATAAATAATGATATGATAATATGATAAAATAATTTTAAACTGACCATATCTTTAGAATTCAATACGCAGTCTCCCACGCTAGAGATAAAAAATGCTTTTATCGGTAAGCGTTGCCATTTCTCCCTTTGAACTCGTTTAGTTTTTTAATCAAAAATTCGTTAAATTGTTACAAAATATGAAATCGATAACAAAACAAATTTCAAATTCAAATTAGGTCTTCCACATGCCCATACTATATGGAAGATTACGTTATTCAAATTTTGATGGCTCTAGGTACCGTTGTTTTATCACAACGCAAGAAACATACATTTATTTATGCAGATTCTTCATTATTTAATTTCTTCAAATATAATACAGGGCGATAGTATTTGGTGGTAACGATTTGAAACGTGATACAGCATTTTAAAGGTTTCGACGCAAAATCTGAAAACGAAAACAATAGTCCTTCAGGGGAAATTCGCCATTTGGACTTAAAGACATCAATAATAACCGCAAACCAGCCGCAGCTCTTAACGCTAGTAATATACCTTCCTGAGTCTCAAATCCAATGTTTTAACAGGGGAACAACATGTTGCTCTTCCCTCTCTTAAAATTTATCGGTACCCAAAGAACGAAATTTTATTCTAAATTGTAACGATATTCTTTCGGGAATCATACAAATTTCTAATCAGTCTGGTTTTGACCAGAAAGTGCTGCTGTAACTCTCAAAGCTGCTCCGCCACATCTTAGAGTGGCTCACTCTGGTGCTGACACAGCCTACTATAACCTACTATAACTATATATACTGAACCATATTACTCTCCAATTTTCCGATTCCGCTCAACATGAAAATTCAATACTTTTAACGACTTCATAAAACTCTGTTTATGGAATACCAATGATATCATACCTAAGCTTCCCGAATTCAGAGATAATCTGTATGAAAAGCGTTTTCACCTTATTCTTATGCAAAAGGCCAAACTCCAGCCAGGGACAGTTCTCAAGCTTGCAAATTACAATTTTGCTTCATGGCAGACAAACTGTCAGTCCGCTGGAAATGTATCATTGTGGCACATGTATCGATATTAAAGACCATACCCTTCACAGAAGGATGGATACACCGAGTCTGAACAAACCTGAAGCTAGTATATCGAAATTTTTTCCAGATTCAAATTCAGTAATTGGGATCTCTTCCACATAAGGGAATGGGAAAAGGTTTAAAAATCCCTGAGGAAGATTTTAACAAACTGCTCAAAACTCCCAACAATATCATTATTGCCGGTGATTTAAATTTTCATAATCAGTTTGGGGCGTTATAAAAATTCAAAATTCGTCTTATTTTCCAAAATAGGATGAAGACATCACGCGACCAGTTCTTCTAATCACAATATTCAAAATATATAAAGTCTCTAACGGCCAGTGGCAACAGTCTTTCGCGTGAATCTGCCGGATAACGCAGAACAGAAAACACTGATTCCGTTATTTTTGTAGATGCAGTGATAGCTCACACAGACACCAAGAAAGCTGAACTTATTGTTAACAGTCTCCAAACCCAATTAGCGCTCCGTAGCGAAGATACTATATTCGCCAACAACATTGATATCTCCCCACAAGATGTTGAAAGTTTCTTAAACCCATCTTTCAAGGAGACTAGTAGTTAATTTCACTCTTTTGAGGTTAGCACTTATATTGCTAAACCACAAGCCTAAATATGCAACTTGAGTGAACTCTACCTCCAATCGTATGATCAAAAACGTTCAGTCCAAATTTATTTTTTCCTAGAATAATGGTAATTGCTAATTAACTTTATGTGCACATTAGTAATGAACATTATTATTGCCATAATAATGTTCATTGCTAATTAACTACATCGCTATATTTAAAGAAAACCAGAAACGTGAATTAATATTGCCTATTGGAAATGGCTCTTTTGTCAGGGGGTAAGCTTTGTAGGTCCCAGACGTCGTTATCTTCCATAGATTTCATTTCCTCGTCCATAGCTCTTTTCCATGGTTCTTGTTCTACTTGTGGTAGATTTGCAATATATTCAAATGTCAGAGTGTCTTGTGCAAACATTACTTGGTAAATCTCAGGATCAGGATACCTAACTGGCTTTTTCTTTTCTCTTGAGGATTTTCTTTGTTCCTCCTTCTTATTTGCAGCATTTAATTCGCCGTTATCAGTGTCTGAAGTTGATTTGTCTTCATTTTTAATGTCATCATTGTCATTTTCACTCAAATCAGAACTATCGGAAATATATTTTTGATTTTCTACTTTCTTCTTTTCTTCATTAAATTTAACATTTCTGGAAACAATGATGCGTCTTGTTTCTGGAATCATTAAACGGTATCCCATTGTGGAATAACCTACAAATATCATTCTGACAGAATTTTTATCTAGTTTCTTTCTTTGCGATGGTGGCACTAGAGTATAAGCACCACAGCCAAATACACGCATGTCTTTTAAATCAGGATTTTCACCATACTTCAGAAAATAAGGAACATGATTGTCAATTGAACTATTTGGGAGTCGATTATTTATGTAAGCAGCCGTAAGTACTGCTTCACCCCAAAGGAATTTTGGTAATTTTGCCTCAAGTATCATTGCTCTAGCTTTTTCCAGTACAGTTCTATTTGCTCGTTCAGCAACACCATTTAGAAAAGGTGTATAGGGAGGTGCAGGATCTATTTTTACACCTGCTCTTTTAGCAACTTCATGCAATTTTCCACTGACATATTCTTTGGCATTGTCACAGCGCAGTTTTGCAACAGTTGGATTCAATTTAAAGAATAGCTTGAGTTCATCAGCAATGTCACATTTTCTTTTGAGCAGCAGTCTGATTTCCATAAATCTCGAATTGTCATCAATTATAGTCATGAAATACCTTTCCCCATGGAGTGTTTGAGGTTCTATTGGACCACATATATCAGTGTGTATAGTTATAAGCGGTTTGGATTCTTTTATGCGAGGACCCTTTCCTATAGGCAAAGCACTTTGTTTGGCACGAACACATACTTCACAAAAGGATTCTTTTGCAGGAAGATTCATCAGTTTTAATTTTTGATCACAGCAGTATCCTAACCTTCTGTGCCATAAATCATCATTCTTTACTGCTAAAGCTGTAAATAAATTTGGTGAAAAATCACTAAAATATTGTCCGCATTTATCCAAGTATCCAAACCTAAAACGCTTGTTTTTGTTTTCAATATAAACTATTTCATTTTTAAAAATTACGCTCAAACCTGCTGCTTCAATATTTTTAACAGAAGTTAATTGTCCGTTTAATTTTGGAACGTAAAGAACATCTTTTAACATTATTTCAACACCACTCTTAGTTTTACCGCAAATATCACCAATTCCTTCCACTTCTAAAACCGCCGACTTAGACGCGCACTTAACAGTTCCAGTCTTAGGCTTAATTGAGGTGAACCATTCTTTGTGAGAAGACATATGAGAAGTTGCACCAGAATCAATAATAAATTGATCATGCACAAGATTTCCAGCCATAAAAGATATTGCAGGGGAAGCATACTTATTACTATTTGAATTTGCCTGCTTTTTAGAATTATCAAAACATTCACTTTTGAAATGACCACTTTTCCCACAGTTATGACAGACGCAGTTCTTTTTCCTACAAAATTTAAAAGAATGTCCTTTTCTTTTACAATAAGTACAAAACAATTCTTTACGAGCACTAATAAAAACAGAGTTATCTGTATTTGGTTTAGAATACTTATTTTCATTTTTATAATCAAACATAAGAGATTTACAATCAATAAGTCTACTTGTAACAAAATCTAAACTCAAATTATTGCTTGGCTGATTTTCGAGAGATGCCTTAATATTTTCATATTCTTTTGGCAAAGACATTAAAATGTAAATAATAATATCAAAATCGCTTACTTCAGAGCCAGAGACGCGTAAACTACTCACCAGGTTCATTATGCTGTCGATATGCTGTCTCATTAACACATCCTTGGATTTCCTTATGGTAGCTAGACGATTACGCGTTAAAATTTGACTCACTGCACCTTTAGCGCTATACGTAGCTTGTAGTTTCTTCCATATTTTACATGCAGTGTCTTCACGTTGAAGAGAAGCAATAACATTGTCACTTAGAAGGGCAAGTATTAAGGCATAAGCCTTTTTTGATTTCAAAACATCTGCAACTCTGTCCGCAACTGCTTCTGTTTCCAAAAACGTATCCAATTCCCTTGCCGTAAATACTGCTCGAACTCTTCGACACCAAACAGTAAAGTTATTAGCACCGTCAAATGGTGCTACACCAAAAGCTTCCCTTTCACCTCCGGAAAAAACCATCATTCACAATATACCAAATCAAAATCACGCGAACGATAAATTAGTACACTGAAGGTTCAATTAGGGAAACTATCAGCGAATTATAACTTTTGAAGGAACCACGCTCTGGTGTTAAACATAGAAAATGCCGTGGTTCGCAAAACAAATATTTATTACTGAGATATGCAGAGTAATACGCAGAGTTATATGCAAGCAGAATAATACTAAGTACAAGCAATAGCACAGATAAATAAGTACAGGCAGAATAATACTAAGCAAGCAGAATAACAGAATAATACTAAGCAGCGATAAGTGGTTACAAAGGTTATATATATAACTTTACAACAGATCATGGTTTAACAAATCATAAACAAGACACAATAACTAACCAATCAAAAGTAACATACAGAATCAGATTTAAGTTTCAGAATAACTCGGACCTGGCTGAAAGCTAATGAATGTTTCGGACTTGACAGAAAGCTATACTTCCTTTTAACCAGTAAGAATGCGATTACAAATATCTCAACAGTAACAAACGGCCCACCAGCGGCCGAGCGGTAAAGTCGCTGAACACTGGTAGTTCGGTCCGAGGTTCGAATCCCGCGAACGGGCTGGCTGCATGGGTGTTTTCGTGGTTTTCCCCAAGTGTAACATGTATACGAGCCAGTTTCCCTTAAATAGTCCTCCGCGAAGGCATCCCTCCCCTTAGGCAGATAGCCCTAGTGTGCTGTGCCATAATTAAATACACCACCACACACCACCATAATGTGTAACATACTTTCATATTTTATGCTTCCATTTCACTTAAATCATTATTCGCACATCATACGGAAAGCCTGTATTATTGCCAGCAAACTTTCGATGCTCGCAAGAATTTTTTTTTTTTTTTTTTTTCAAAAACGAGTTAAGGATACATGCATTTTAAGGCCAACTCTATGTTACGCTTCTGTGACTTTGCGTATAATTACTCTGAATCAACGATTCACCTGAAGTTGCTTTTCAAAATTGCTTCTACGGACTTTGTGTAAAATTGCTATGGTTTAAGTAAGTGCCTGACTCAGTTGTGCAGGCAAGCCTCCGCATTATTTAGGCATCGTTTTTGTTAATCGCGACCGTACGAAGACAACGCCTGAAGGGATGCAACAACCGGTTTCTCCCTCTCTTTTTTTTCTTTCTGCTGCTGGAGTATGGGGGTGACGGACGGTCTTCTGACCTGTTTCTTCTTCCCTGCCGACGTCATGTGCCATTTTTCTTGTCATCGAATGCTGGCCGAAAAAACCATGCAAATTTTAGTGAGATTAATTCAACTTGCAGGTAAATGTAAGATGACTGATACTCCTAATAAGTATAAGATTGCTGCTGATATGTTTTCTACCGTCTAGCAACATATAGACACGAATTACGTATCCACTCGTGCTTCTTTGTTCATCGGAATCGTGAATCCTCATTTTCAGTTCAGCTTGAACGCGCTTCCTCTCTGGTTCAAAAAATAAGTTTCCTACCCTTTATGCTGATCGACTACAAGAATTTCTCACAATTGAGTTTTTTCAGAACTTTTAATTTGGACAGATGGACAATGATTTACTTGTGCCGATGAGTTCAGCAGTTTTTCGCGATATTCGTGAACTCACGTGTAATGTAGATCTGGTGTCAATGACGTATAAGTACCAGTTTGTTCAGTTTAGTTTGTCTTTCGAACACCATATTTAAAATTCTTTAATGCTTATTCTGAAGAAATGATGCTAAAAAATAAGAAATAATTGATTCTCTTGTGAAATATTTTAGTTATCGTCATTCTGGGTAAATTTTTCTAATCATATTTTTTCCCTTCATAGAACATACATTTGTATTCTAACATTATATATGTATCTATGGATTGTTATGGCTACAAAACAAACTAATTAACCATTTAAGAATTTTTATTGTAACATAAGTCAAGAATGATTCTCTCCTCCGAGTGTTAGTGTTATTACACCATTTCTTATTTTACTACCGCAAAAGGCCTAAGGAAGCTAAAGACATTTACTGGTTAAGATTCTCAGAAAGTTGTGCAGCAGCAGAAAAATGAGGTTCAAAGTTCAAACGCTTCTGCAGCCTAGCCGTCAGACTCAAATGCAGAATTCCACAAACTTCATGTAGTACAGACCCATGCAGCATGCATTCGTAAATTGCACGAGAAAAATACGTGCAATTTACGAATGGCCTTTCGTATAAAAAACGTTCAAGTTGAACGTAAAAATATCATAAAAAGTGTCCAGTGGCAATTACTATATATTTACGTATATTTTTACGTTATACAATACGTAAATTTTACGTAAAATTTAGGTATATTTACGCGAGAGACTGCTGGTCATTCGCAACTTTTACGTATAATATACGTAAATTTCAGGGATTTACGTATATTTTTAGTAAAAATTTACGTGTATTTATCGCATATATGTAAATCTCAATTTTTTGCTTCACGTATGAGTATATATTTAGTAAAAATTTACGTAAGTATCCCCGATTTTTTACGGTATATAAACGTATATATTAGGTAGATATTCCCCGTATTTTACAGTACAAAAACGTATATATTTGATAGAAATTAACGTATATATTTCCCGTATTTTACGGTACAAAAACGTATATATTTGATAGAAACTAACGTATATATTTCCCATATTTTACGGTAAAAAACGTATATATTTGATAGTAATTAACCTAAAACCTTCCCTATGTTTTCTTTGCATATGCGAATGACTGGTAAAAATTTAATCCGATGTCTTCTCCACTTTACTGTGTTCTCCACATTTTTTGGTAAAAAATGTGCATAAATCTCCAGTTACCTTTTCGCTGCATTTTTCGTAAAATGTACTTATTTTAATTTCAAATTTTTTATATAAATCTATGCAAAAACTTTCTGCATGCTATGATTAAAAGGTAAAATGTCATTTTTATATCAAATTCTTACATATCTGCCTTTTAGTTATGTACAGCAATATGGAATATATATAACTGGAAAATTTAAATGCACTAATAAATGCCCAAAAAAATTTAATTTCTATTCAAATATTATGTAACACTTAAAAGCTGAAAATCACTTTTAATATTTCATTTCAAAGTGACTACAAAATATGCAATAAATATCATAAACACCAATTCTATGTTTTAAATCAATTAATGCTATCGTTCATTTACATTTTTGTTTACTAAATTCATTTCATAAATATAAATTTAGTAAACAACTGTAGCAAACAGTTGTTTACTGACTGAATTCAGTTTGTTTACTGAATTCATTATTACTAAATAACACTTTAAATAAATTATTTGCTTTTCCGGAGGACATTTTCTTATTCCATGTAAATGAACGATAGCATTGATTTAAAACATAGAACTCAGGTTTACAAAATTTATTGCATATTTTGTAGTCACTTTGAAATAAAATATTAAAAGTGATTTTCAGCCTTTAAGTGTTACATAATTTTTGAATAGAAATTAATTTTTTTGCATTTAAATTTTCCAGTTATATATATTCCATATTGCTGTACATACCTAAAAGGTGGTATGTAAAAATATGATATCAAATTAACATTTTATATTTTAATCATAATATGCAGAACATTTTTGCATAGATTTATATAAAATATCTGAGATTAAAATAAGCACATTTTATGAAAAATGCAGTAAATAGGTAATTGGAGATTTATGCCAATTTTTTACCAAAAATGTGCACAGGAAAGAGGAGAAGACATCGGACTAAATTTTTACCAGTTATTCGCATATGCAAAGAAAACATAGGGAAGATTTAGGTCAATTATTATTAAATATATAAGTTTTTGTACCGTAAAATACGGGGAATATCTACGTTAATTTCTATCTAAAGTACAATATAGTTAATTACCAAATTCAGTAAACATCATACATTTATATTATTTGAATGAGTGTGCTAAATTTTAAAATTGTTAAATATAAATCAGGAAATTGTAGAAAACTTACCTTTTCCAATAGTTATGAAGTTGACTTTGTTATTTTCCTTGAAGATGAATGTTTAATGTCACAAATATTGCATTCATATCTTCAGATAATACACAAATATATACATATTTATTTATTAAAATTAAGTTTCTCCAAAACATGTTAAAGAAAATATTAATTAGCATGTAAGTTAATTGAGAAACTTCTGTGTTAATTACACACATAATTATGATATGTAAAAATTTTACATTTATCAGCCAATCTTGCAATGTATTGTAATCTATTATTGTTGTCTTTCTCAGTTTAAAATCTTATAAATATATTAGATCAGTACTAAAAGTTCACCTCTACAAAAGAAATGCTTTATCGAGGCATTTTTAAAAGTTCCCTTTTACAATGTAACTGTTAATTTCATAAATACGTTCATAAAATTGTGCAAATTCAAAATTACCTAAATATGTTCTTTATTTTATCTTATATACCAGATAAAGGTTTAAAAAGTTAATTTGTTTAGGAATATTGAATTTTTTAATATTTATCTCATGTGACTTTTTCTATAACATTATTATAAATGTATATGTTGATGTGGACATACCAATTATTTTTTTTCATCAAATAGCTTTATGGTATTAAATGATTTAAAAGGAGGCAACTGGACAAAAGAAAGCAATTAGAAGTTGGCTAATATTTTATTAATTTGTTGTCAAATGCTGTGCATTTTAGATTACGCTCATATGATGACAATGAGTTATTTAAATTATAAAATTATTATGAAAATATCCCACATAAATTAACAAGTATAAAATTTCAAGTTGTTTGAAGTATTATGAACTGTAATACTTGCAAAAGAAATACACATGAAATTAATTTAAGAATTAGGTTTATTTTACAGGTATTCGAAAACTGCAATTACTGTTAAACAATAAAAACCAACATTAAATCTGAAAAGCATAATTTTTTTCAATAATAAAATTCAATATAAATTTCATTCAGCTTCGCCATATTTGTTCTATAGTTCGCTGTCTTTAATATCCTGCTCGATTTTTGTAAAAGTGAATTCTTTGTCACCCAATGTTTTGAGAACAGCTCCTAAACAAGAAAAAGAAAAATTTGTAATAATTTCAAACTTCAGATGTTTTCAGTTTTTAAATATAATTGAAGTATTAAAAGATGCATATAAAATGCACTGAGTATTTCATATTTAAAAATTTACATTTCAGTAATTAAAAATTTAAGTTCATACTATCACACCATAAACTTCAGTTATATACCTTACACAATGCCTATAATTTCAAGTAAAAAATAGCTAAAGATTTGTTTAGAATTGCAAAGTTAGGAAAGTCTTTAATGGCTATGTTTGTATTTAAGTACACGAGAAAAAACTTAATTTTGTATTAATTATGTTGCATTAGCCTTTCCAATTTTACTCCTACATATAGTAAAGAATATTCGCTTTCTTACAGATAACTTTTTCTTAAATAAAGTGTAAACAGAAAACTAATCACAACACTATATACATATAACAGAATACTTCAAAAACTTATACATGTCATTAACATACGTATATGCATTAACAGGCTATATTACACATTTCAATAAACCAGAAACCAATACACAATCAAAAGTATTATCAGTAAATTCCTCCAAAATGAGAACATAAATCTTTAATTATGATAACAATGGCATCTCAGTTTGCAATATAAAATACTTCAAGTCTACATTCATGTGCATTCTAAGCAAACATAAAGCTGAATAACAATAAAATTATAAATACCATAAAAAGTTAAAAGCCACGTAGAATGATAGCAAGACTAAATGAAGTCTTCCTTCAAAAATCAATTTAAATTCAAAAATTTGCCTTCCTATTTAACATCCCAGAATAGAGTTACTGCTTTCACTAACTAAATTTCCTGTCTTGGCAAAATAAAAATTGTCACTTCTGTTGCAAGAAATATTTGCTGCAAACTTTGTATGCAAATAATCCAGTGAAAAAAATTTAATTGTGGCTTGAATATTTTCTTTATTAAATAAATGAAAAATTCCCACGTAATATTAATTTATGATCCACATCAAGCTTTTTACCTTTACCATATCATGCAGCTATTTTAAAATATATACTCTCATTTAAAAGCCACAGAATTTTTTTACCAATATTAATATGGTATAAATAATTTCTTCTAAAAACAGCCCAAAAATTTCTGAATTTGATACCCAAAACATAATTCTACGTAACTGTTAATGTATGCATTTGCTTGCGCATACTTAAAATGAATTATACACACAAAAACTTAACGTAAAATATTAACTTTAATAAATTCTTAATTAGCAGGATGATTCAATTAAGGCAAAATATGAAAGAAATCTACCTGATGTAATAGTTGTAAAAGATATATTAAAAAAAAGCTAATACTGTTTACCTTACACATGGCAGAAATTGAGTGAACTGTATGCAGCTGAATTATTTATTAGGAATAGAAGTTAGATCAAAGTACGAGTTCTGGAAGGCTTTAAACATTTGGGTGCAAAGAAGCATCTCAATTTAAAAAAGAATAAAAGCTAACAGAATTTTATAACTTTTACAATCTAGTACAAATATTAGACACATAACACTAATTGCAATCTAGTACAAATATTAGACACATAAACAACACTAAACGTCATTATTTACTTGCATATTTTCCTTCTTTGTGTACTTTACTCCTTAATTTTTCAGGATATGATTTAGAAACAGAGTTATGGTAAAAATTTATACTGGTAAAAAAAATATTGATGAAACTGATAAGTCCTTTGAATTATAGTGCAAAGAGGGATGGAATATGTGACTAAATATGATAAATCAGATTACAATGACATTAAACAAATAACATGAAAAGCTGAAAAAAGAAATTTTATTTGAAATTATTTTTTAACTCATGGAAAGACAGACAGTATTTCCAACTTATTAAATTCAATTACATCTTACCTTTGTCAAACCAATATTGGTACTATTCCATTTTGCTGGTGCAAGCGATAAAGTCGCCCAAAATGGTACAACCGATGCCAAACAGAATATCCTCGCTGGTAACCTTTTACATTTCATTTTCAAAACACGTCGCAGCTATTTCTATCAGATTGAATGTTTCTTTCAATACTGGGATACAATTACATAGAATTTTTACCAGATAGTTCAATTTTAAGGCCATTCGTGGTAATTAAATCGATTAGGATGCAATCACACGCTCACCCAAAAATATAGAAAAGGCAAAATCAAGGGTTAAATTCATCAATTCTAATGAGAATGCACTAGCAAAGTAAAGCACTGCGATTGTACCTAATTTTTGAGTAAGCTATTCATACGAAATGAAATAATTCTTGCATTTAAACTTGTATTCCAAATTAAGACTTAACTTGAAATTAATGTAGATAATTACTGAGAGAATTAGCGTAGTTTAACATGAGATGAGATCACTTGAGGTCACGTGATATGAAACGGCGAATCAGAATGTTGTACCATGAAAGCATAGTAAATTCTTAAATTAATCTCTTTTTACAAATACAAATTAATGTCTTTCTACAAATTTATTGTCTTTATTTATTATCATTTTACAAAATTTTAAACAATATTAAAATGTTTATGCCTTTAAAATAAAAGTTTCTTAGAACTAACATTTGCTGATATTTTTTATGTGTATACTGTGTGTTGTCGCCAATGAAGTCTGCTTCGCAAGATTTGCGCCGGCGAAACGGAAAAGTACCCTGATAGTTAAAATTTTTTTAATAATTTTCATAAATTTACTATTTTAGGGAAGCTCGGTATCACAGTGGCTAGTGCGTCACGCAGCAGCACCAGAGGTCCGGCGTTTGATTCCCAGGCTGGGCAAGGTTGAAACAGCCTTTCATCCCTTGAGTGGGTCGATAAATTAATACCAAGTTCCATTGGGGATTTAATACCTGGGGGCCTGCAAAAAGCTTGTAGGGTTTATATTTATTTTAACTAACATTTATTTTAAGCTATCTTTCCTGTCAAGCCTTTACTTTCCCCTAGAATTGCCAATGCCAGAGTATGTAAATTGTAGTAGAACGCGCAGTGTATTCAAATTTTAGCAGAAGTAAGTTGAGTTTAAATAGAAGGGAAACGAGATTGTATGTGTGCTTCTTGAATCGCTAACGTGAAGGTTGCTGGATAGAAATTTAAGAACCGCGCGTTTCGGCCTGTGTGCCTATCTCGGCAGTTCGTTGAATCTTTCAACTGCTTAATCAGTAAGCTTGCTGAATCTCAGCTGTATTTTAGAACGCGGTTAAGTTAGTTACGATTTCAGAGCCTCGTAGGTAGTGATCTAGTTGTGTATTCATCCTGTCATTAATTTTTAGTTTCACAGTTCTGTTTTTGTTAAACGGCCGGGTCGGAGTAGTTTTTGAGCGTCAAGTGAACGCAGCTGTTATTTCTAAAGTGGAATAAAAAAGGATTTAAACCTTTCTTACGAGTTTGTGTAATTTACAGTTCATAGCAGTCACAACCATAGTTGCTGACAAGTTGGGGCCACGCAACACTACAAGCTGACCGCTTATGCACAAACACCACAGAGCTCACCATCTAGAAAGTAGATATCAAGGCATTGCCAGCCATGGCTCTCTAAGGGCTGTTTGTGCCATCCAGTTTAGTTTTAAGTTTTAATATTTTAGTAACATAAAAATACATCTGTAACAGGTTTGGTTTAGGTTTATTTGATTACTGCAAAGCACAATAGGGCTATCTTCCTAAGGTGAGGAATGCCATCGTGAAAGACTTTCTAAGGAAAACTGCCTCGTATACATGTTACACATGGGGAAAACCACGGAAACGGCCATGCAGCCAGACCGTTCGCGGGATTCGAACGTCGAGCCGAACTACCAGTGTTCAGCGACTTTACCGCTGGACCGTTGGCGAGCCTTCTATTACATAGGACCTGTGTGTGCAGGATCATCTTCGAAATTAAGAGAGTTGTATTTAAAATCGGTGCTAAACTAAAGCTGCTTTCTTGCCTAATTTTATACTATTGAAAATACCGGTAATTGTCAAAATTATTCGTATTCAATATGTGTAAGATTATTAATGAGCTGCCAAACCGCAGTTAACCATCTAATATACTACATTCAACGTTTTTATATTATTCAACGTTATTATTTTTCTTTTTGAATTTCATGTTTTCATTATTTCTGCCATTATATCTGAAAAAGGACATAAAGTTTGAGTTAATGTAGAATAGAAAATTACCTTGCAACGTATCCAATACAACTAAGTGGCAATACTTCATTCTCTAGAAAAACATTTTAAATTTTTATACTTAAACAAAAAATTCATATTTGTTACAGCAAAACATCATTAACACAATAAACCAGAGTTGAATGCAAATCTAGTTTAACTAGATTCTTGAAAACTAGTTTATTACTTTCAATTTAATTTAAAAATAATAAAAAATAAGGTACGTATTCTGATGACTAACTAGATATCTTGCCTAAACTGGCAATCCTTGTAGGTTATACAGGTTAAACCTAACATAGTTATAGAGGGCACTAAGATAGAGAGTATTAATCCCACACTAGGGACTCTTAACATTTGGTGGGAACAGTTTGAAAAGTGAAACGGATATTTATAGTGAACCAACGCAAAACAAAAACAATAGTCCTTTAGGGCAAAGCCACTTTGGACTAATAAATAAATTAGCTTTTAGCTATTTTTTCTTCTTGTAAAAAATAGACATACAGAATATTTTTAGAAAATAACAGTACTTTAAGCATGCATTTTCCAAATATTTAACACAATAATTCATTCTAGCTCTGTTGCAATACTGGAAAAGGTACTCCTCTGTTATTAGGACGGGATTCAGAAATGCACAATGAAACCTCGAGATATGAGGAAAGTATGAGCAAAATACGAGCATTCACTCGAGTAACGAGCAATGAGCCAGACTGTTGGTATGGGTGGCTCCATTTCCCTATCCGGCTCAACTCGAGGAATCCCCTCGTCAGATCACTCAGTGTTCTTATATATACGTGTTTGTGTACTTGCAAGTTAATTGTTTTGACATTTAACATGAAAATAATGATTTCAAGATGCCTCGCAAGAAGTATGTTGCCTCAGATAGTGCTGCAAAGAAAAATAAGGAGGCCATGGCCGTCGATATCAAGAAAGAAATCATAGATAAACATAAGCATGGTGAGGGAATTGGCAAAGACTTGCGGCCTTTCAACATGGAAAATCTACACTATTCTGAAGAAGCAGGAAGAAATAAAGAAACTTGATTTCGCCAAAGGAATTATCGTTGCTTCCAAGCACCATAAAAGTACTCCTAAATGTTGAGAAGCTGTTGTTGGTGTGGATTAATCAGAAGGAGTAAAAAGTTGGTAACAAAGTTAAACTATGCTTATATTATTTACCAGTGTTATTTATTAGGAAAAATTGACTTGATATTAAAATGTTGATATTTTTTGGGGTGTGGAACGGGTTAACTGAATTTCCATTATTTTCAATGGGGAAGCATGTTTCTGAATACGAGAAATTCGCTATACCAGTTGAATGCTGGAACGAATTAAACTCGTATCTCGAGGTTCCACTGTAGATATGTAAGCATGTGTATATGCATGTATGCATATGAGTATACACATACATACATAAAGAATATACACATGCACACACGAGCACCTACATTTAAAAATGCATACATATAGACATATATTTCTGAATCTGGTCCTGATAACAGAAGAATACCTACATGAATCATAGGATTTACATTAATCAGTTTTATTAGAATTCTTAAATGCAGAGAATTTCATCTTCACTATCCGAAAATTCAGTTTCATTTCCAGCTGAAACTATATCAGGACAATCTCATTTATATTATTTCCCTCTAACAACTGATCATTTTTAAAACCTTTTCTATTCCACGGAAAACTAATGCTACATTAAACATATATTTTCTAAATCTGAAAATTTTAAGTTAGCTTAGAAACTGTAATCATTCTTAAAAAAGTTTCATTTATGCAGATGTTAGATCAATAAAATTACTTTCCTGTGAAAAAGTAATATGGCGTTAAACAACATGATTTTACACATCAAGATATACTGAGTGAAAATTCCTGAAATGTTTTATTTCTTGGTATCTCACTGTGCAAGAACTGTATAAATAAGACTACCTCCCTTTTTTAAAAAAAAAATGTTTAGTAAATACTATGAAGAAAACTTGCTACATTATTTACAGTTCATAATTAATAGAAAATAAATCATTTCTTAGCTTATCAGAATTTATTTTTATCACATTCATAAACAGTACTAATTTAAACAAACATAATAACTATGAAATAGAAAATCCAAATCTGCGTCTTTGATGGTCTAGTAGATTGGACGTCTCGTTTACTACAATTCAGTAGGGTGCCGACTCCCCAGACTGTAATATATATATATATTTAATTTACAAGGCAAAAAGCAACAAAAATATAAATTTCTTGGTTTTATATAAGCATTTCTGCACATTTACAGTTTTCATTTTTTTTTAACTATCTAGTTATATCAAAATACATGATTTAGTAAAATATAATTCAAATAATTTAATGTATTTTAGATCAAATACTAACTTTTCAATAAATTTTTTCATGCAAGTCTAATAATCAACATAACTATCAAATTTTGACTTTGAAAATTATGTTTAGAGAAACTGGAAGCTGCAGTAATAATAGTAATAAATTTATTCAAAACTGAAAGTAAAGCATTCTTACTTTATTTTCTTTCTTTAACTATGGCAGATCTTTTAAAACAACAAAATCAAACAAACAAAAAAGAAATGCATTCATGAAAGGACTTAGGACTTACTTATTATTCATGAAAGGATATATTTCAGTAATTACAAGTGCATGAAAATTCACTGTATATAAAATAAAATGAACAAAGTACCTGTGTTTCTATCGCAAAAAATTTCCTGTTTTAATAGCACAATATCTTTGAGTTAAAGATTATATATTAAAGCAAATTTATAAAACTAAATTCAAAAATAAGAAATTAAATTATTTTTAGGGAAAACACTAAGCAAATAAAAAATTTTGAATTTCATAAATAAATGAAAGTTACATGCTTTATTTTTTGGCATAAGGTAGATAATATTTCCAGAACAGATTTCTGAACAATTAGTCATGTTAATATTGCCTTTCTTTTCCATTAAAAGCTATTTTCTGCTTAATTACAGTATGCTTTAAGATAAATATTAAAACGTTTGAGTAAAAATAATATAACTATAAAAAGGTGAGACACATACAAACAGGAGTGACACAAACAGTAAGAAACAGACTAGTGCAAAATTTTTTCAATTTATTGATTTGGTATTCTATGTCATTAACAATACCAAATCCTGAAAATGAATCATTAGGCACGTACACAAAAGAACAACACATGGAAAAACCACATTTCCTACAGACGCTATTTATAAAATTTTATATAGGTGAAGAAAGTACGATTATTAAACACTGAAAATATAAAATATTCACTTACTTTCTTCAAATAATTAGTAACATCGATGAATTCAGTCACAAACGCCAATCCACAAACAAACAGTATTCTTTGCGACTTTACCATTATTTTTGACCGCCATTGCTGACTTCACAAATATCCCGCCACAACCGGAAGTAGAAAGTGTCTGCTTTGCCATTGGTCAGTGAGCAAGAATTGCAACGCCTTTTTTTTTTTTTTTTTTTTTTTTTTTTTTTTTTTTTTATAATTAAACATATTAAGAAAGCCTCTAAATTAGCATATGAAAAAAACTTACTTTTGCATTATATAAATTTATATTCACAGCATCTCTGTATTAAGGTAATAATTCAATTTTTCTACGAAAAATAAAAATGTCTGTGTATGCGCATGCTCAGTGTATAATCGTAAATCCAGTTAATTTTTATAAGTTAGCGTAAAATTAACTATGCAAATTTTGAGTTCATTTAACTGGACCCTTGTACTTATTCTGTAGATCTCCATATTAAGAATGTCTTTAACGGTTTCAGGAAAAATATAAAATATAATTATTTATTTATCTTTTCCTCGTATAAAAATTATTGAAATCGATATATAATTTTTTCCGTACATTAAACAAAATTAAAAAATTTTAGCCTCATGTGATTTTTATAACAAAGATTAAAGGAACTGAAATATATGCAAAATATCAGGATTCAGCTTGCAATTTCGTAGAGTTATTATTATTATTATTAAATAAAAATATTAGTATATCTTTGCTTATAATTAATGATCCTTTGGTCTACATTAAACTATTGTTCAAGAAGTTAAACATTTTCAAGCATCTTCTGCTCTATTTATTCTATTCCTCGACATGAAAGATTTGCTAGTCTTATTCCAATTTAAATACCCATATTTGCTAAATGACATAAGGCGAGTATTGTACCAAACTCAGAAAGTACACAAATTTAATATACAGCTTATTCCAGTTAAATGGTTAATAGGATTTTCATAAAAGAAATTAAATTGTGTAAATTAATGTAAGTGTTGATATGAATAAAAATAACAAATTTGATATAAGAAAATAAATAAGTTATTTTGAAGATCTTTAAATTAAGAAAATATAATTTTTTTCAAAAATGCACGTAAAGATTTAGCTCACATTTTAAAAATTATAGAAAAATTTTAGCCTCATATATGAATGCCCCTTTTTTCATGTTTGTGGAAAAGGAAAACAAAGTGAAATGCCAAAAATGCACTAAATATTTTGAATTAATAAACTTCATTTAGACTTCGTATAATATCCGTAAAAGTGACGAATAAAATATACCATTATGGCGGTAGTTTTATTTCAGTACATTCGGATTCGTATAATTTTCGTAAAAATAACGTGGGGAAAATAACGATAGAGAGTCAACAGTAACTTCAGCCTTTTTCATTCGTATAAATTTCGTAAAAGTAACGTGCAAACAATACCAAACGCTTATTTCACCAAAATTATACGTATATTTTTGGAGACGTGCTGCCTGGGTAGTAAAACAGCGCAAAATGCCGCTTCGAAACTACAGCGTTTCTAGGCTACCGCCCTCCTGGGCTAATCAATTAAATTAACAGTAAATTTAAAAAATCTTATGCAGAACTGAAAATAAATTAAAAAAGATAATCACTATAAAATACAAGCAAAATTAATTATTACGGTTAAATACAATTTTAATATTAGCATCAAATGTATAAAAATTTTTAAGGATTCAAAAGTCATTATTTATCACTATGATGTATTATGAAATATAATTGAAATAAAATTCCTTTATAGAAATTGTGCTATAATACTCATCTATAATTTTAAAAAAGCAGCACGATTTAGAATTTTAAACAAAACTTCCGAAAATTCGCTTTTAAATATTTTGGTATTTTTTACTTATTTACACCAATAAACAGCATAAAAACTGCAAGAGAAAATTGTTTGTTTGAAATTTTCTATTAGTTCATATTTAAAATATTATTTTCTAAAAGAAGTAGTTACAAATTTCCTTACAGCATAGAAAAAGCTAAAAAAATATCCAGTCCTGAAAGCATGCAATAGCTTTATAATTATTTGGAACGTTAATTATGCTTGATAAATGTGCTAAATTTTTAAATATCTATCTCAGTTTCAAAAATAAAAATATCTAAAAATTCTTATGGGTGAAATGTGGAGCTACAACCAACTTTTTCTTGACAATTATACCAACTGCAATAGCCAAACCATTGTAAATTTCTGCAAGTCGTCCCTACTCCTCCGGATGTAATCAAGGTGACAGCTGGGAATGCGTCAGAAGAGGAAGAAAGCCATTTGGGTTAGTATTTTTCTTATAAGGTCCATGGTCCGTAGTTGGTGACGTAGGCCTCCGTAAATTCCCTCCCCCCTGTCAGCGCCACATGGCCCCAAAGTAACATTTTCTATCTACTTTTATCGGGTGCTTAAAGACGTTTTCAATGCAGGTACCCGGACCAAAGAATCTGTAAGGAAAAGAATGAAAGCTTCCATAGACGCAATGTAAACTTGTTTCGCCTCAGCGCCGCTATATCGAGGAGCCACGGCTATACAGTGAAACAGCAGCGCAGGGTGGAATTTAAATAGCGCAGTCCGAGGAGATAGTAATTTTTTTACTTTGAAATTCCTCAAAATGTTTTATTTTCATACATTTCAGATAAATTGTGTAGCTGATCTTTTATCTTCTAATCTTTAATCGTCTAGATGTTTCGCATAGAACATCCTAAAATTCAATTGCAAAATAAATGAATAAATAAATAAATTTTATTATTTTTATATTCCTTATTTTACCCCTTAAATCTTCTTTCTGTAAACTCACAGAATTGTTATTCTTTTGATATAATATCTAGCATTAATTTATAACTAACATCAGAATTAATAGAAAACAAAATTAACTACTGCCGTGATGTTAGATTTCTAACAAATCTGCAATTAATTACATAAATAACGCTATTTTTCTTTTCATATCAAGCATATTATTAAATATTAAAACAAAGAATAACACATTTGAGGTAAAAAAAATGATTTTTATTGACATTTCTCAAGTTTTAGAATATACATATGCAAAATAATTTTAAGCATCTTCACAAATACCAAGAAATTTTTTAGACAATTATTTGGAATGACCATTATGAAAACAATGAGCAAATTTTGCAGCCAAGAACCAAAAGCATTTCACTTAAATTAACAAATACAAAATTACACTTAAAAGGTCTTTTAAAGAATTTCACATAAATTATTAAAATAAGTGATTTCATTACTTTTTCATAAAATATTCAATACTTCTTACATTTATTAATACAAGATTAAATACTGAACTTGAAAATCAAACCTTCCAGGTGTTATTAAAACCTGGGAAGAAATTTTATAAATAATCCACTGAATCAAATAAATATTGTTGCATCTCATCCTGATGAAGATTATTTCAAATTATGAAATTAGAAATTGATTTTTTTAAATAGCAATTACAAAAATGACTATTTTCCATCTTCACTATACATATAATAATTCTAAAAATGCTGTAGCTTGGATTTTACATAATTTTAATTTTGCAAAAATCTATTTAATCCCGAATTATTCGACCAATGAGTACATTTAATTCTGTAAGCTTCAAAAAGAAGAAACACATACCATATAATTCATAATAAATTTTTATAACTCCATATTTAAAATTTTATGAGCAAAATTTGCATGATAACTAACTGAAACAAAAAAAAAATAATTAAAAACAATTACAAGTACCCCTAAATAAATTGAAAACACTGAATTCATTATAATTATCTGACCTCAAAAAAAAAAAAAAAAAAAAAAAAAAAAAAAAAAAAAAAAAAATTACCAAGAAATTTTAATTATTTGGAATGATTATTATGAAAACAAAGAGTCAAAAGCATTTCACTTAAATTAACAAATACAAGATTACATTTAAAATGTCTTATAAAAGTTGCACAAAAATGATTAAAATAACTAATTTCATTTTCTTGGTCCATAAAATATTCAATACTTCTCACATTTATTAATATAAGATTAAATACTTAACTTGAAAATCAAACCTATGGGTATTAAGAAGTTTTGTAAATAATCCACTGAATCAAATAAATATTGCTGCAGCTCATCCTGATGAAGATTGTTTCAAATTATGAAATTAGAAATTAATTCTTTTAAATAGCAATTGCAAGAAATGCCTATTTTCCACCTTCACTATACATATAATAATTCTAAAAATGCTGTATGCTTGGATTTTACATAATTTTAATTTTGCCAAAAATCAACAGTCAATATTTCGACTAATAACCGTCAATTTTGTTGTACAGTATTCTTTGAGCATAACATGACAGGCGATCCAAACCATCAATTTTGTTGCACAGTATTCTTTGAGCATAACATGACAGGTGATCCACTATTATTGACGAGTTATTTCTTAGATAGCGCTATTGTTAAGCATATTGAAATAATAACAATAAACAATGTAGATACCTGTTTGTTCAAAATTTTGTCGGCACTGCACAGGAATGTAAATATCGCATCTTTGGTGAACAGTAATCGTGATCTTTGAAATGTGACGAATATATTAGTGCAGTTTTATACAAATCAGTTGGTGATTTATTTAACAAGTCTTGACAGGCGATCCAAACCATCAATTTTGTTGCACAGTATTCTTTGAGCATAACATGACAGGTGATCCACTATTATTGATGAGTTATTTCTTAGATGGCACCATTGTTAAGCATATTGAAATAATAACAGTAAACACTGTAGATACCTGTTTGTTCAAATTTTGTCGGCACTGCACAGGAATGTAAATATCGCATCTTTGGTGAACAGTAATCATGATCTTTGGAGTGTGACGAACATATTAGTGCAGTTTTATATAAATTAGTTGGTGATATATTTAACAAGTCTTGATTACTGCATGCGGGAGCCCATTGTTTTGATCTATAAAAATGAAAACATTAATTTTATATTTCAATAAATCCATTTACAGTGTTAGTAGAAAAATAGCAAACTAAAAACATTCCTTATACATTAGTTACACAATCTCAAGAAGGGTTATATATTTTTTAAGAACAAACATTAAATTATAATTTAAGGAAAAATTCATGTACATAATATGATTTATTACATTTCTGACATATTTATACTAATTCTCTATTATTTTGATCTATGAAAACAAAAAAACAATTTTATTTTCTTTAATTAAAAGAACCTCTTTTCAGTGTTATTAGAAATATAACCTTGTTAAAATTCTGAAATGATTGCATTTCATCTAATTTTATTTTGATGTACGAAAACCAATAATTTTGCAGATATTGTGTTAAATTGTAGTTACCGGTCATAGTATCTAGTTAAACAATTTAGCATTTCTTTGTACAGTTTTGTTAACAATATGATTAAAAAAGGATAAGGCACCAATAAAAAGTACACATTGTTCGTAAAGTGCATCTTTAAAATGTTTCCTTCCTTATTCACACTAATATGTAGTGGTTCCCTAAAGTGTTCGTACACTTATGTTTCAGTGAAATAGTGCTGTGAGAATTTTTTAATATCTATAAATTTATCTTAGCAAAACTCTATAAAAGTATTATAAGAATACAGTAAAACTTTGGGGGGGGAATTAATAATTAAAAAGTAACAAAAAAGTTACCTCACAAAAATCTTCGTGCACTTTAAAGAAATCTGCAGACACTATTACGAAATATTGCAGTTAAATTTCTGTCAGTTTTTGTAGGATATCCTGCAGCATTCAAGCTTGTAATACATAAATTACAAAAATTATCTTCTAAAATATTAGAAGAAAAAATTTTAAAAAAATTTGGTTTTATTCAAAATCACTTCGAGATATGAGAAAATATTGGGCTTTATAATCAAATTCAATTCCAGGCTACAGCGCATTTTTTACAAATTCTTAAAGTGTATGAACACTTTTGGGAGCAACTGTATCACAAGCACAGTTATCTTGAATATTTACAGAAGAACACTGAACTATTTGTCCATGATGAGGAACACTTAATGGAAAAAAACAAGCTATTTATTTAAATTATTCCAAATACATGAAATATTTGCTTCTCTATCAAAAATTGAGATATATATATATTATTAATTATCAAAGCTTAGTTTCTTTTAAACTTAGAAATGATTTACCTAATAGGATCCTTAGGAAATCTGAAAAATTTCCTGTCTGGTGTTTTTCGAGATGTTGTCCCACAAACACTACAGCGATACCAGGATTTGGGTTGTTTGCTAAGTAAAAGATAGATTTAGTCTGTTATTCACTAAACCACATCAAATATTGAGAGAAATCAAAATTATATTTTTATAATAATGAATATAAAATTTTCAAAAATAATCATAAAATACGAAAAATTGTATATAACTATCAATATACTACATTAAAAATAGTCTTCAGTGGCCACTAATATTAAATAAGTTTATAAATTTTCTCAGATAAATTATTTGGTAATCTATAGCATAAATTTAAAGCTGAAGCATAATACAATTTATTAATAAAATTAATTTATGCAATCATACATGCCATTAGTTGCCGCATTATTATAAATGGCAAATTTATTCCTGATCGCTCGTTTTGTCGTAATATTATTATTAGTTGACTTTAAAGCTTAAAACTCAGTAAAAAAATTTAGAAAGAAATAGCAATATGCCTGCAAAAACTATAGTATTTGTTTGCCATATGATTAATTATATAAATTGAGATTCATATGCTAAAATGCAAAGTTAATATATTAAGAATGAAAATCTAGCTGCTGTGTGATACAATGAGACAAAATATTTTTGGAGCTTGGGAATCAAAATTAATGTACTATACAAAATCAATTTTTAAAATCTATGATAGGTTTTCGAATTAAAAAAGCAAGCTTACCTCACAGAAAGAGAATCGGGTGAATTCCGGTGATCGTCCTTGCGAAACATCCATCTTATGATCAGCTTAAATAACCAGAGAAAAGAACTGAAAAAAACTTATGAATGTAAAAAACTAAAATGAACCTCTTCGAACAACGTGGTAAAAGATTGCTAATACGGCTGACGACATGCCGGTTTCTTGCCTGCTATTTCGCACATGCGCAGAAAGGTACGGAGGGTGGATGGATTGCCCCTTTAAAATAAGCTTCAGGGACATACACAGGGTCTCTTCAGTCTGACGGAGCCACATTTGCCTCGGGAAACCTTTACTTCTTCTCCTTACAGATGCTTTGCCCGGACCTCCTTTCGAACCCAGGCTTTAGTTGTTGGTTTTACCTATGTATAACATTAATTCGACTTGGATGGGTTTCGAAGCTGCTCAATCAGGGCACAATTTCCTGTAGACCGATGGCTCTTCTGTGCTCTGCCTTGTTAAAAGAACTTAATTTAACTTGGAGTACTATGCGTCACACGCTTTGAAATACCCAGAAAGGCGCTGCACTAAATTCTGAAGAAAAAATTTCAATGCAACAACTAATTTGTAATAGCGCGTTTCTCGCGGCGTAAGGACACTTAATCAGATCTGAGTTTCCTCTCTTCTATTTCCGCCAAACGCTGCGAACATCGCGAGTTCCACTTGTCGAACGTACTCTCGTTCCAAAGAGCCAAGGGGACTACACCGAATACGATGAAAATTTCCTCCACCACTTTCTCAGGACGAGCCAATAAATTGGCTTTGTAGGAAAACTTCACCTAGGAATTTCTGGGATTCGTATGCATCTGAAATCAAAATTAATAAGTACTTCACTTTTATTTCTGTAGCGGTGATTTAAAAAGTAAGTCTAAAATACTGTAATCAAAGAATGAAATAGTCCTGCAGTTAAAAATAATATAAAAAGGAATGAGGTAATTCACTACAATATGGTTTTACTGAATCTCAGTTGCTAAAGACAGGAAGAATTATTATGCGATATTCATCTTCAAAAAAAAAAAAAAAAAAAAAAAAAGGGCTGGTTGATTTAAACTAAAATCGAAATCACTTCAAACATTTAAAACTTGAATATCATTAATATTGGCGATCATTTACATTCTTAGTTTTCGATTAGCTATTAAAAATGCAGTGACTCTAGTAGCAACCAATTCTGAAAAGCGACAAGCAAAAAATCGACTTTACTCTTCTGTGATTGCAAGTCATATTGGCACCCCCGTTAATGTGGTTACATTGAATTTGGAAATACTGATCTTTATTTTTCATTTTCAGCAATTTTGCTACCTTGTACTGGTCATGCTCCCGACCCCCCCCCAAAAAAAACTCTATACATAAGAGAAACAAAAGGTTTCAGTTCTCCAGATTTTTTAGTTTAGGATCCGAATTAGCTACGTCGTCGGCACTGCACCTCCCATACGAGATGGATTGACCTAGAAATGCCGCAATCCAGAAAATGTAACACAATTTTTAAAATAGAGAGAGCGAATTAAGGACTATTGCTAACTGAAATTATAATTTTGATTTACATACATTTATCTCACGATTTTGTAATTTTCATTTATACATTTTTTAACCTTACATATAAAATTTTCTTGTTACTGCTCTAATGCCTTTGCTAAAAAGGCTTTCTATCGCTAAGCCTTTTTCTCTTTGAAGGGGGAGGAGGAATATGTACAACAAAGTTGCAGAAGGGACAAGTATGAATACCATCAGGCAAAATGTCTTTTTTCCGAGATCTAATAGTGAGAATTAAACTCAATACTCGGAAGACAGCGAACTCAAATAGTGAGAATACGTCCAGAAAAGGTATCCACTTGCATTTGGTGGAAGGGAAGAATGAGAAGAATATTAGCTCTTATTATTTGCTTTTCAAAACATTATTAACTGAATTAGTGACACACGCCGAAATTAAATTCTGTAGTGCACTAATCTGCTCTACCAAATTAGCAATGGACTGCATGAATAAATAGTTATCTTGAAAATTGAGTTGCTTTTTCGCCGGTTTCATTAATTAACGGTATCTATATACAAGGAGAAAATTTCTACCTAACTTGAGTGTTAAGGATGAGTTATATAAAATATAGTTTGGAAGGTTAACCTAATGATCCAAATATTTTATTTATAATGAAATACTTACAAAGTAATTATGTGTCTCCAGGAAGCGTTTTCTTCAGAACAAATGTTAATTACCACTACGGATTGAAGCATTATTAAAGCTCTATTATTTCTATTTAAATTTATTTCATGTCACCACAAGACAGGCGATCATGCTCTCTAAAACTTTTATTTCGTAACTTTTACGTTCAATCCATATAAAAATTATATACACGAAAGATCCATAAAAAAGTTAGCAAATCAAAGTATTTACATCACCAGTATTTACTTTACATTACATAGTATTTATATTACAATATTACATTTTTACATTACAGTCTTAGATTACGTTACATAGTATTTACATTACACAGACACAAAACGCTTTTCTAAGCTTCATTTGAAGGACTCACTACTGAGACCCTCAAAATCACTGATATCTTCACTAGGTGAATAGCCCACCAGCGGCCGAGCGGTAAAGTCGCTGAACACTGGTAGTTTGGTCCGAGGTTCGAATCCCGCGAACGGGCTGGCTGCATGGGTGTTTTCGTGGTTTTCCCCATGTGTAACGTGTATACGAGCCAGTTACCCTTAGAAAGTCCTCCACGAAGGCATCCCTTCCCTTATGCAGATAGCCCTAGAGGCTTTGCCGTAATTAAATACACATACACTAGGTGAATGACCGCCGTGGGATTGCATAAAGGAGTTATCCGAAAGATAAATACCTATTTTGTGAAATCAGGCAAAATCTCAAAAACATAAATGTCAAGCAAGTTTAATGTGAAAAACCGTGAATTCGATTTAATTTTTGTACGTACAGACTGTCGTATTTCGTGTAACAGAATAAAGTACCTATTCTGGTAGATTAAAAAATATTTCTTGTTTAGTTTAGGAACGAAGTTATCACTACTGATAGTCGATGATGCAATAGAACCACCTCATCCAAAGTGTGCGACCATTTTGAGACGTTTTTACTACGCCTTGTTTTGCCTGGGATACATCCTTTACAAAGACTTCCAAGTGTCTTATTTCTTTAATTTTCCAAAGGAGGAAGAGCTTTTAAAATTTAAAAAATTTCCCTTTAATCGAGGCAGCTAGCCTTTTAGCTGAGTGCTGGATATTCGGAATTTCAATCTTTAAATTTAAAATATTCTGAATCCATGTGCATGGTATTTGTACTTTCACAATTGTTCGAGATTAACGCTGCATTTACGTTTATGCATCTATCTATTTAGTTATCTACTATATATGTATATATTATTTTTACTATTATTATTAGTAGTAGTATTATATTGCTATTATTATTATTATTATACTTTAATTTTAGCATTTATATTTATTTTTTAATTCGTTGGCGCTGAAAAAGTCAAGTGGAATGAAACGCATGGTCAGTAAAACATATTTGTCGAATTTAAATATTTTAAATTATTCCCACTTGATGAGACAATCTGAAACCATATAAATAATTATTTGCATAAAGATATAAATAATTATTTCGCATTTTAGTTAAAAATATTTATAAAAAATTTTAATGTATTCTAACGTTTCAAAAATTTAATAGTTCGTTATGTTTTATTTTTTAAATGTATTTAAATTTTTTTTTCTGCGATAGTATATATATATATTTTTCTAATTTTACTCTACTACCTACGGTGATCTAGATCTACGGTGGCACCGATAGATGGCGGCACCTTATCGATATGACTTGCTGATGCGCTTCATCTCAGCTCCGAAGCTCCTCCTCTACTTGTGATGTCCCTGCTGTCACCTCCCTCTTTCCACCTCCTGACTCCTCCCACCTACCAGTCCAGACTTTTTCACCGTCATGCTCCCGTCAGGCTTAAGTGTCAAGAGCCGGAAACATTGCGTTGTAACAGCAATATCCCGGCAATATGGATAATGAATGGAATAAAAGGCAAATGAAATTACCTAAACTTTCTTTGATTAAACTGTGTTGCGTCTCTGAGGCGAAGCGGTGGGTTGAAAAAAAAAAATAGTGTAATGGTTTTTTCGTAGCAAGGTTTTCTTTAGGGTGGTCATGTCCCCTGAATCTGCACGCGATAGGTGTCGAAACTTTAATTTGTAATATTAGTGAGATAACTCAGGTAATTTAAAATTGCCGGAAATTCCTAATGTATACTTTTTTTTCAAACAACGAATTAAGCTGGATATAAAACTGAGTTACGATTCATTCAGGAATTTATCAAAGCTAAATGCTAAATGGAATTATTTATCAAACAGCCCACTTAAATACCAACAGATAAAATTATTACTGATTTTTTCCGAATATAAATTGGGATTTCCGATAAAAATTTCTATATTTGCCATGCCAACAAATTTTGGAATTTTAATTAACAATTCCCAATCGTTACTGTCTTTGGTGGTACTTAATGCATGATATAATTAAAGAAAATAAGAGTAGACAATCTCCTATAACAAAAGAATATATTAAGTACTAAATTACAATTTAAATTACATTGCAGAGATCAACGCAGAGCTCGGAACACAGTTCATGCTACCGTCGCGTACTGTTGTCTCACGAGAAGTCTGAGTGAGTAATGACGTCGCTTTGCTGCTCCGATTAAGAACTGGATTTTACACGTGGCGCCATCTCATGAATAGAAGTTGAAGTATCTGTCGGAACGCCACAGTACTCCACCCCAAGTACCATCGATACGTTATAAGTACTTTGGGTTAAATTTAACCTTTCTTCCAGATCTGGCAGTTTTAGGTTGCTCTTTAACGGGATGTAAGCTTTCTTCCGGGAGTGATGTTGATGAGGAAGTTGTTGGATTTTGCATTAGAAATCCTGGTTTGAGACGATCGATTCCAATCACTGATTGTTTGCCATTGCAGATGATGGTGAAATGTTTCGGTGTTCGTTTGACAACTTTGAATGGACCATCATATGAAGGTGTTAAAGTTGGCTTAATTGCATCGTTGCGCACGAATACGTGCGAAGATGTCTCAAGCGCAGGATGTACAAAATAGCTTGGCTGGTTATGCGAAGATGCTGGGGTTGGCGAGATATTGCTCATGGTCTCACGTAAACGTTGAAGGAATGTTGGAGGGTCGATAACTGGAGTAGATTCTGGGTGAAAGAATTCACCTGGCAGACGGAGGGTTGCACCATATAACATTTCAGCACAAGTGCTACCAATGTCTTCTTTGAATGCTGTGCGAAGACCAAGCAAGACTAGGGGTAAGGCTTCTGTCCAGTGTGTGCTACTGTGGCACTTCAGACCTTGTTTGAGAGATCGGTGAAAGTGTTCCACCATCCCATTTCCAGATGGATGGTATGGTGTTGTGCGAATATGGCGAATGCCAAGAAGAGAGGTGAGGGATGCGAACAAGTGACATTGAAATTGTCGGCCTTGGTCAGTAGTGATGGTGGTAGGCATGCCAAATCTTGAAAGCCACTGGGAGATGAATGCTCGAGCTACAGTTCCAGCGGATATATTTTCAATAGGGATGGCTTCAGGCCATCTTGTGTACCGATCAATACAAGTGAGGAGGTAAGTGTAACCATTTGAAGGAGGCAATGGGCCAACCAAGTCTAAGTGCACATGATCAAAGCGTCTTGCTGGAAGGTTAAATTGTTGAATGGGGCTGTGAGTGTGACGGGATACTTTACACCGTTGACATCTAATACATGAACGAGTCCATTCTGTGATGTCTTGATTCATTGCTGGCCAGACAAATCTGTCTGCGATCAGCTTTTTGGTGGCACGGATTCCAGGATGTGCCAAATTGTGCAAGGCATTAAACACTTCACGTCTAAAATTGACAGGAATATAGGGACGTATTCTATTGTCCTCTATGTCACAGTAAATTTTAAGCGTTGGATCAATGTGCAGCGGTTGTAACTGAAGGGAGGTTTGTGGATTTCAGATTAGGTTCTTGAGTTCCTCATCATGCAATTGAGCTTTCGCAATTTCAGAGAATTCTGGGGTAGTGAGGTTGATATTGTTTACCCGAGACAAGGCATCAGCGACACAATTATCAGTACCAGAGACATATCTGATATCTGTACTAAACTGGGCGATGAAATTCAGATGTCGAAGCTGACGAGGAGAACATGAGTCAGAGTTTTTTCTAAAAGCGAAGGTTAATGGTCGATGATCGGTGAAAATGATGAAGTCGTGTCCTTCCAAGTTGTGCCGGAAGTATTTAACAGCACAGTACACAGCAAGTAGCTCCCTGTCATATGTGCTGTATTTCCTTTCTGCAGTAGTAAGTTTTCTGGAGAAGAATGCCATTGGGGAAAGTCCTTTAGTGGTATGGGCTTGAAGCACTGCTCCTATGGCCGTGTCAGATGCATCTACCATTATAGAGAGCTGATCACTAGGTGAGTGATAAGAAAGTGTGGCTTCGTGTTTGCATTGCACGAATGCTGCAGATGCAGATTCAGTCCAAGGGACAGCTCGCTGATCGTTTTTTTTTTGCTATTCTTCAGAAACTCATGTAGGGAGGCTTGTGTTTTTGCGGCATTTGGCAGAAAGCGTCGGTAGAAATTTAACATTGCTAGAAAACGCTTCAGTTCAGAGATGGTTTTGGGCTGAGGTAGGTCGTTAATTGCTTTGACTCTTTCCGGTAAAGGTTTGACTCCATTCTGGGTGATAAGACATCCAAGAAAGAAAACTGAGGGTTGACCAAGTACACATTTGGATGGATTTAGTTTTAATCCATGATCTTTAAGGCGAGTGAGAATCTGACGCAGATGTTGAAAATGTTCTTCCGCATCTGTAGATGCAACCAGGATATCATCAAAATATGGGATGCAGAAATCGAGGCCAGACAGTACTTGGTGTATGAAACGCTGAAATGTTTGGCCAGCATTGCGAAGGCCAAATGGCATATATAAGTACTCAAAGAGACCAAATGGTGTAGTCACTGCGGTCTTGGGCACATCTTCAGCATGCACTGGGATCTGATGATATGCTCTGGTAAGATCGAGGGTAGAAAATATGTTTGTTCCATGAAAAGGATGGGTACAGTCTTGGATATGTGGGACTGGATATCTGTCAGGGACTGTGACGGCATTAAGTCGACGATAATCTCCACAAGGCCGCCAGTCACCATTAGACTTTTTAACCATGTGAAGTGGACTGGCCCATGGACTTTTAGATGGGCGAATGGTTCCCTGTGCTAGCATGAATTCAAATTCTTTGCGAGCAGCTTTTAGCATCTCTGGAGAAAGACGACGAGGCTTGGAAAATACAGGTGGGCCATGCGTTTCAATGTGATGATACACTTCTGGCTGATGAGTATGCTGCCCTGATTTGGATGGGTTTAAAATGTCAGGGAATTCTGCTAATAACCGATGAAACCGTGTGCTGCCCGATACAACACTTATGTTGGTAGGTACGTTCGATATGTGAGAAGCTTGGCCCTGTGATGTGATGTCAGCTGAGTTGTAGCATCAATTAAGCAATTATTCTTGACATCCACCAGAAGGTGGAAATGTGTCAAGAAGTCGACACCAATAATTGCTTGAGTTACATCCGCAATAATAAAAGGGCAGTTGAAAGTCCGGCGCAAGTTTAAATCAAGTATGAATAGTTTGGTGCCGTAGGTTGCAATTTGGGTATCATTGGCTGTATACAGTACAAGTTGATTAAGTTGGTGAGCATTTGTTTTAGTTCTCGGGAGTACTGATATGTCAGCTCCAGTATCTACTAGAAAACATAACTGAGTTGAACGATCAGCCAGTACTATTCTGTCGATGTGGCGGACATTCTGTTGGCCAGCAGAAGACCGCCCATTTAGTTTCCCGCTTGTTCAAAAGTGCATGGAGGGGCACACTTGCGAGCTTGAGCGCCAAAATTCATATGATAAAAACATATGCCACTTGTGGGTTCTTTGTACTGCGTTCGAGTATTAAGACGAGATGGACTCCTGCTTCGGGCACGAAATTTATTACGTGGGCCCTGATTTGATCGATTGTATCTCCGTGAAGCATGAAGACTTGTAGAGAGATCAGATACTTTTTTGGTCAATTCAGCCACTTGTTGTTCGAGGGATGAACTGGAAGGTGCAGCATTAGCAGCACTGACATAAGCTGGAGTAACAAGTTCATTAATTTTGTCAGCCATTACTGCTAAACGGGTTAGATCTTCATTGGAAGCAGCGAGAATTATTTGTATGTTATTAGAGAGACGCGAAAGCCATAGTGACTTCAACAAGTCGTCACTAAAATGGCTTCCTGTCAGATCACGCATTCGTGACAGCAAGTATGAAGGTCGCTGATCTCCAAGTTCAAGTCCTTGTAGTAAAGTACGTATTTTTGAAGATTCACTTTCTGAATAGATTTCAATGAGCCGCTGTTTCAGTTTGGAGTATTTATCACAATCAGGTGGTTTGAGAATTAAGTCATGCACTGAATTCAGAATATCAGACTCAATTGCTGCAACTACATGGTTGAATTTTGTAGAATCCTCACTAATGCGAGCGATAGAAAATTGTACTTCGATCTGAGCAAACCACAATGAAGGATTATTTTTCCAGAAAGGCGGTGGCTTCACCGCAAAGCGTGTGATTTGTGGCTCTGGAATATCGTCGGGCATACTGATAGATAATTTTTACTTTAATTAATAAACACTTAACGGCACAAATATTGTAGCAAGAGGATACACTATTGATATTTTGCCATGATAACAATAAATATTTTAACCATGCAGAAAAAATTTACATAACGATACACACACAAATAATACAGGGTCAGCAATTACACACACAAATAATATTTTACCGAAATGCATTTGAAAAGAAACCACTATTTCCGAAAAAAAATGATGTGTTCATTTTGTATTGCGCACACACAAAATCACCACTTCACACTGCTAAGGCACTTTCGAAGGAGAAAGGAAATCACTCCTGCAGCACATGGGAAAAAATTCACTATTTTCGAACACTGAAGGAAGAATTTTGCCGTAGCACGTTGCACAAAAGTTACTGATGTAGCACATTTAGCGAAAATCACTGTTGTAGCACATTTGTCACAAAAGTTGAATGATCGAAGAATTATTGCACGACTGGCGAAGTCAGCGGAACGGAACAGATCACATTGATGATTTGCTGAAGATAGAAGAGGAGGAAGATAGAAGATAGAGATAGAAGAGAAGAAGATTTGCTTGTGATGATATGCACGACTTTGAAAAAAAAAAACACAAGCAATATATATCAATACTTCTAGAAATAATTGAAGGGGTACGTTGTAGCATAAGTTTAATGTCCATATTCGTTGTTATTTTTAGTCAGTTCTTCAGAATGCCTTGGATGCACGTGGCTTAGGATCGTTGAAAATCCATTGTCAGTAGCGTGCTCAGTCAAAAGGTCACCACTTTTGGTGGTCGTGTGCTTAATGCATGATATAATTAAAGAAAATAAGAGTAGACAATCTCCTATAACAAAAAAATATATTAAGTACTAAATTACAATTTAAATTACATTGCAGAGATCAACGCAGAGCTCGGAACACAGTTCATGCTACCGTCGCGTACTGTTGTCTCACGAGAAGTCTGAGTGAGTAATGACGTCGCTTTGCTGCTCCGATTAAGAACTGGATTTTACACGTGGCGCCATCTCATGAATAGAAGTTGAAGTATCTGTCGGAATGCCACATATCCAATTTATCTCCTTCTTTACACTCTGCAAACGAATATCGAGTAAGTACAGAAAACATTACTCAGGGTGTTAACTGGTTACAATACGTCATATTAGCAAAATTTCTATTACGAAAGTAGCTTGAAGTTTTACGAAAACTAAATTTGCGCTGTTTTATTTCGAAAAGAGATTAAGACGTCAAATTATTGTTAAATCCACTTTTATTTCTAAGCCCCACCTTCATTGCACTGTGTTTCATGCACATGTATTGAATATTTAGCGTAATTCGATGGGAAATATTCTGTAACTTTCTAAGAGATGTCAAAAATCTTACATAATTTGGATGCTTATAAACTTGAAATTAATGCGTAGAGCCGCCTCTTATCTCCTTCGTTAGAGATCTGGTATTCAGTTTGGCATTTCGACTCTCTAGCTTAGAAATGAATTTACCATGAATTTATTCACGAGTTTGAATTTATTCTTAAATACACATGTATGTATATATATATATACATGTGTATATGTGTACACACACGTTAAAAAAATAGCCCAAAATTTTTAAAATTGGCTTTCTTGGTATTGTAACAAGATTTTAATAGTAAATACAGTATAGACCCCATCAGAGATTAAATATATCAGTGTGGAAAACATTCAGCAGTAATGTTAATATTTCAGACGCTTTTACATTTTTCACGAAGCGTATAAATATAAGAAAATTTTTGTATTTCTTTTCTTCCTTTAGGGCGAAAAAAACGTTTAAATACTCTACATTGAACTAACAGAGATAGATACAAATAAATGTCTCCGATACTGATATTTCTTTCATTTACAGTGAGGACTTGATTTTTGGTGTTGTGAATAATATCAGTGATTTTAACTTAAGTAGAGAAGCGAATATTTGTATGATGCCACGTTGGTTTGGGGGAAAAGTGTAGGAACAGACTGCTATCTTATTTAGATAGATATTAAGAGTTCGGTTTAGGTAGGTTATACTTGGTTATGTTTAGTTAGGTTATATCAGATTATACTTGGAATATTGAATATAAACATTATAAAAGAATGAACTCGAAATCTGAGTTTATTTGACAAAGAAATTCTTCAAAACGTGCACAAAACATTCCGGTGGCCGAATATCCCTGATGTATTACATTAAATATAGATTTATATTCTTTTGGAAGCCGATGCCATATAAATTTACTTAAATACGAATCGATCTGATATCGTGCTGTTACATGATGCCTTTTCTGTCCCCGTTTACGAATACCACAAGCTTTTATTGTTTTGAATATTTGTATCAGTATAACCAGGTCCGAAACTTTGAAAATTCTTGCTGTTCTGTAGAAAGAAGATAATGTATTCTAATTTTCTCCAAAAAATATAAGAGAATACGGATAAATAGCGTATTGTTAACAAATGCCGAAGCTTCGAATTCAAGTATTAAATCATGTTGAATATTCCAAATGAAAACCCATTTTAATTACACAAATGTCAAAATCGTGAACTTTTAGAAACGCAAATGTAATGTCTTAATAGCGCAATTTAACTTGTTATTACTTACTTAAATATTCCAAGAAACTTTAATGTATTGCAGTTCATAATATGTTGTAAACCAAAAATATTTAAATCATCCAGAATCTGAAGACATTAATATTCCTATAATATTTCAGATCAAAGAAGCTAAATCAGCCTTTAGATAAAATAAATCTGTGTCACTTCGGAAATTCTTTTATTAATATTGAGGTCGAGTAAATACAGAAGTTTTCCTTCTTTTGTTTGTTGTGTTTTTGTAGATTAATTTACGTTTAATTTATTAACATTAAATTTGTTAAGTTAGTAATATTAATTTTTCAAGTAAACTGACACACATTTGTTTAATTTATTTTAAATGCACATCCATTTTTAGCAGAGTTACTATGGCTAAACATTTTATTTATTTAAAAAATAAACATCTGCCTTTCTTCAGGAAATGAAATGCTTTGAGATTGGGAATTTATTATTTGTTGCTATGTAGGATCCAACTCCATTGGATAAAGCTTTGAAGATTACATGAAAGTGGTTTTGAGAGGTAAATTTTGCGTAATTATTTATGCATGTTTCTAGCTATATTTGCCAGTTAATCTAGAGAATTTGACTCTTATTGAAGATTTTCGGTATTAGCAACTATCATTCCAATAATGAATGGCAGTTGCTAATTCCAAGTAGATATAGAAAACGCTATTAGAAATCTTAGTTTATATTTGGAAAAAGTGAATAATAATCTTTACTGCTATTTAGAGGGGTTAATTTATAAATCCTTCCGTTTAGTGTTTAAATGCCTGAATGAAACATTAGTAGGTTTTATATCTAGTGTAATTTCATTTTTCGTCATAGCTTTCAAAATCTCAATTTGCTAATTGTATGTTAATCGAAAAACATGCTGGTTTAAGCACATTTCCTCCCTTCCTAAAAAATTACTAGGATTTTTTTAAATTTTGTTAATGATTTCCGGCAATTGTAAATTAACTAAACTGTCTTCACTCTCAATCAATGTTCTGCAAATAAAAGTTCCAATGTAGCGAACAGCATCCTTAAGATAAAGCAGCTACAAATGAGACAATGATCTAACATGTATTCTGAAACCACCGCTTTGCTGCAAAAAAGCAAAGCAGTTTCATTTAAGAAAACGAACTTCGTGACCTCTCAATTCGCATTGTTGTAAATAAATTAAAAAACTTTATGGCACAAAAAGTGTTTATGGCACAAAAAAGTGAAAAAAGTCGTGGACAGCAACTTAACAATAATTTTAGTATTAGATCATATTTGATTTTAAAATCCATTACTTCTTTGAATCAAGGCTATTTTTACAAAATTCGATTTCATATTTTTCGTTCATGTTGAAAATGCGTTTCTTGAGTTAAAAATAAATAAATTTGCCCATTTTAAGTTTACCAAATAGAGTAAGCTTCCTTTTCTTTCGCTAAATATTAATAACTAAAGTGTATCTTACATCTTATGTATGTGGGAGTCATCAACGTCCAATGCTGAATTAGAATACCAGGATTATGACGTCATCAGTATAGCATCACCCAGCGCGGTAAGAATCATCCCAGACAGCGCTGAGACCTGGTCGAGAGTGGAGGGCAGAAGTGAGCAGACGGCTCACACGTCTTCAAGAGTTTATAAACTTATATTGTGCTTTCGATGTTATGCCTTTACATCATTATGTTAATCCTGCATACCGTTAACTTCATCTTTATATACTTTTCTTAATTACTTTTATTTCTTCCTATTAAATAAACCATTTAAATATTACTTCGTGCTCTCATGCTGTGAATTAAGTCAAATTCTACAAAAAATATGGCGCCCAACGTGGGGCCTCGAATTCCAAAATGTGCGAGTAGTAGAACTGTCCTTTGAACTACTGAGTGAAAGTTATTCGATTTATTGGATTACTCGTATAAAGTGTGGATTACCCAATTGACGACGATCATCTGTCGGGTGAGTACAAAACTTTCTTTCCAATATGAAGTTAGTAGAAATTCCAGAATTGGAAGCAGCTTTAAAGAACAGTAAAAGTTCTTAAATCAAAAGTTTGCATAAGCTTATTTTTAATACTGATGGAGATCGAAATAACCGGAAAAGATTACGTGAATTTTCTGGCTTTATAAATAAACCAGATTCTGAAGAATTTAATAAGAAAATAGATGCAGTGCAGAATAGTTTTACTTTGAATGAGTTAATTAAAATTTGCAATGTACTGTGCATAAATTCAGAAGGTTTAAAAACGGAAGTCGTAACCCGAATTGTCTCTTACCTATGTGATTTATCTGTATTATTTGAAAATATTTTGCATGAAGAAAATAGTGATATTGAAGATGAAACTATTAATAAATTTTCTGAAGTAATGCTTGATGATAATCAAAGAGACAATCCTGGTTTTAATGAGTCTCAAGTAAATAACAGTATGCAGCTTCCAATTCAAGATCATTTTAAACCTCATCTTAGTTTTTCTGATATTGAAAGTATTGTTAATCCTTTTTTGGTAATTCATATGAAAACGTTGATAAATGGATTGATGAATTTGAAGATATTATAAATTCTTTGAAATTGAGTGATTTGCATAAATTAGTTTTTGCTAAAAGATCATTAAAAGGTAAAGCGAAACTATTTATTCAGAGTGAACCTAAAGTTAATGACTGGTGTAAGTTAAAAAAGCTTTTGAAATCTGAATATGGTAAAGCTTTTAATTCTGCTGAGTTGCATGAAATGTTATATAAACGTAAATTAATGCCTAATGAATCTTTAGATGAGTATTTTTTGAAAATGAAAGAAATGTGTTCGCGAGGTAACATTGAAGATGCTTCATTAATTAAACATGTTATTGATGGTATTCCCGATTCTGTGGTTAGGAAAACTATACTGTATGGTTGTGAAACAATAGCTGAATTTAAACAAAGGCTTAAAATTTATGATAAAATGAGATCGGACAATGATAAGTTTAAAAATCGGAAACCGAAAGTAGACACTCAAGTTAAAGATAGAAGTAAGCTTTCGTCATCAAACTGAAATCAATCTAACGTTAATAAGGTCAAATTTTTTAATTGTCAGTAATTTGGGCATTATTCAAAGCATTGTGTAAACAAATCAAAGGGTGTAAAATGTATAAAATGTAAGAAGTTCGGGCATTATTCAACAAACCGTCCAGAGCAGACCCCCGAGACACATCAAGCAGCTTTATTACAACGAATTTATGACAAGGATAGAATTATGAAGACTGTAGGAATAAATAATCATTTAGTTGATAGTTTAGTTGACACTGGTTCAGATGTAACGATATGCAGCGTAGAGTTACACAAGCAGATTGGTTCTCCTAATTTAAATTGTAGCGATATCACATTAAACGGAATTGAATCAAAGCAAACGTACCCCATCGGCTTTTTCATTTCTGATATTTCAATTGATAGTTTTTCATTGCGTACGAAAATTTATGTTGTTAAGTCATTATGTAATCAAATTGTATTAGGTTTAGATGTATTGAGTCAGTTTAACTTCTCTTTTACTGAGAATGGCCTTCAAATAATTTCTCATCGGAATAAAAGTAATGTAAACTTGATAACTGCTGAGTCATATCGAAATTCTAATGTTCGTTGCGTTATGGGAAATTTGAATATTGCTGTCTCATTGAAGAATGTTTATGATACTTCGCAATCGTCTGGCGTCTCTGTTAATGTAAACAAAAGTCCCGAAAGCGGAAGTAGCGCGACGTTTAATTACCTTTCACATCTGGTGAATGCTATTTCTGTCAACGAGATTGATTTATCGCATATTTCGAATGCAGAACATAAAGAAAGACTGTGTAATTTAATTAATTCGTACCAACCACGGAAAAATAGACAATCTGACTTCAAGATGCAAATAAATTTATGCGATGATATTCCTGTCTATCAAAATAGAAGATACATGTCTTTCGCGGAACAAAAAATTGTTGACGATCAAATTAAGGAATGGTTGAAAGAGGGCATAATAAAGCCTAGCAATTCTAATTATTCGGCGCCTATTGTTTTGTGTAACAAGCGTAATAATTCGAAACGTTTATGTATAGATTATCGGAAATTGAATAAGAAGATTATTAAAGACAAATTTCCACTGCCTTTAATTCCGGAAGTACTTGATCGCTTAGAACAGTCCAAAGTCTTCACGACACTAGATTTGAGAAATGGCTTTTTCCATGTAGACATAGACGAAAATTGCACCAAATATACCGCATTTGTAACACATAATGGTATTTACGAATTTCTTAAAGCTCCTTTTGGTTTATGTATTAGTCCAAATGTTTTTCAAAGGTACATTTATTCAGTATTTCGTGACTTGTTAAATGAAGGTGTACTAATTATTTATATGGATGATATAGTCATACCGGCTAATGATGAAGTTGAATGTTTAGACAAATTAGAAAGAGTACTCAAAACTGCTTCGGAGTATGGATTACAAATAAATTTCAAAAAGTGCCAATTCTTAAAACGTAAAATTGAATTTTTGGGACATGTAATTGAAAACGGAACTATTCGACCATCACCTTCCAAAACTGTTGCTGTTCAAAACTTTCCACAACCGCGTAACTGTAAACAACTACAAAGTTTTTTAGGACTAACGGGATATTTTCGTAAATTCATTCCTTAGTATGCTAAAATAGCTAAACCTCTTAGCGACTTGCTTAGAAAAGGTATTGGTTTTAAGTTCGATTCCGAACAACAGGAAGCTTTTTGCAGATTAAAAGAAATTCTCTCTCAGGACCTGTTCTACACATATTTAGGCAAGGATATCCATTAGAACTTCATACTGATGCTAGTAGTCAAGGCTTTGGTGCGGTATTACTCCAATTGTCTGATGATGGTAATTATCACCCAATCCATTATATGAGTAAGAAGACTTCACCGCAGCAAGAGAAACTCTGTAGTTACGAATTAGAAGCCCTTGCAGTAATAGAAGCTCTGAAGAAATTTCGAAACTGTTTGTTAGGGACTAAATTCAAAATTGTAACTGATTGTAGCGCTTTTCAGAAAACTTTAGATAAGAAAGATTTAACTCCTAAAATTGCGAGATGGGCAATGTTTATTGAAGAATTCAATTACGAAATTGTACATCGTTCAGGAAGCCAAATGAAACATGCTGATGCTTTAAGTAGGAATGCTCTAATTTTAACATCATACACATCCGATGTAACTGAGAAGATTCGGTTAGCACAACAACAGAATGAAGATGAACATGTGAAATTGATAAAGAATTTAGTTGAGAAGGGAGAAGAAAATGGATTCTTCGTGAGAAATGATATTTTGTACAAATTTGAAAATGGTAAAGATCTTCTAGTAGTGCCAGAATCCTTACAGAACGAAATCATACAGAAGGTACATAAAAAAGGTCACTTTGCTGTAGATAAAACTGTGAATGCTGTAGAGCAAGAATTCTATATTCCCAGACTGAAATGCAAAGTTGAAAAAGTAATTGCTAACTGTATAGAATGTATACTGTACAACAAGAAGCAAGGAAAAGCAGAAGGATTTCTTCATCCTGTACCGAAAGAAAACGTTCCCTTGAGTACGTATCATATCGACTTTATTGGACCTCTTCCATCGACGAACAAGAGATACCAACACATTCTAACTGTTGTCGACGCTTTTACGAAATTTACTTGGTTCTATCCAGTGAAATCACCAACTACGCAAGAAGTTATTTCAAAATTGAAGCAACAACAGACTGTATTTGGAAATCCAGCCAGAATCATTTCAGATCGAGGTAGTGCCTTTACATCGAAAGACTTTTTAGCTTATTGTACTGAAGAAGGAATAGAACATGTCAAAATTACTACCGGTATTCCAAGAGGTAACGGACAAATTGAGCGAATTCATAGAATTTTGATTCCTGTTTTGTCAAAATTATCACATGAAGATTCAACGAAAGGGTTTAAGTATGTTTCAGATGTCCAGAGGATAATCAACAGTACAACTACGAGAAATACAAAATATTCACCGTTTGAGCTTCTCATAGGTACGAAAATGAAGAATAAAGAAGATTTGAGAATTAGTGAGATATTGAATGAAGAATATTTAAAGCAATTGATGCAAGAACGTGATGAAATGAGAGAAGATGCGAAAAACAACATTTTGAGGATTCAAGAAGAGAATCGAAAACAATTTAACAAGAAACGTAAGAAACCGAAATTATACAAGATTAGCGACTTGGTAGCTGTTAAGTCATTAAGACTATTTAACTGTAAGATTACATCATTTTTTCTCTTCTTGGCGCCTTGCAAGGCGCAGATGTTCATTACAGCAACCCTGTAAACGCTTACTCAGTTTTTTTTTTATTGCTGCTGTTGTTAGTAGTAAGTCATCGCTTGAAAGATGGCACGCATTTGATTAAAGTTGTCGAATAAAATATTTAGTACAGTCCACTTCTAGTTAATTTGAAATTGTTGTATAACAACACACGCATCGCATGAACACTTTATGGCCCGCCGAGCCACAGGTAAAAGATATCGTTGCTAAAATTAACTTTTTAGAACATTTAGAATACTTTCGTTTGGTTGTATTACGCATAGCTTCATATAGAGTGTTTGGAATGCTTTCGTTTTCGTGTGGATTACGCAATTAAGATTGGATACTGTGTAATCGTTCATTTCCGGTGTTGCTGTCGAGAAATCTGCAATCACGGTAAGTGATAAATTATTTATTTTTTCATGATGAGTGAATTGAAAGCGATTAAAGCTAACAAAAAAAGTTTAAAATGAAGTATCAGAAAGTTTGAAAATAAGGTAAATTCTACAGTGGATGAAGCAGATATTTCCTTATTGGAGTGAGCGCGTCTATACGCAGAGATAAGAGGTCGTATGAATTTTGCTCCCACATTTTGCTTCACGGTGAACGGAATATTCAGCCTTACAAGAGATTTTTTTGTATCTGCAGTTACAGCAAAGCACTAGGACTTCAGTAGTGTAAGTTTCATCATTATTCAGTGATTATTTAATTAATTTTCTAAGTATTACTGTTCCGGCTTGTGTTCCTGACCGTTGTTACTTTAACACAGTAACGCGGTTACCCGACCCTCCTTCCTTCTGCTGATAAGAAAAAGGAACTTTAGCATTCTCCCCTCCTCTCAGTCTCGGACACAGGCAGCGCAGGGGTTCGCTTGTAATCGAATACTACTCTAAATCCACCCCTTCCAAATTCGCTTTTTTTTTTTTTTCTTCAAAACAAGAAGGAAAAGATTGTCAACCGCCATCTTTGGCCACATAAGAGTAGTAATCATCTTACGACTGTCAGTGTATTTGATTTATTTTTATTAGTACTACACATCATTCTTGCCAAGTGCGTGTTTGCATTCAGCTCAAGCAGTATTTTCCTCTATTAGTGCTACAGTGCAATTTCTCATCCAAGTTCATATCTGTGAAAGTGTGTGCATTGCTTATTTTGAAAGAAATTTTAACGCTTACGAAGTATTTACCTCTTACATACCCCAGTCTGAACTAGTGCTATAGCACATACTCAATATATGTAAAGAAGATTTTTGAAATTTCACCATACATCTCCTTATTCATTATTAATACCGGAAGTTTGTGCATCGTGTTCTCGCAGTACGGTACATACTTTATCGGCAGTGTATGCGATTTGATTGTACATCTCCTCATTCAAGTTTAATGCTACGAAGAGCTCCAGTATTAATCATATTATTCAGTGCTTTGATATAGTGCGTGTGAATATTATTCAGTACTTACTTAGTGCAGTGAAAAGTGCGTGTATTGTGCTCAAGTATTCATCTTTTCTTCATCAAGCGCGTAATTTTTATTCAGTGCTTACCGTGAGTGTGTGCATACGTTATTGCTCTTTCTTTTTCTTTTCTTTCTTTCTTTCTTTTTTTTTTTTTTTTTTTTAATCTTTTCTTTCATAGTGCTACAGCGCAAACTCAATATTTATGCAAGATATCTTCATTCATCTCCTAATCAAATTTTCAGTGCTGTGAAAGTATAGTGTTTTTGCAGTAATCTCATCTTATAGTGCTATAGTGCATACTTTACTGTCAGTTTATGTGATTTGATTGCGCATCTTCTCCTTCGAGTTTAGTCCTAGAAAGTGTGTGCATCGTGTTCTAATAGTCATTTTGTTATTATTCAGTGCTGTGTAATAGTGTGCGTGATTATCAGTCTGTGCTTACTTAGAACTGTTTAGTATATAAGGTTAAAATGTGTGCGTCACATTTTATATAAAACAAATATATATATATATTTTCCTCTTATAGTGCTACAGCCCATACTCAATATACAAGAAAGTCTATTAGCTTATGAGGTTTCATTATAAATCACCTCATCCACTTTAGTGCCGTGAAAGTGCACACATTGTGTTCTCGCAACTATCTAATCTATTATTGCTACGGTACATGCTTAGTACTCTAGCCCAACTGCATGCGATCTGATTGTGCATCTCCTCATTCAAGTTTAGCGTCGTGAAGTGTGTTCATTGTGTTTCGCTTTCCTTACACTGCTATCGCGTAAACAGAGTATTCCTGGAATATTGCAGGTGCATGTGTATCCATCATTCATCTCATCATTCGTTTTTTATGCTCTGAAAGCATCTTCATTGTGTTCTCTTACTTACTATGCCTTCGGATACTCCCTCATCACCAGCCGGCACGGAGCATAATATTCAACATTCTCCCCCTTCTGTTAAAGGTGCTGCTAGCACATCGACACCTAACTCCAGGTTGGAAGCAATCAACCACATCTGTAACCAACTCCAGTTATTCATCTTACAATCAAAGGAATCTCGCAGACTAAATGCTTCTGAAAGAAAGCAATTTACATCTTTTGTGAACACCGTTCGCATAACGTTAACGGAACAAGAGGTTTATCTCGCCCAGCTACAGGGACAAGTCTTGGCTCTACAACAACAGCAACTCGCACACAGTTTACAGCCATCTCACGAGAATCCTCAACATTCCGAGTCTTTTCAAGCAGTGGAATCCTCAGCCCCAGAAGAACAGTCCACAAAAGAATATTCCTTCACTGAGGTGACACGAAAGAAGCGGAAAACTTCTCCACCTTCAAGATCTTCTCCAGTTCTCTCGGAGCACGTTCTATTATTAAGGTCAAAGAACTCCACACGGACACCCGAAGGGATTAAAGCTCAACTTTCGGCAGATTTGAAACCCTCCCAGCTAGGGATCACTTTAGTGCAGATTCGGCCGACGAGGTCCAGAGAGTTTCTCATCCGGTGTCGAGAAAAAGCTCACCTGCTACGCCTGAAACAGGCAATCGAGGACAGGCCAGCACTACTAGAGACACTTGAATTTCGGGAGCCCAAGCCAAAAAGAGAAAGTGTAATTATTTTTGGAGTACCTGAGAATCTAGGAAAAGAAGATCTAACAGCAGCACTTGTAGACCAACTGCCCAATTTCAATCCCAGTGCTTTTCAAATACGAGCAAGCCGTTCCGGGCAAAGCGGAAGGAAAAACTGGGTGATAGACATAGACCCTAAGTCAGCAGAACACCTAGTTAAGCTAGGCCGTCTTTTAGTGGGTTTTGAGTCTTGTCCTCTCCGTCCGTACATTAGGATCATACGCTGTTACAACTGCCAGGAGTTCGGTCACTATAGCAGGAACTGTAAAAACGCTCCAGTTTGCGCGAAGTGTGGTAACAGCCACCCGACGCAGGAGTGTAGCTCGGAAAAAGTGAGTTGCACTAATTGCTGCAGTAGTAATTCAGAAAAGGGGACCTCTTTCAGCACAGATCACCCAGCTACTTCAAGTTCCTGCCCAGTGTATGGAACCCATTTCGAGAGTCTGAGAAGGACCACTGCAAAGAACTAAACCAAGATGACACTAAACAAACATATAGCAGGTCTTCGATTTTTACAGTGTAACTTGCAGAAGTGCTATGCAGCAACCATAAATACGCTGCAAGTAATGACACATACTGCTGCCAATGTCGGAATCTTCCAAGAGCCATACGTTTACAACGGAGTGATTCCTAGTGTTCCAACACACAGCAGAACGTTTCTCTCAAAGAATCAGCTAGCTGCGATTATTTACAGTGGCCCTCTCTCCCCTCTCCTAATGAAAATCACAGAGCATACAGTCTCCATCAGACTAGACACTAGTAATTGCAGCATTGATATTATTGCTGTGTATCTACCCCCGAGCGAAGATATTACCTCTCTATTAGAGGAACTTAATTCTAACCTTCTAACTGGGGCATCACACTGTATCATAGCAGGAGACTTTAACGCCACCAGTCAACTATGGGGTGCTGACTCGGAGAACCGAAGGGGAATTGCGGTACTCGAATTCTTGGACAGTAAGCATTTCATTGTCATCAACGCTCAGGACTCACCGCCTACCTTTGAAACATCTAGAGCTCGAGGGTGGCCAGATCTAACAATATCAACTCCCAATACAACTCCGTACATACAAGATTGGACAGTGAGTGACCTGCCGTCACTCAGTGATCACAAAATTATTACTTACAGGCTGGATACTCCTATAGACTACATAATAAAGAAAAGATTCAAAACGGCATTTGGAGGACATTCCGTTTTACGGGAACACATTCGAGCGCACGTAGAGAAATTTATCAAAGATTTCAACAACTGCCAGGACAGAAACTCCTTAGATAATCTCTACGACTTACTAGTTACAAAAATAGTGCAAGCCGCCCACAAAGCATATCGTTTGAAATCTGTAAAGGCAAAACACTCGATATCCTGGTGGTCACCAGAGCTTAACACAGAGAGGAGCAGAGTTCGAGCACTTCGCAGAAAAGCACAATCCACGGTAGATCCATATCTACGGCAACTCAAAATGATAACATACAATAAAGCCAGAGCTTTATATAAAAGAAAAATTAAAGAGGCCAAGTTAATCTCATGGAGAACTTACTGTAGTAATGTCACTAAAGCCTTTGGACCTACTCAAAAGATAACATGTAACAAGGTGTTTCGTCGTACGACTCTTTCGCCTATGGTGAATAGCACTGCCTCATCCAACATCGAAGTAATCAGTGAGATCATAAATGCAGTTTTTCCTGATGATGATGAAGAGGATTTCTTAGAGGAGCAAGAGGAAGCGAGAAAAACCTACAGTATGAAATTTCGCCAAGTTACCAGAAGAGACGAACTCCCTCCTACGCAAATGGAAGTGGATAACATCATACGTACTCTGGCACCCAAAAAAGCTCCAGGTCCGGATGGAATTGATAATATCATCATTAGAGAGATACACCGGGAATTCCCAAAACTATTCCTAGCGGTCATTTCAGCTTGCTGGAAACATCAGTACTTTCCTAAAAATATGAAGTTGGCAGAAGTGGCGTTATTCCTAAAATCAGGCAAAACTCCGGCAGAACCTACATCTTACAGGCCAGTCTGTCTACTGCCAGCGCTCGGTAAGGTATTGGAAAGAGTAATTCTTTACAGATTGGACTTCTTCCTGCAAAGGAACAACGCTCTGCATCCCAACCAATATGGATTCCGAATGGGCAACTCAACTGAACATGCCATAAAAGACTTAATGGCCACTATCAAACAGAACAAGGATAACAATTTGCCCTCACTGGCAATAGCCATTGACATAAAGGGAGCCTTTGACTCCCTTTGGTGGCCAGACGTAATAAATTTGCTGCACAACATGGCGTGCCCAACAGCCATTATTACCATCCTTCGCTCGTACCTTCAAGATCGAAGTGTACAAGTAACATCAGACAGCGGCATTTATGTCAAAAATGTCTTTAGAGGATGCCCACAGGGGTCATGCCTTGGACCAACACTGTGGAATATAGTGGCAAACTCGGCATTTCGTCAGTTTGAGAGCGTAGAATACGCTCGAATCATAGCCTATGCGGACGATTTTATGCTAGTTGTAGCAGGAAGGAGTAACCTCGAAATGAGATCTCAATACTGTCTTGATCTGTTCTCCCAATGGGCCAGAGCACATAAGCTTCAGACTAAAGCTTTGCTCATAGGACGCAGCAGGCAGCTAAGACGCAACCCAAGCATTAAACTCCATGGGATACCGGTAAAATGTTTCCCCCAATTGAAATATCTTGGGCTATTACTCGACAACAGACTTTCTTGGATGCCACATGTCAGGAATCTTAAGACTCGAATTAGCATCCTAAGCAACAACATGAGACGCATGACTTCACATAAATGGGGTATCTCATCTAAGCTACTAAAAATTTGGCATAGAACCATTACAGAAAGATTAATAACTTATGGAGCAGCAATCTGGGGTGGCGAACTTACCTCTCATATGAAAAGATCCCTGCTCTCTATTCAGAGACAGCAGCTACTTCAAGTATGCAGGGCCTACCGTACCACGTCAACACTAGCCCTACAACAACTAGCAGGAATTCCTCCCCTAGATTTGATAGTAGAAAGGGAGGCAGCTATCGTAAGGGTTACCAGACTGGGTCAAACTTCAACACTCTGGGGTCATAGTTATCACCACTCGGACTACGAGGAGCAAAACAACTGCAATAACTTTCATCCAGCAGCTTTTAATCTCTCTGACGGTATCAGTATAAACGACCAACCAATTCAGAGGTACAGTAAGAACCTTTTCACAGATGGCTCCAAAACTGAGAACGGCACGGGCAGCGCCTTCTGTAGACTAGAAAATGGAGTTGTAACATTCGAGTGGAAAGGGAAATTAGGCTTGAACAACTCGGTATACCAAGCAGAGCTTCTAGCTATCAGTGCTGCAATTAGATATGCGAACACATGTCAACAGGAGAAATTCTCCATACTCAGCGATTCTGCATCAAGTCTAACGGCTATCGCAAGTCAAAACAGCCGTAGTCCGTTGGTATACAGAATTCAGAAACAGCTTCTGACAATGCCTATTTCGCAAAGACCCACTTTAAAATGGGTTCCCGCTCACACAGGGATTCAAGGCAATGAAGCCGCTGACCTACTGGCCAAGCAGGCAGCCAACTGTACGGATATATTAGAAAGACCAACTAAACTTCCTTGGTCTCATATTAAGCGAACAACTTTGACAAGTCTGCTACAAAATTGGCAAAGTAGATGGACAGAGGCAGAGGTAGGACGAAGGACATTTCGCTTACTGCCAAAAGTTAACATGGAAATAAAGACCCACTGTGCTAGCCTAACACAGTTCTTGACAGGTCATGGACCATTCCCAGTATACCTGAACAGATTCAGACTTAGGGATACTCCTTTCTGCGAATGCGGAGAGGAAGGCGACACGGACCATTATTACTTCCATTGTGTACATACAAGAACCTGGCACTTGAAGAAACCAGCGGACTGTGCCTGGGCAATGTGGACGACTAACACACTCAAAAACAGAATAGCCCTTGATAAAATAGAGAAAATCTCAGAACACTGCCTAAGCAGAAACAACCGTGGATAATATTATAATGTTTCAAAAGTTCAGAACTTAAAGCAGATAACCAGAATAACGCTTAATGCCTTGCAGTTAACAATATGTAAAAACTGTTATTAGTTTATAATATTCAACCTTGTTACTCTGGAGTCTTCCCCGCCGTGATGGTATATAATTCCGTTTGGTTCATGTCCGTGGTCGGAAGCCATCATAGCGGTGCACTCACTCACTCACTCTTTATTGGAGTTATACGAATCAAAAATATTAGAATTTAAAAAGGAATTAAGTAACATTTTCGATTCTTTATTTGCACATTGTGAAGAAAAGGACACTGACGAATTCATTAAGGAAAAGGAAAATGTAGTAGATAATCTCGATGAAATTCATTTGAAAATTAAAAGAAAAATTTCTGAGATCCGTTCTCAAAGGAATAGCTGCTCAAATGAAAACGGTTCGAGTAAAGACATAATTGTTTCGGATATAAAATTGCCTAAATTGTCTCTTCCAGTATTTAGTGGGAAAATCGAAGAATGGATTGAATTTGAGGATTTATTTTCCGCAGCTGTGCATAAAAATAGCAAATTAACTAATGCGCAAAAATTGCAATATTTAAAGAGTTCGTGTAAGGCAGACGCTTTAAATATTATTCAGTCCATTCCAATTTCAGATTCGAATTATGACATAGCATGGAATCTGTTGGTTGAGCGCTATTGCAACAAAAAAGATTTGATTAATTCTATCATAAAGAAATTAATTTATATACCTCAAACGAGTGATTCTACTTCGTCGCTTTTAAAATTTATCGATAAGGTGCATGAATGTTTACGATCCTTGGAAGCATTGGAGCAAAAGGTGGAAGAATTTTCAGACACGTTAATTGTTCATTTATTAGTTGAAAAGTTGGATAGAAATACTCGGTGTTGGTGGGAAAGGTCACTTAAAAAAGACGAGATGGGAACGGTTAAACAACTGACATGTTTTTTGAAGGAACACGCTCGCACCCTATCACATTACAAACCTCCGCATGGGGAATCGAAACGCTCATTTAATACCAAAGCTCTTACATCACTTTCGAAAAATTCAAAAAATTGTCCTTATTGTAAAGCTGATCATTTATTGTTGAAATGTGCGCAATTCTTAAATCTAACAGTCAAGAAACGATTTGAATTTGTAAACACAAAAAAACTATGTTTCAATTGTTTATCTTCGGTCCACACAATCAAGGACTGTAAAAGTTCTAATACATGCAGAAAATGTCAGAAATTTCACAATTCGCTCTTACATTTTGATCGAAATGAAGAAAATTTCGATAAAGCAAATGGCACATCGAATCAAATCACAAACAAGACTAATAAATTAAGCAGTAATCTTTCTCCAAATGCTGATACATTTACTCCAATGGCAAGCAGCCAAAAGGTTAGTGACACTAATGAAACCAACCAAGCAAAGTCCATTAACGGTACTGCGCTGAATATTTTCAGTTCTTTTAATAAACAAGTTCTACTTTCAACTGCAATTATTTTCGTTAAGGGTAATGATGGAAAATTTATCTCGCTGAGAGCCTTGCTGGATTCCGGTTCTCAAAATAATTTCATTACTAAAGAAGGTGCTGAGTTATTGAATTTGAAGAAAAGAAAAATAAACGCTTCTATTTCAGGTATCAATGGTACAGTTATGAGTGTTAAGGAAAAAGCTATAGCAACCATCGCTAACGCTACTAGAGATTTTATTCGTACCTTACAATTTTTTGTTGTTTCAAAAATAACTCGCGTAACGCCTGCTAGATATATAAACATTTATGATGTTAAGCAGTTGCAACTCATTGGTTTAGCTGATCCAGAGTTTTATAAACCTGGTCAAATACATGTTTTATTATCTAACGAAATATTTTTTGATTTACTGGGAACAAATAGAATAAATATGCAAGACCTGATTCTCCATCAGTCAGTTTTTGGATACATCGTTAGCGGGTCAGTGCGCATGCCGCAGCAAGGCAGTGTTGATAATTTTTGTGGGTTTGTGGAAAATGGGGATAATTTATCTGACAACATGAGAAGGTTTTGGGAGATTGAAGGTATTAATGAAGCAAAAAAAGTGAAAAGTCAGGAAGAGGAATTTTGTGAACAGCACTTTCTTCGTACACACACGAGGCAAGATAATGGCAGATATGTAGTGGAAATGCCAATTAAGGAGGAAGGACTTAGCCTTTTAGGGGAATCGAGAGAAAACGCTAGCAAAAGACTGAATTATCTACTTAAACGCTTCACTCGCAATCCCGCAATGAAACACTTATACGAAGATTTTATTAAGGAATACAATAAATTAGGCCATTCCGAAGAAATTCATGAAGGGGATAGCTCTAGTTTCTCATATTATCTTCCTCACCATGGGGTTTTCAGACCCGAGAAACCTAGCACTAAACTTAGGGTAGTGTTCGATGCCACTGCTCCTACGACTACTGGAATTTCGTTAAACGATATTCTGCTGAATGGAGGGTTAGTTCAAGACGAACTATTTGATATTATTTGCAGATTTCGAACGCATAAAATTGCCTTCACAGCAGACATTGTAAAAATGTATCGTCAGATTTTGATTAAAGAACATCAAAGAGATTTATTACGCATCTTATGGAAGAGTAGTGAAGAAGAACCAGTTAAGGTCTATAGACTGAAGACTATAACTTACGGTACTTCCAACGCACCATATCTAGCAACACGCACACTTAATCAATTAGCAGAAGACGAGAAAAATAATTTTTCGTTAGCAGCGCCAATAGTACAAAGGGATTTTTATGTCGATGACGTACTCACAGGAGCTCATACTCTAATAGAGGCTAAAGAATTACAGTCGCAATTGATTAACCTATTATCACGTGGAGGAATGCGTCAGCACAGATGGTGTGCTAATCATCCTGATCTTTTGCAGTTTCCGGATGGACAAGAGGAATATTCTTTCAGTAATTTCGATGACGATCAGAGCATCAAAACTTTAGGATTATTATGGAATCCAAAGATAGATTGTTTTTCGTACAAATCAACCATCAAGAAACCAACTACTTACACAAAGAGAACAGTGTTGTCTGATATTGCTCGCATTTATGATCCATTAGGACTGCTTGGTCCAGGGATAACAAAAGCAAAAAACTTCATCCAAAGACTTTGGTTATTGAAGCTTGATTGGAACGATCCGCTACCCGAAAGGATAATTAAGGATTGGCAATTTTTTATTGATTCAATGCAATCTATCAACAATTTGAAAGTCAGTAGATATGTTTTACAGGATAGTTTTTCTGATATACAAATTCATGGATTTTCAGATGCATCAGAACACGCATACGGAGTAGCCATCTATTTACGCTGTAGAAGTGACAATAATTTATCTTAACATTTGCTTTGCAGCAAGTCCAGAGTAGCTCCACTAAAATCGCTGACAGTACCTCGACTGGAACTCTGCGCAGCTGTACTGCTAGCACAGCTTGTTGCAAAGGTGGTGCCTTTATTGAAATTGGACATCAGCAAAATATGTCTGTGGTGTGACTCAACCATAGTATTAGCGTGGTTTCAGAATCCTCCGCATGTACTAAAATCTTTTGTTGCTAATCGAGTGTTGCAGATCCAAGAGCTAACACATACATGCCAGTGGAATTATGTGCGTTCAGAGGAGAACCCAGCAGACCTTATTTCCCGAGGACTGAGTTTTGACAAGCTGCATGATGCTGATCTGTGGTGGAAAGGTCCTCCATTCTTGAGTGAGGGTATCATACCGAACAAGAACATTATTGACTTTGAACAATTAGAAAAAACAGAGACATTTTCTAATGAACTGAGAAAAAGAACTGACATTGCTTGTTTATGCACTTTGCCTTCAAAATTTATTGATAATGTCCTAGATATCACTAACAATTATTTAAAATTATTACGTGTTGTTAGTTATATTTTCAGGTTCATTTGGAACTCTAGGTGTGCAAAACAGAAAGGAGCACAGAGAAGAACAGGAGGAGTAAGTTCAAAGGAGTTAAATGAGGCAGAATCCTTTTTAGTAAGAGAGGTTCAAAAATGTAGTTTTTATTCAGATTACAACTCCCTCGCACAAGGTAAACCCATTAATAATAAAAGTAATTTACTTTCTTTGAACCCTTTTTTGGATGCAAATAATGTAATGAGAGTAGGAGGCCGATTACAAGGGGCCAATGTAATGTTTTCACAAAAACATCAAATAATTTTGCCTGTTAAATGCAAACTAACTAAGTTGATTGCTGAGCATTATCATCAGAAATATTTACACGTAGGTTCGCAAGCATTATTGTGTTTTATGAGACAGAAATTTTGGCCATTACAAGGTAGGAATTTAACTAGAAAGATTACCCATGAATGTATAATTTGTAGTAAAAGTAAACCAGTCACTATCGAACAAATTATGGGGTCATTACCTGCAGAGCGCGTAAATCCAAGCTCACCCTTTAATCATGTCGGCACCGATTTTTGCGGTCCATTTCTTATTAGGTACAAGGGACAGAGGAAAGGAACTCTTCATAAGGTATATTTAGCTCTTTTCATTTGCCTTATAACAAAGGCAGTGCATCTCGAACTAGTGAGTGAACTCACCACTGACGCATTTATTGCCACCTTAAAGAGATTTATTGCTAGGGGAAAATGCTCAATCATTTTCTCAGACAATGCAAAAAACTTCGTTGGCGCAAATGCCGAATTGCAAAGAATTAACAATTTAATTAGAAATCCTGACAAAAAATTAGCATATTATTTAGGTGAAGAAGGAATAGTATGGAAGTTTAGTCCCCCACGGACACTTAATTTTGGTGGACTATGGGAATCTGGAATAAAATCCGTGAAATATCACTTAAAGCGGATTGTAGGTAATGCAAGGTTGACTTTCGAGGAGTTATTAACTGTAGTAACTCAGATAGAGTCTGTTTTAAATTCTCGCCCTATTACTCCCTTATCTTCCGATGTAAATGATTTAGAGGCATTAACACCAAGTCATTTTCTCATTGGAAGACCCTTGAATGCTATAGTAGAACCCGAATTAATTGATATACCTGAAAACAGACTCTCAAGATGGAAACGAACTACCAGATTTGTCCAGTTGATATGGAATCGTTGGCATAGGGACTATTTAAACACACTACAACAGCGTTTAAAATGGAAGGTAGAACAAACGAATATTAAAATAGGTATGCTAGTACTAGTTAAGGAGGATGAGCTTCCTGTCTGTAGATGGGTGTTAGGGCGCATTACAAGAATTTTTCCTGGAGTTGACGGTAAGGTTAGAGTAGTAGAAATACAGACAGCAAAGGGCATCATTAAGCGTGGAATTACAAAAATTGCAATTTTACCCCAAGAAGAAGCTTCCTAAGTTAGTTAAGTGTTAGCTTATTATTATAAAACTTGTATTGTACATTGTATTGTGTATAAAATTTTGTATTGAAAATTGAATATTATTATTTTGAATTAAGAGATGTTATTCGTATTGCATTATTGTATAAGGTAGTAATTGTACAATTTTGTGGGTTATTATGAGTATTATCACACGAAATTATTGAAGTAACCCTTCAATGCCGGGGGGGTATGTTAAGTCATTAAGACTATTTAACTGTAAGATTACGTCATTTTTTCTCTTCTTGGCGCCTTGCAAGGCGCAGATGTTCATTACAGCAACCCTGTAAACGCTATACTCAGTTTTTGTTTTATTGCTGCTGTTGTTAGTAGCAAGTCATCGCTTGAAAGATGGCACGCATTTGATTAAAGTTGTCGAATAAAATATTTAGTACAGTCCACTTCTAGTTAATTTGAAATTGTTGTATAACAACACACGCATCGCATGAACAGTAGCCATTCAGAGAACTCAATATGGGACTGGTTTGAAACTACGACCTAAGTTTCATGGACCGTATAAAATCATAGCTGTTCGATCAAATGATAGATATGAAGTCGAGAAAGTAGGATGCCATGAAGGACCAAATTTGACATCTACTGCGGCCGACCATATGAAGCCATGGTCAAACTGATTTAATGCTTGTATCAGCTCAAAACCTAAGGACCTGATACTCTCTTTTTTTCTTTGTTTTTTTTTATTATCTTTGCAGGTACATGATAGTGATGTCCATTCAACAGACATCGAGGACGATGCCTCTTCAGGCTGGCCGAAGCTGTGGGAGTCATCAACGTCCAATGCTGAATTAGAATACCAGGATTATGACGTCATCAGTATAGCATCACCCAGCGCAGTAAGAATCATCCCAGACAGCGCTGAGACCTGGTCGAGAGTGGAGGGCAGACGTGAGCAGACGGCTCACACGTCTTCAAGAGTTTATAAACTTATATTGTGCTTTCGATGTTATGCCTTTACATCATTATGTTAATCCTGCATACCGTTAACTTCATCTTTATATACTTTTCTTAATTACTTTTATTTCTTCCTATTAAATAAACCATTTAAATATTACTTCGTGCTCTCATGCTGTGAATTAAGTCAAATTCTACATGTATTAGTTAAAATTTTAAAAAAATTTAAATCATAAGGATATAAATGTTGTTACGATTAACTTTTTATTTTGTTTAATTGTCTTATTTCCAAGGTCTTTTATGAAGTTTTGCACATCACGAAATGTTAAATCAGTACTCCTTGTTTCTTCAAATTTGATTGTTTTAATTTAATAAGTGTAGAAACAAATAACATAAGGAAATGTAAAAGTGTAGAAACAAGTCAAATGTAAAATGTAATGTTAAAATATATTGAAATGTTTTAGAAATATTTTAAACAAAAACTATAAAAACACAAATTAATTATTCATAATATAATGATTCAAATCGACTCCTCGACGGGTATTAAATTAAAACAATCAAATTTGAAGAAACAAGGAGTACTGATTTAACATTTCGTGATGTGCAAAACTTCATAAAAGATCTTGGAAATAAGACAATTAAACAAAATAAAAAGTTAATCGTAACAACATTTATATCTTGCTATACGAGAACTAGAAAAAACCTTTTAAGGAATTCTATTGATCTCTTTATGCATTTATTATCAATATACCCCTTCTATTGTAAATTAGAATGTTAACACAAACAGATACCGATTAGTAATCGAAGACGTTTTACCCGGTCTATTGTTAAAAACGTTAAAACAAAAGAGCAGTTTGAAGGAGGTGAATGTTTACGCGCAGTGGGTTTTGAGGGTAGTCAGACACGGGGCCCTTTCTTACTGGAACAACAAACACGATTTGCGCCAAGTATACTCTTTGGTTAATTTTAAATCTAATATTAATATTATAATTTGAAATTTAATGTTAATTTAGTAGTAAATCATAGTGAAGTAAAGTATTAAATTTTCGCTAGGAAATATCCAGGCCAGAGATTTATTTCTGCGGGCACGGCGCGATGAAATAGTGAACAGCTTGATAACAATGAAGAAGGGGCCACTTTTCAATAATATTGGAGTGGGAGATAGCAATTATATGGCAGCGCGTCCTTCCTACAGGGGAATCAAGTGGGATAATCAAGAATTTCCTAATAATCGAGAATGGTGGCGTGAGCTGCCTATTATAGAAATCAGAAATAATTTAAAGCTTTGCTTGTCTTAAAAATTCTATTTTTAAATTTTTTTAATAACCAAAATAAAATATATTTGCTAAACTAGCCCTTCACCATAGTGTTTCTATAAAAAGTATAATTCAAGGAAAACTATAATTTTATTGCATTATTCAGATTTTTCATGACAGGAAAAGAAACTTTGTGTAGTGGTAAGAGCAAAACGATTTTATAAGGGAAGGAATGTAGCATGATGTGCTGAGTGAAATAATAATGTGAAAGTATTAGGAATTTAAAAGCATTAGGAAGAGTGAGATTGGAAAATTTATATGAACACAAACAAGAAAATTTATTAATAATGTGAAAGTGCTCAAAGGAACAACTCAGTTGATTAAATGAAGAAGCTTTACGAACAATTTTTTGCAGATCCCATATTAAAATGTAACTAAGTGACCTTCGTACTCAACTAATTTTTTTTTTAATTAGCAGCCCCCATCTTTTTTGTTTTTTAAATTGCTTAAGATGACTTTTTAATAGACCTTTCCTTATCTTCCCATTGACAACCTACCAATGTCTGCATCGCTCCAGAATTCTAACAGCGGTATGTCTGACAATGAGGATATATTATTGCCATAAAATTAATTAAGTCTAATGAAAAAAAATGAGAAAATATAAGTTGGTACTTTCACAGACTGATAATTTTGGTGCTGTGTTGAAGAAATTTTCATTAAAATGTTCTCAAATTTATTTGTCTTTACTCCCTTTGCGGCGGTAATATCTGAGCAGCTCTTTTTTGAAGGTTCCCGTTTTTTATGTGTTTCGTCGTCTTCTGATGCAAGAACTAATTACAAACTCCAAATCAAGTCTAAAAAAGTAGCCAAAAATTGATTCATAGTTCCTGTCAAGAACAAAACTTAAGCACATATTTAAGTAAAGATTTAAATATCCTTGCAAAAGAAGAGAATCCCCCGCACATCAGCTGCTTTTCATAATTAAACAACTCAAAAATTAATTAAGAATAACAGTACCATAATAAGGGCTATAAAAATAAGAAATAAAAAATAAAAATATAATTGTAAGTCCTTGAAATCAGCCAAACTGCACATGAATAAGGCCAGGCAAGAATTAAATTTAACTTACATGTTTCTTAAATTTAAGTGAACAGTAAACGGGCAGTGTATTCCGACGCTCGCAGTAAGAGAATGTTAGGAGATTGTTGGAGAAGAAGAGATGGTGGTGTCACTCAATTAGCCGGCTCTGTGAGGTCAGATGTTTATCCTTAGATGTTGGTAAATTGTGCATTTTTTTTTTTTTTTTGCTTTAACATGATTGAATTGTGATGTTCTCATATTCTCATTACGTGTTTTATGTTTTAGGTAATCTGCATGCAATAGTTGTAAAACTATCAACAGTTTTTAAAGTGCCTAAGCCTAACGAGACCATTTGTTTACATCCCTGACTCTAAGAAGAATAGTGAATTAAGTAAAGATGGTGCACCAATTTTAGTGTCCTTTTGCCAAGTGTGGTCGAAAGTTAACATTCACTTTTCGGCACCGAAAATTTTGTCTTCGTGCACGCTGGTGGAATTCCTTGAGAAACCATAATTTGTATTGTAAAAACTGATTTCTTAACTGTCTTTAACTTTATATGGTGTTTCGGGTATTTCTCTGTTGTACATTTTTTAATAAAGGTTGAGTTTGAGAATTTTAAGCCCTTCTCAAAACTTTCATTATATAATTTAAGAACATTCAGTTTCATGGAAAGAGTGACTCCAAGAAGGCCTGAAGGAAATTCTTTATCGTATAGAAAAACTCTATGAAATATTTAGTGCATATTCAATGCATTAACATTTTAGTTTTTTACGACAATAATTTTTAAACAAGAATCATGCGCTTAAAAAACTGCATTTAGAAATAAGCTGTTACAGAGAGTGTCGTTTGCCCTGGGTTAAAACAATTTTGATAATTTTTTTTTCATAACAGTCGAATTGCTTATGGTGCTCTGCTTCTTCCTAGTAGCCTTAATTCTTCTTTATATCTCGAATTTATCATGAAAGTAAATTCTTGGTTCCGTTATAACAGTTTTATCTCAGTCTTCTTGGGTCGTTTTCTAAAGTCCGTAGAATGTTCATAGGCGATGTTTTCCTAAGACTCCTTTAAAAAATCGAAAGCTCAAAAGTCGGCATTCTATGTTTAGAAATCTATGTTTCTAATTTATATTATAACAATTATTGCCATAACACGTTATTTTTCATCCTCTTGTTCTACAGATGTAATAGGTTTTCCAAATTTTGGAGATTTAAATCCTATAGTTTCATTCCTGTTAGTTACTAATATATTATACGCCGAAGTCTTTTGAGCAGACAGAGAGCGTTATTTACTGCACAGTCTTCCGCGATCTTTCGTGGAATTATTGCATTAATTCGTGTGATTTTTGGAGTTTTGCACATATTACATTTAGTGATATAATGAATTTAAGCCATTGATTATTTCTGGTCTATTTTAATGGTTTCACATGTCTGTTTGTTTCGGAAGACCAACTGTTTGGAACAAATTTTCTACTTGTTACAACAGCCAATCATCATAGACCGCTTTGAGGTTAACACAGGGAAAACTGGTTTCCCAGCGCTCGAAGCTGATAGCTGATTGGTTGAAAACGAGCAACTTGCAGTTTTTTTTGGAAAGGAAGGAAAAAGTCACAGGTCTTTCTTTCAATAGTAAACCAGACAAAAAAAAATTGTCCGAAACAGTTGTTCGTGTGAAACAAAAAAGGCACGCTAAGAAGGCGGGAGAAATACCTTATATACTATCCCTTAAAAGGACAGCTACGGATTAGAGGACCCAATCGCCAAATCCTGGTGGTAAAGAAACATCCTTCACCAACTTTTAGTTTGGGCGCCACTGTAGAGTTATTAGGTTTTACGCCACTGTAGAGTTACCAGGAGATGTGAAAAATGAGCAACGCCTTCGCCGAGAATCGAACCGCGGCCTCTGGAATACGCGCCCAACATGCAGACCACTATACAACGAAGGTACACTAAGGAGGCTGAAACTCTACCTTATATACTCCTCCTTTTAAAGGGCTACAGTGGTTTTAAGGGGACTCAATCGTCAAATCCTGGATGTGGAAAATTATCAACCACGACGCTTTTAGTTCGGTTGCCACTAAAGAAACATTAGGTTATTTCGAAGCAGGTGAGATGAAAAATAAGCAACGTGTTCGCATTGGATCGAACCACGGATCTCTGGAATATGCGCCCAGCTTACGAACCACTACACCACGAAGGCACGCTAAAAAGGAGGGAGAAATGCCTGAATTATATTCCCCTTTTTAAAGGGCGACTAGGGATTAGGGGACCCAATTGCCAAATGCTGGTGCTGAAGAATCACCACTCACCCCCTTTTAGTTCGGGCGCCACTGTAGAGTCATTAGGATTTGTTTGATAACAGGAGATGTGAAAATTTAGCAACGCCTTCGCAAATAAATCGAACCGTGGATCTCTGGAATACACGCCCAGCGTGCAGACCACTACATCACGAAGGTACGCTAAGAAGGTGGGAGAAATATCTTAAAATATATTTATAATCATTATCTTTCAAACCTATTAAATGCATATATCACATTTTCTGTTTTGCAGCTTAACCGTTTTTTATTAAATTAAAAATAAATAAATAAAGGTATAATACAGGAAATAACAGAAGAAAATAAAATAATATTAGTAAATGTACTTCTTGTATTTTACTTTGATTTCTGACGTACACGTGCCTCATGCATGTACAGGAATATTAAAACAATTTTGAAATTCTTCCTATAGGTTTTCATAATAATGCAACAATAAAATCCACATTTTGCTTATATCTAATAATATGAGAAAATATATTGAATTGAACATAAAAGGCTATATCTATGTTATCTATGTTAACCAAAAAATAAAACTGGAAACAAAAATGAAAGAAGGCGAAAAACAGTTTTCTATTCTTTCATTTTTTGTTCGGAAACTCTTTTTTTACAACTCTTTTTTTACACGGTAGATACGTTCCTAAGGAAACCGTGTCATAGAAAAAATCGTGTAAAAATATATGCGACATATGTTAAATTTGGGAACATATTTTACAATTTTAAAAAATCAAATTTATGAGATTTATCAAAGAATGTTTTGAGTTGAAGAATTCTTTTTTGCACATTCAGCAGCTACAACAATAAACTTAGATCCTTCGTTCAATTCTTTCAATCGTTGTGTGAATTTTAATAATACAGTTTTGGGCTTTAATTCGTCGTGTTAAATGTTAAAGACAGCAACCAACAGACATTTAAGTAAATGTATCGCAAAACATCTCGCGCAGTAACATTATAAAACTTAGAATTTCTACTCAGTTTAAATATAATTTAAAGTTTCTTCAAATACGAAACTGTAGAGATCTGTAATTTGGTTTCTAGACAGAGACGCAGTCATTATTACGCTATAAAAAAACGTGCAAAGGCCTAAAACAAGTAAACAATGTAAACTTTGATTTGCTCAGCGTCTTCTAGGATTGAGCCTTAATTTTTTGCAATTTAATTTCTATTTTAAACAAATTTTAGTAGAGAAAATCTTTTATTTTAGGTTTAATTTCTATTTTAAACAAATTTTAGTAAAGAAAATCTTTTATTTTAGGTTTAACAGAGTTATTTTAACAAACGATGTTTATTTACTATCGATTTTACCAAAGCATGAGGAATGCCCGTACAGTTACGAAGCTGGAATTATTAATGTTGGTGAAGATTAGTACTTTATGCCGTTTTAAAAACCTATTCTCTTAGAATTAGTAGACACGGTTTGTACCAATTCTTCCGCAATAAAATTCAAAGTTTAATACTTTCACTTTCGTTTTTTCTTAACTGCATTTCATTGTGAGATATGCTTCTATTATAATCTCCTGATTTCACTCAATCGACATCTTTACTGAAACCTTTTTTTATTAGAAACATGACGACACGTTAAAATCAAATTAAAAAGAGACAGAGGAGAATCAATCATCACTTAGAGCATGGATTTTCTAGGCGCGTTTAATTTATAATTGCATTACAACAAAAGCAAATCAATACATCAATTCCTATAATAAATTTTATTGTAACAATAGTGTAACGGGTAAGGTGAAAGCGTAAATTTTCTAAGACGAAAATTCATTAATAATTTTCTTATAATAGAATCTTTCTCTCAAATTTGATCTTGCAGATATTTGCAACAGTTTTTCTTAAATTTGTTCTGGCAGGGTCATAGTTCCGTCGACTGCATCTGAAACACCATTTGTTTACAGTAACACAGTACAACGTTCACTTAAAATCAGCGATTACCGAGAACAGAGGTTTCTCGAAATGCTCTGCGACGCATACTTCTCACGCATGTTGAATGAGCTATAAAACACAATCGTCTCAGAATGTTTTACCGGTTTCATAACCCTTCTAATGTAAACTGAGATTTGAGTTTCGAGACTGCAGGTCATTTTTGTGGTTTTATATGCTTTTCCAAAAATCTGTATCATGACTAACCTTTTTTTCCCTAAATTCTCTCTAAAAGAATTATCAGCAAATTGTTTTCATATTTTATTTTTGCAGCTTCCTTGAAGATGCTTAGAAATAATTTAAAGTTTTTCATTGTGTAAAGAGCAAAGGGATTCCTTTTGGATTGAACTGAAAAGACTCTTTCACAATGTAGCAATGAAATAGTGCAGACAGATATTCGTTCAAAATGTTGTAAAATGGAAAGGTCGGAAATGCACTAAATTTTGAAACTACTCTCGTCTGGTCTAGAAGGCAACTTTTGATGTAGTGCTTTGAATCATACAATCGAAATCCATTATTCCGGACACCTTGAATGACAAAATTTCATTTTCCCAGTGCGAATAAACTGAATTCTTTTTTTAAATGATTGTGAATCTTGGTTCTTCTTTTAGCTTTATTTCCGATTGCTTTCTGAGATTATTTTATTAACTGTCTTCAAATTCTTCTTCCGCATATTAAAAAAAATCCGAAGATTTAAGCTACCTTCTCTTAGAACTAAACCAAATGCAATTCTCTAAAGGAATTGTATTTCTTTGTCCATTCAAACCACGTGATGCTGCATGTTAGCAGATTTGCACTACTGTGATGTAGCCGTTCCTCAATAGACACTAATGCCGGTTAGCTTTAAAAGGATTTATTAACAGAGCACACAGGAACGGTTACAAACAAAAGAAATATACATAAAAATGAAACAAATACCAAATGGAACATCAAACATTTGAATAACATAACATAGTAAACTATCATCATGGCCGCTGGAGGTCGACTGACGTTTTTTCATATCGCCACGAGATCGCGTTTAAATAAAATAGTTCGGTTACAGTTCATGACTTCATGGCGTTGAATAAAATAGTTCAATTACACTTAAATAGTTCTGTTATATCCTCCCCCTTTGACTTCGTAGACGTCTCGGAAAGAAGTCAGGAACTGACATTTGTCTACTTTGTGCAGCGGGCGGAGAATCAGATGGATGGGCTCCAGTTTGACGAGCAGTAGATTTTGCGTCACCAGCACCTTGTGCAACAGGTGCAGATTCGAGTGGTATTACAAGTTTCGGGCGTCCTCTTTTCTTTAAGGGAACCACTGGAGTTATACGAGCTGAGTTTTGAAACTTATTTCGATCTTGATATGGTTTCAAGGCTGAAACATGATACTTGCCGATAATTTTGTCTGGTTCGTGAGGATCGGCAATATCATAATTGGTTGGAGATCTTGTAGTCACTATCATATAAGGACCATCTCTCTTCGGCATGAATTTACCAGTTTTCTTCAATGGACTTTTGCTGATTGGGTGGAGGGTGACCCAAACTTTATCTCCAGGAACGAATTTCGGGTTTTTCTCTTCGTTTTTTTGTCAGCATATCGTTTCTGCTTATCTTGATGCATTTCGACTCTTTCTCGTACCTGTTGTACATTTCTTGCAAAACGTTTCAAACATGGAGTAATTTCGGGAACAAAATTACCGTTCTCAATTACGGCTTTTATATCATGCTTTACATCATCTAAGGTTCGTAACTCTCGCGCAAATTGAAGAAAAGAAGCAGAATGTCCAGTTGAATCACATTTGGCTGTATTCAAGGCAAACCTTATTAATGGCAGTTTATCCTTCCATGACTGATGGTCGTTACCAACAAGTATTGCTAAACGTGGTTTCAGATCTCTATTCTTCCTTTCAACTGGGTTAAATTGTGGGTGATAGACAGGAGTAAGACTTTGATCAATGTTCAAGATATAGCATAGTTGTTGCATAACAGCACTAGTAAACTGGGTACCATTATCACTTATTATTTGCCTGGGTAACCCAAATCGAAGGGCGACTTCCTCCAAAAGAATAGTGGCACATTCTGTGGCCGTGGCTTCCTTTAATGCAAATAGTTCTGTCCACTTCGAGGCACAGTCCTGCACAATAAAAATCCATTTTTCACCAGACGGTGTTTCAGGAAGGGGACCGAAAAGATCAATTGACAAGGTCTCAAAACGTTGAGCATAGACTGGAGTTTGAAGTAAGCCAGATGGCTTTTGATTAATGGCTTCTCCCCCTACTTTGAAGACAGTGTGATAGTTGTTAAGCAATGCATCAGTTGCAAGCCGTTGGGCTGTAGTTAATTGTTGCCCTTCATGTTCTCGTAGTCGGCAGTTGTTTACAACAACTGGGTTTCTTCGAGTACTTGGGATTGATGAGGTTTCCCGAAGCTATATTTTCTTCGAGGTTCATCAGAAAAGTTCCACTTATTTTCAGCAAGATTCAAAACAATTTTAGCTTTTTGAAGAAAGTCAATTCCTAACAGAGTCGAGTTATTTTTGGCATCAGGCAACACAAGGAGCGGAGTTTTAAACTCTCTGCCTTCGAGAAGGATAATTTGTTCGGTGCGAAGTACCTCTTTTAATCAAACCATCAGCGAAAGACAGATACCAAAACCATCAGCGAAAGACAGCTGTAGTGTTGTCTTTTCGAATACTGCATCTTGTTTCTGCAGAATATGATAAAGGGATTCACTTGCGATTGAGTGAATAGAACCACTGTCGGCGAAAGCTGTACCGGAAACACCACCGATACTAATTCGAAATACAGCAGTCCGAGCGGAAGATAAACAGGATAGGATTTGGATAGTGCCAAAATTCACCAAATATTGCTGACCACGATTTAAAAAGATTTTATGAGTTCCCTGTATGTCACTTGTTCGATTTTCTACTTTGTGTTTGGATGGATTAGTCGGTTTGTAAGAATAGTTTCGCCTGCCAAGAAGTGGAGTTTTGTAGTTCGTATTTTTAACAAGTACAGCTTCATAATCATCCAATTTCTGTACTAATTCAGATGAACTCTTTATTTTTTCCCAAGTATCAATAAAATGCTCCTTGACGTCACTACTGACTCTTCTTTTAAGCTGATCCGTCAGGACCAAGTCTTTGAGTGATTCAAAGTCTGTAACATCGAGACTATGAAGCCACTCTTCGAGATAATTATTTAAATCGTAAGCAAAATCTTTCCATAAGGACCCACGGTGTTTTTGGTGTATGGTAAGTTTAATTCGAAATGATTCAGCATTTAATTTGAATCTTTGTAGCAGAATCTTCTTGATGTAAGAATAATCTTATAATTTGTCTTTTGGTTCTCTTAAAATAATTTGCGAAATGTCTATAGGCAGAAGAGGTAGGAGATGAGTGATGTAATCTATTTGTTTTATATTAACTTTCTCACATTGTCTTTCAAAATTTGCAGATAGTTTGCAATGTCAGAAGTTCCTGTAAACTTAGGGATTAGGTGTTGAATATTTGTTTCAATAGCTGCAGTTGAAGCAAAGGCGGCATAGTTAGGATTTGAGCTAGCAGCTGCCAGGTTTAATTTTAAACGTTCCAATTCTAAGAAAAGTTCTTGTTCTTTTCTTTGACGTGTCTCTAGATCGTTGCTTTCACGTTGTTTTCGTTGTCTAGTTTCGATTAAAGTTCCCAGAAAATTCCTGGTAAAAGCCTCATCATAAGTGTCAGAATTGACGATAAGATCTTTAAGATCTATTACTCGCATAGTGTCGTTTACAGTGAAACCCAGTTCTGTAGCGAGAGTTTTTAAATCCTCTTTTCGTGCTTTGGGAAGGTAAGCCATAATTATATGAGAGGTTCAGGGGGGAGGGAAAAGATGAAGTTGAATTTGTTGTTATTTCGATTTTATTCGCAATACAGTATTTTAGAATTAATAATTATACCTTTGAGTAAAATGTTTATACCCCTATTAAACAACATGTATAAATGTAAACAATGTTACTCGTACATTTATATACCACTATTAAACAGCATTTATAAATGTAAACAATAATACTTCCAAAGTTTATTATTTCGGAGTCGTAAAAATATCATAAAATGCCCTCATAAATTCAACTTGTATCAAGAAAATAACATATAATAAATTGTTCAAAAATTGTTTACTACTTAGCAAAACATAAGCTTTTATATTCAAGCTGAATTCTTTGAAATCTTAATCATAACAAAATATTAAGCTAATTAAGAAACACACATTTAGTAACTCTTTTACTTTAATTAAATAGTCATTCGATTTTATTCATAAGTATTTTCTTTGGTGCTACTTTGGTAGACGGTTGCACGGATTTTTGGCGATTTACGTTGGCGCAATTGTTGGCGCGATTTCTACAAACGTCAGCCATCTGGAAAAACGCTGTTTTTACGCATAGTAAAGTATTCGAAACTTAAAAAAAAAAAATAAATAAATAAATAAATAAATATCGTTAGAAATAATGGATCAATTTTTTTGTTGAAAATGTCGTTTTTTAAGATGGCAGGCAAGTGTAAATAAATACATTTACTATGAGTATAAAATACTAAAGTAAGGTTATTATTACTTTCATATAGCAAAGAAGAGAATAAAAACACCGCTATAAAAACATTGTGCCAACGTTATTAGATTAAAATATTACTGAAATTGAATATCGAAATAAAAAACATCATCCAACATTTAAAAGAATTAGAATTTAAATACTTTAAAATAATACTTTAAAATACGTTTAAATTTAAATACTTTAAAATACGTTATATAGAGTATTATATATATATATTATATAGAATAAATACATTTACTACGAGTATAAAATACTAAAGAAAGGTTAAATTATTACTTTCATATAGCATAGAAATAGAATAAAAATACCACTATAAAAACATTGCGCCAACGATTAATTGGATTAAAATATTACTTAAATTAAATACTTTAAAATAAGTAAATAAGAACGCTTCGTACACTAGAGCTAAAATGACAGCAATTAGTTTATTGTCGGTAAAAAAGGAGGAATGTCTAATAATTTTCTTACCGTTACAGCGGTTATTTCTTCCAACATGACTACAATATCATATACGGCCGTCTCAGAATCGGCTCTTCTAACGGTCTTCATCTGTGATCTACATTTTCGCACTTCATTGAAGAAGCAATTAGCGACGTTTCCTCCCAAAATTTCCTCTGACCCTTGTAAGAATTTATAAATAAATCTTTGATTAGGAAAGCCAGGCTGGCGAAAATAAGGTCTCAAAGGACAATTTTTTGATTCCGAAACCAAAAATTCTTGGTACTTATCAAAAACAACATTCATCTTTGAAGGAGACATTTTTGAAGGAATTCGAAGATATGAATTAAATTTTAAAATGGCGCGGTAATGCACAAATTTTCAGCAACCTATCAGGGAGCTGATTACAGCTCATTAATGCACAAATTTTCAGCAACCTATCAGAGAGCTGATTACAGCTCATTAATGCACAAATATTCTATAACCAATCAGAGAGCTGATTACATCACGCCTAGAATTAAAATTATTTAAATAATCATACATAATAAAATCATTTTAAAAAAGAAAAGCAAAATTAAATTTTATTTTAATATTTAACAGCCATAAATAATGTTTAAAACATTAGATTAAATTTATAGATATTAAAACCAATTACTTTTAAAGTAAGGTGACGTCACTGATTACATCATCCACAGCATAAAATTTCATAAAATATGATAAAGAATAACATTTTTATTTCAAATAAAAATGCAAAATTAAATTGATTTTTAATATTTAGAAGCCATAAATAATATTTAAAACACGGAATTTATGCATAATAACAAGCATTATTTTTAAATAAAATGTCAACAAAGTATCGGTTACCATAAATAACTAATCCAGCAATGGGTTTACCATAAGTCGTATTACTCGCCAAAAGAAAAATTGCCAAAAACTCGCCAAATTCCGTGCAACCGTCTACCAAAGTAGCACCTTTTCTTTCTCTTCAAGAAATATTTTTCATTACATGCATTCATTAAAAGAAAAGAATCGTATTTTCGTAAAGTATTATATCATAATAATTTTCTCAAAATGTTCGTCGAAAGATAAATCAACAAGCACAATATTTTATTTTATGTAGAATAAAACATTTAATGAGTAACAACAGCATTCAAAGGAAATAAAATAATAAAAGATTTGACGTAAACACATAATAAATCATCGCTAGTCTAAACATTCCGCGGGGGGGGGGGACATCTGCTGCTGTAAATCAGAAGCGAAACTAATAAATTCTAATGAACAACAACATAGAATATACTCAAACCTTAACATCAAAATATGTATTCAGTGAAACAATATTATCTACAAATTAATTTAATATGCGCATTAACATTTTAAAATAACAAATTACAGTTCAAAAAATAACGTTTGGTTAACAGAAAGCCGTTTGCTTTCGTTTAATACTCTTATGTAATATCAAGAAATCAGATTTCAGCAAGGAATTTACATTTGCTTTAAGAAGCAGCTTATAATAAATAATCAGTTTAAAAGAACTTTAAACTCAGATTAAACGATAATGTAAACGAAACTTATCTTTTCCGTTGAAAGTGTCCAGTTGATGATTCGATGTGCTAGCAGCACGGTATGACAATTTTAATTCCAGAAATGGTTTCCAGAATTTTTGACCAGCAGTCTACACCTGAAAAGAAACTGAGCCGATCTCCAGCAACTCAAAGTTAAATTCGGGAGTAAGGGCTTGTTAAAGCCAAACAGAAATTCTAAACATTTTGTTGCCCCATTTTGGATTCAAATACGTTGGGCGCCAATGTGATGTAGCCGTTCCTCAATAGACACTAATGCCGGTTAGCTTTAAAAGGATTTATTAACACAGCACACAGGAACGGTTACAAACAAAAGAAATATACATAAAAATGAAACAAATACTAAATGGAACATCAAACATTTGAATAACATAACATAGTAAACTATCATCATGGCGGCTGGAGGTCGACTGACGTTTTTTCATATCGCCACGAGATCGCGTTTAAATAAAATAGTTCGGTTACAGTTCATGACTTCATGGCGTTGAATAAAATAGTTCAATTACATTTAAATAGTTCTGTTATACTACTGAATTCCCATTAATGCAGCAGGATCGAAACTTGAATAACAATTATGAATTCAGTGCTCTCATTTTGCTTTTAAATGTATAGTTTTACTATGAGTTTACCTAATTCTAATTTCTTTATGTATTTAGTTATATTCAGGGTATGTACTTAATTCATTTTCCGTTTATGAATTTAGTATATTTAATTGCAAACGAATTTCTGAAACGTTCAGTGAAATTCAGAGTTTTCTGCAGTATCGCACTTATATGTTATTCTAGAAAACAATTATATCAAACAAAGTCATATACGGGTAAGAAATTTAAGAAATAAATTATAATTTAAATAAGCAGAGTAAATTAATTTCCCTTCTCTGTTCTAAAAATGGCAATCTCTTATTGCGCTGCGTCATTTTGAGACTAATCCATGTCATATGATCCTGACATAATTCTAATGATCAAACCGGAATTAAAACACAATCCGCCAATAATAATTTTAGAGCAGTATTAATCATCTAATGAAAACGCATTAAGAACTAAAACTAATTCAGCTTGCTTTAAGATTTCCTCTTGAATATGAGGTACTAGCTTTCTACTCTTCGGCATAGCTGGTTTACTGTCTGCTGCTCTCTTCTTCTTGCAAATCCATCAAACATGCAAACACTTTTAAATACACGCAATTAATATACCAAGTTGCTTGTGGCAGCAATATATTTACTAAAAATAAAATGGAGATTAAATACGCCTCGCCTGCCTGTCTCCTATTCATTACTGATCAGTATTCTGGCAACTGAAATTGTTGTTCTCCCATTAAGGTTCCACATTCTACGTTCAGTAGCATCAGTACTAAAAAATGCTTTTTATTACATATGCATGTAGTCAGTATATATATACAGAGAGAGAAAGAGAGCGAGAATGATTACCATGTACTCAAATATCCTCTCTTCGAGCAGCAGCACATCTAGAAAAGGAATTTCGAGGTATCATAACAGTAAAATAATGATGACGTGACACTGATGTAATATAGATGAACGCATGTAACGTTGAATACTTTTTTTTCAAATATTTTGTACATAGCAAATGATAAAATCATGTTTTATTTTGAAGTCGCAATCGTTTCATAAAATATTTTGCAAGAAAAATCAAGCATTAATAAATCTCAAATTTGAAGAATAATTAACACTTTAAACACACATGATTAGTATAGTGATATCACATTTCAAACATAATGAACATATAACTCACAGCTGATGAGCATATTGACACGACGATCCAAATAAAATTCATTTAAAGCATAATTTTGCTCAAAAGCATTTGATGATGTTTTACACATTGTTTTCTTCTGATAATGTATTGTTGCCTAGGTTCATAAAACATTGAATACACAAAGCTCGGATGATAGGTTGATAAAATTTATTTTACCAATTGAAACAGTTCAGAATTTTTGGAACTTTCTACCAAAAATAGTCATACAAATTTTCGCAGTGTCAGACAGTACAATCAGTAATTCCACTTGAAAGTAAGAACGTTAAACACAATGCAATGAAAAGTGCTTACAAAGAGCAAAACTTACCCGGAGATATCACAGTACTCTGAACTCCCTCTTATATATCCCTCCTTTAAAGAGTAAAAGGCTTGGTGACAAGAAAGACGTTTCAGCAAAAACATTAAAGCAGTAGCAAGGAAATTTAATGATTAAAATGATTAAAAAACAATCTAAAGAGTAAAAAACGTGTAAATGAAATTTATGATATATAAATTATGTAAATCAATTTAAATTAGCGATAGTGCTTAATTTCTTCTCTCTATTCTAAAAATCGTCATACATTTTCTGGACTGCGTCATTTCTACATCAATCCATCTCGTATGGCTTGCGTAACGCTGACGAAGTAGCTGATTCTGAACTTGAACTCAAAATTTCAAGAAATGAAACCTTTTGTTTCTCTTTAGTTACTGATATTAGAGAGTTTTTTGGTCCTCGGGTACATGACGAATACAACGTAGCAAAAGTGCTTGAAATAAAAAATAAAGTTTAATATTTGCAAATCTAAAATAACCACATTAAAAGGTGGTTCCAATATGACCAATAAAGGATATGGATGGATTTTTGCTTGCCGCCTTTCAGGATTACTCGCTACAAGAGTCACTGCATTTTTAATTGGTAGGTAACTGATGGCTAATCCAAAACTAAAAACCTAAGTGATTGTCAATGGTAGTGATATGCAAGTTTCAAATGTTTGGAGAGACTTCCATTTTAGAGTTCAAATCAAGTAAATCTATTTTGAAAGTGAATAATGCATAATAACTCTTCCGCTTTTTAGCAAATATAGGGCCGTTCCCACTGGGGTTTATCTGAGCTAACGGAATTAGTTCCATGTGTGGACTAGCTCCGCTATGACTGCAGTTTAGAGTTTTTAACTTGGTGCCCTATAGGTGCGTTCAGACGTGGGCGTAAAGCACATAGAGGCATAGTCATAAGGGCATAAAATACGGGAGACCCGTTCACACCTGCGAAAACGAGGTGTGGGCCATGGCCAATGAGAGAAGCTAAATTTGCGCGTGCGTGGAATGTCTACAACGCTGTTCTCCCGCTCGATTGATTTCCCGCGTTCGCTCTGCTTGTTTTTTTCGTTGTGTCATGGCTTTTTCAACTCGCCACAAAGTTTTCCCGGCTCAACAGAATGATCTTTCATCTGCCCTTCTCATTAGCCAAGAGGCAACGGAAGAAGGTAAAAAAAAAGAAAAATAACAAAATGGTCTAGAGATATTTTTTTGAAAGACCAATACTTTGGCACATATCTTTCTGTACAAAGCAGTATGGAATATTTCTGCATTGTACTGTAGTACTCTCTATACTATAAACATGCACATGCATATTTATATACTACATAAAACCTTCTTCAATTTTATATATAATTTCTCTTAGGAGAAATACGATATTCTAAATATGCCTAATTTTAAAAAAAATCTTGACGATAACTAACAGATAGCCTGTATATAATATTTTTCTATTTTGCAGGTGTGAAAGCAGTTAAGCTAAAAACGGTACTTACCATACATTATTATTATTATTATTATTATTATTATTATTTTCATTTTCAATCAAAAGGAACATGTTTCTGTGACAGTGATGCTTAGCACTCCTTATTCACTGTCCCTGTCGATCACTATAGTAGTTTGCTGCACTACCAGTATCAATTATCACTAGTACTAGTATCTCACAACTGGTCACAATGACCAGCAAACACAACTAGTACAATACTAGGAAACGTTCACCCAACAATGTATTTTATGCTCAATGATTAAATACATTTTGCTGTCTTGCCAGCTGTTTGTATACATCTATTTTTAATAATTTGCATGTATAAGCCGCACACCTGAATTTAATTTCAAGATATGCTGTCATTTCTATTTACGACCAAATCTCAAAAGTAATTTCACATTGACAAATTTTAGGTACCCAAGTCTTCAAATACATCAAAATTATAAACATTCATACCTTATCCAGGAATTTCTACCAGAGAAATAGCATGAACTAATGATCAAAACTCTTCAAATGATAATAATAAAGAGTGGTTAATAATAACAAATACTATTCATTAAATTATAGTCCATGTTATGAATCATGTGTGCTATTTAGTTTCATTAAAAGTAAATTCCTTTCATGGAGAACGTAATTAAAAAACAGAACAGACAAAACTGCACTTTAACAGGATACAAAACTGTCTAGACTGTTGACTGCTGTTTTAAGGATATTTCACTACATCTTTCCTTTCTTGGAATTCATAAGAGCATTTTTCTCAAAAGATTAAGCTTTTATTACTTATACAAAGCTTACACTATTGAATTGACTATTGTGACTATTCTTAAATAAGTGAAAATAATTTTTTTAAGTAATATTTTTACTGTTAAAAAAACAGCAGATTCTTGATATCGATTTGATATTTTAGTAAAATTAATTCATGAAGTTTGTTTGGAAAGAAAATCAGCATTTGAAGCAAATACCAATACAATATTTCCAGCTTTTTTAATAAATTTATTATTAAATACAAAAATAATTAAACAGGAAAAAAATTACAGTAATAATTTTAAAAAAATTATAGACAGAAAGAAAAAATAATAATAATTTACACAGAAAAAATAAAATTTTTGCAAGCATGCTTGTTTTAAAGAATTTTCATAATAAAATGAAAAATATTGGAAGGGATCAATCATCTACAGGATCATACACAGCGTGCATAATCCTGAGCTTAACTTTCGCTTTACGAGTTTCATCCATATTTTTCAATATAAATTGAAAAACTCATTAAAAATGCATTAAAACTCATTAAAAAAAATGCATGTCATCATCGTAGATTTCTTGCGAGATCAACTCTTATTTCGTTCGGATATGATTACAACTCATTATTTTGTTCGGATACGATTACAACTCATTATTTTGTTCGGATACGATTACAACTCATTCGGATACGATGTGTTCCATATTAAAAAAAACGTCGCCTTCGATGTGACTGCGAAATCGTCTTAAGAAAGCCGCTTCGTTTTAGCTTCGCTCTGATTGGTCGACGCTTATCCCAAACTCAGCGTAAAGTTGAAACCTTGGAACCTTGTGCCACGAGCCCTAAACCAGATTCTGTGACGTAGCAGTGACTGGTTGCCTTGGCAACGGAGCTCGGCTTTAACCACTTATGTCCTTTATGCCCTCGTCTGAACGGGGCCTATGGGAAAAAACAGGTTTGGAAGATGGGTCGGCTACGTCTGTTGTATTCGTTATCTCAGATAAACCGCAGTGAGCGGCCCTTAAATGTAGTTCTTTCTTTTTCAATTAGTATCAACTGCGAGACTACTTCATTCCGAGTTTAACACATTCCAGTACGTGCCTTTCAAAACAAATGAACATATAATACATCAACGATCACCGCTACTGGAATAAAACTGATGTACTTATGATTTTCCATCTGGTACAAAACTTGGCAGATTGGTGGAGTTTGAAAGTTCAAATTTCTCTAGCAAAGTCAGTTTTTTGGCTCGTTTTGAAAAAGTGGTGGAGAGATTGCGAAAGTGTTTTTCTTCGTTCTTCGAGAAAATGTTCGTTGTGTACGGTTTTGTCTACCTGGGCTTACATTCTGTCCAACTATTTTAAACCCCCGTAGAATCAAGTACATTCGACAGGCGGACCAAGGCTGAGCGCACGATATTCCCGGCGATCAGCGAAAGTTAGACAGAAAAACCGCAGTTCGGATTAATTCTTTTTAATGTCGAGAGAAACACGATCGCAAATAAGTGTTTGCGTTGATTCTCATGTTAAAATATGTCCTTATATGTGTTAAAATAGTGCACCGGCATTTATGGTATTTCAAAGCGTGTTACGCATACTACTCAAAGCTGAATTAGGTTCATATAGCAAAGAGAAGCACAGAAGTGCTTTCAGTCTACAAGGAATTCTGCCCTGAGTGAGTGGCTTCTAAAAACCATCCAGGTCGTATTAATGTTTCACATAGTTAAAACCGACATGTAGGCCTGGGTTCGAAATCAGGTCCAGTTACCAACATTAAGAACGTCTTCAAGAGCTCGATAACTGACGGACACGCAGTATCTAAAAGCTACTTGGCACCAGTTGGTATTCGTACGTACAGCAATATACAATGTTACCGTTTACGCATAAAAAAGATATTGAACGTCATCTTACATTTTGAGCAGAAGGTTGTACCAATAAAACTGTTCAACTGTCTGTATTTATACTCTTAATACGATATTTTAAAGGAAACGCTCGAACATTTCATTACAGCTATTAATATCAGCATTAAAATATATTAAATCGGTTAAACAATTCCATTTCTTTAAATTTATTTTACGGGAATACTGCCCAATCTCAAGACAAGAACCTTATACCAGTTACTACGTCTCCTACAATTCAAACTATCAGATTCAGGTCTGCAAAGAAAAAAAACGTTTTGCTATACAAAAAAATTTTACCTTTATAAGTTTCGTAGCAATAAGGGTTTTAATATATTACATAATAATGAAGACAATAATAACTGTCATATACGGTCCGAATGTTCGGAACTATGCGGATAGGTCCCAGATGAGAAGTCCCTATATTAGGTAGGTGGTAGGTGACCAGTCGAGCATCTCCGACATGTAAATTTACGCAGTGCATTTTACCGGCCCTGAGTCCCAATCCGAGATAGTGGACTTAAAATTTTCTCTATAACACTACTAAACCAAGCGCGTGGGGTCAACATTCCCGGGTCCCAGGGATCACAGTGACGGGAATCATGCACGCCACAAAGATTTCACCAATCCTCAGTAATGCTACTTACCAATACCACCTCCACCCAAACTAGGCGGCATCTTACATATGGACAAAGTAAGTCAGGCTCGCGTTTTCTCCCCTGGAGTTGAGGCTGCTAAAAAATAAATCCGAGCCAGTACAATAAATGCCTGCCAGCAATTTACGATGAGATAAAAGTAATCATGAAATTTAATTACGACTAATGAAGTAAGACACTTGTTTAAAAACCGATCCCCGAGTGATTGATAGCGTATGTTTGGTTTGCGACTTTCATTTGCTGAGAGATCAAAACTAGGAGAATTGTCACATTGTTATTTATATCCAGGACGAAATTTTAAAGGAAAAGCTAGAAAACTTCAGCAATGAAAAGCATTAAATACTGCATCTTTCAAAAACTATTTCTGAGTGTAAATTTACATTTAGACTGTACAGAAAATGATGAAAATGAAAGATTTTCATTTTTCTGGAAAACAAATAGAAAACTGGTTTCAAGAAGATGATTTTTAAGCTTGAGTGCCGAGTGAGAGTCTAATAACTAAATAAAACTTTATCTAAGCGAGTTAGAAAGCGAGACAGTTGCGATCCTGACAGAGCGAAAATCGTGCATACTGAGATTAAATGCCTCTGTTTTTTCTCATAGCTCTATGGTCTTGAATTCTTGAACAGATAAATGAATTTAACTGAAGCTTTATGAACCATAAGAGTGAAAGGGGAGAAGCCAGAGAAACAGACAGGAGTAATTATTTACTTGTGATGTGTGTGTTCCTATATACAGAAGTTCTGACATAAATTCAGAAGACCCTATTTTCAAACAAAAATGAAAAGAAATTTATTTATAAAATCTAGAAATAAATTTCAACGTCACAAGAGAGTTTTAGAGGTATGCACCATGAGACTAAGAGTTGCTTCAATCTTCAACTATCTAATTGTCCAGAAGCTATATTCACCGAAACCATTATAAGCTCCGTTAATTCAAAGATCTATCATATACATTGAATCTCCAAACCAATATGACTTAGCAGTGTTTGGAATTTTTGCGTTTGAATTCTTCACTATGAGAATACGCTTTCAGAAATGATAAGTGATTACACTGGCCCACACACTCAGAAGGTAAAACGATATTAAGGATACATGGAAAAAAGTCCACCTGACAATATGCCTGCAACAAGCATTGCCCAGCGGAGACTTTTGTGCAAGAAAATAAGGACATTATTTTTTTCGCACGTATTCTAGACAGTGCCAGAATTTTAGTTGTCTTGAAACAAGTAAGGAATAAAATGCATTCAAACATTTAAGTAAAATAAAATTAAAACAGTTTTTAAAGTAACAATAAAGTCTCGTAGACTCAAAAGTCGTCTGTTGATCATGAATTACCTTGATCTAAACGCTCATTTATTTTAACAAAGTTACCGAAGGATGGTGAGTAATATTTCTTGACTTTGAAGCATCGTGAAATCTGTTATGACCTACTCATGTTCCACTTTATGCCGCGATTAGCACGTAAGATTACGTGCTGTGTTCCGGCAGTCATAAGAAAGTTGTTTCGAGGAGCGCTGAAAGTAAAGAATTACATGAGCTGGGCGGTGCAGGATTGCGAAGGTGTAGAAGGGGGTGTGACCAACGTCATGTGAGCACGAGAACACATCTGAATGGTGCATTGCAGTATACATTATATGCGATAAAATACAAAATACAAGTGAAAATATAAGTTTAAAAATGCAAAATGATAAGTATAAAACAAGTTCCTGATTAAATAATCACTATTTACATATGTACAAAGTCGCAAGAAAGTATTAATAGTTCAAGAAATTAGAAATACGTCATACGACACAGATGACGTGGGAGGTCACCCTCTTAAGTTTGGCTCTGGTGAATGCTACTGCAGACCTACTCATGCTTAAATGCTAATTGCTTATATTAGCCCATTTGGGCTTTAATAAGCTATATTGATCTAATTCCCTAAGGGTAATCAGAATGTCAACTATCAGCTAGTTCCCAGCCGGGAGATCGGAGCGAGTAAGAACTACCCAATGCCAATGATTTAAAAATTTCGGAGTGCCTATGGTTCAAAACCATTTACCTCCACATCAGAGTTACTAAAAGCGAGCAGAAATTGGAAAAATTTAGCATAAGTGATTTACTTGATGCTCAATAGAGGGAGCCACAGGCTCGAGAAAGTTTAGGGATAGAGATGAGAATATAAAAACTTAAGTATCATAATTTTTTTATAAGTTTTTAGGTTTTTAAAATTTTTTTGTATTTTATATTTTATACTTTTTTTGTTTTTTTAAAATTTTTTATACACAGTACAAACACTAAAGCAAAAAGCGGATAGGAAAGAGTTTACGATTAATAGGCTCATTGGCATGTGGCTTGTGTTGGAGAGTGCAAATAATGAATGGGATCGCGATGAAAATATTCTTAGGCAGATTTAAAATCTGCGGGAGATGTGATTCTTAAGTAAACAGATTGATAACTTTGCTTGAAGATCTTGATTGCAGTAGAAAATGATGGAATAAGCAATTATATGGCAGCTCGCTGAAGAGACGTCCTTCCTTCATGGCGCGGGGGCTGGAACTGAAGTTGAGAGGGCGTGTCTTGCCCTTTTAGATGGCGGATATATGCCGAACTCTCGGCCAATCACGGCTCTCGCTCTCTTCTGTGAGCTGCGAATAGCAGGATCGTATGCTGGCATCTGTTGAAGGCTCAGGTGCTGGGCACTTCATCAGGCTCCTCGGTTGGAAAGCCGTATCCTGTGTATATCCCGTTTTAGTTGCATATCTTTTTCTGGCATATCATGGCATAAATACTTGGGCGAGGAGAATTCCTCATGATAAGCAGTATGGCGTGATGTTCGTTGAATGAGCCTTTCGCATAAACGCAACGGGCATTTAGTCGCGTTCATGTCAGGGGAGCAAGGCCTAAGTGTTGCTGCTTCTACGATGTCCGACACTCAAATGTCGATGGAGTGGCATAGAGATGGTCGAAGAGGTGGAGGGAGGAGCTACTGGTCACGTGCGCCAATGATTGGTCTGAAAAGAAAGTGCACAATCTTGTTTGTCAGGCATTGGTTGGGGGGCTGGGCTGAGCTAAAGTTGATACTTATTGGGGGTATGCTTTAATGTCAGCACTATGAATAAGATATCAGAGTTACAAAACTAATTATAATAAAAATATAAGGCTAAAATTATGCAGAATGCAATAAAGTGAAAGGACCATGTTCTGAGATAGTCTGTGGCCTAAATAACTATTGTTTACAGTCGTACTAGTGAAAAGATATAAATTGAAAAAAGTGTGCGAAGTTAAATTAAAATTTGGTTGACAAACTATAATAAATGCCGGAGGACAGCTCCTGGTCTCTTTTTGTTTTCCTCAATTGTGTAGTCATAGGTCAATCTGGGGATGGAGCTATTGTTGACTTTTTCGATATTGTTAAAAACTTTTTTTGGAATTTTGGCAATACAGATACTTATGCTGTCAATATTCAATTCATTGTGTATGGCTTCGTTTCTGAAATACCAGGGACTGTTAGTAATTCTTCTTAGGGTAATATTTTGGCATTGTTGGATTTTTTGCATATGCGTTTTACAAACATAACCCCAGACGGGACAGGCGTAAGTAATAATTGGTCGCAGCATGGATCTGAATACATGAAGTTTGTTATGAATAGATAAAACAGAGTTTCGGGCAATTAGGGGGTTGAGTAATGCTTTAGTTCCCCGAAACTTATTCAGGATATGTGTGATGTGTGGGGCCCATGTGAGTTTTTGGTCCAAAATGACACCAAGGTATTTGACTTGCTTGGCCCAGGGGATGGTGACTTCATACATCTGAAGGGTGATGTTCAGATCGACGATTCTTTTTTTTGTAAAGAAAACTGCTTCGGATTTTTCCACGTTTGTTTTAATTTTCCATTTTATCATCCAGGACTCTAATGCATGGATGTGTTCTTGTAGTGTATGTACGACTGCGGCCATGGACGCATCTTGGTACAGGATCGCAGTATCGTCTGCATAAAGTGCGAGTGTAGTGTTGGGGTGGTGTGGGATGTCGTTCGTATAAATTGAAAATAATGTGGGCGAAAGTAAACTTCCTTGAGGTAAACCCGCTAAAGTTACTTTCCGTGTGGAGTGCGTATTGTTATATCGAACGACAAAGTGTCTATCGTATAGATAGGAATTGATGATGTTTATGATGTAGTCTGGGAATCCCAGAGTGAGTAATTTGTAAGTGAGGCCCTGTAACCATACACAGTCAAAGGCTTTCGAAATATCGAGAAAGAGAGCTCCTGTGATTTGCCTCCTCTGGAAGCCGTCAGCGATCATCTCAGTGACTCTGTAGAGTTGGTGCGTCGTAGAGTGCTTCCTTCTAAATCCATATTGCTGTGGTATAAGGACGTTGTTGTCTGTTAAGAAGTCTTCTATTCTTTTTAGGATAATTGCTTCTGCAATTTTGCTGAGTGTTGATAGTAAGCTAATCGGTCTGTATGAAGTAGCCAGGGTAGGATCTTTTCCTGGTTTTAAAATTGGCGATATGATAGCTGTTTTCCAGTTGGTCGGAAAATACTGGAGGCGGAGCATGGCATTCAGTAGTTTTGTAAATTTGCATATCATTTTAACTCCCATTTCTTTGAGCATTTTATTACTAATTTTATCAAGTCCAGGGCTTTTTCGATTTTTCCTCTTCTCGATATAACTAATAACCTCTGATGGCATAATTAAGGGAGTGTTGTTTGTGTGTGGTTTTGTTTGGAATTGTGTGATGAGTGATGCGACTGTGAGTTCTGTTTGGGGGTTAGATATGTTGTGAGTGCGAAATTGAGAAGCGTAGTGATCTGCAATAGACTCAGCTTTCTCAAAATCAGTGTAAGCGATCCCGTTGGGGCCGTTAATGGGCGGAATATTAGTATTGCGTCTTTTGAATTTAGAAACAGCGTTCCACAGAGAATTATCATCCGTGGAAAGTGATTCCAAATGTTTGGCCCAGTCAAGTTGTGCATGTTTTTTGAGTAGAGTCCTGACTTGCTGGTTCAGTTGATTTAAGAGTGTTTTGTCCGTAGGGCATCTGAATTTCTGCCACTGCTTACGGATGTGGTTCCTTCGTCTGATCATTTCTCTAAGTATCTTATTCTTGTACCGTTTATCTTCTCTCACAGTTTTACTGTTCTTCAGCAAAGCATCATGTAGTTCATCAGTGAACTCTTCCGTGAAAGCGTCTAACTCATCCCTCGTCTGTATCGTGTGGGTAGGGTACTGCGTGTTGTTGAGAGCTTTGGCATATCCTGCTCAGTTTGTAATAAGGGCTCGTTTGTGTGGTGTACTATAGGAGTCGGTAGTAATTTCCATCATTACCGGGTTATGGTCTGATGATAATTCCGTCAGACTTTCTACATAACTGGGTGGATTGATATTTTTTAAGATAAAGAAATCCATGACTGACGGTCTACCTATCCCATAGTGTGTTGGTTTTTCCGGAACTGCGAGGTGAATATTGGCCGCTTGGGCAATGGTGTGAATGACTTTTCCGTGTTGGTTAAAATCCCAGCAGTTCCACTCGCGGTGGTGTGCATTAAAATCTCCACCTATGATGACCCGATTGTTTGTGTTTAATAAGGTTTGCAAATCTGTCTTGACAGAATTTGTAGGTGAGTGTATTGGGAAATAGATGGAGATGACTGTGATTGGTCGTGAAGTGTTTGGCGTGAGTGTAATAGCTAGGGCTTCAACTGCTAAAAGCTGTGGTAATGTTATAGCATGATGAGGGATGGAGCGCTTGATTAGAATAAGCAGCCCTCCTCTTGCGTTGCCTCTTGGAGCATATCTGCCTTCTGTAGGTCTGTCCCAGCGATGCGTCACGTAGTTGCAAGCTCTGAAGTAGTTTTGGGGGCCCAAGCATGTGTTCTTGTAGGAATACAATATCAGGGGAAACTTCATGTAAAAACTCCTTAAGCTCGTAAGCTTTTGGGAGCAATCCATTTGCGTTCCAGGTAACACAAGTTAAATGCATATTATGGTTTTGCTGATACATTGTTGTTAATTTCATTTACTATTTCATAGAACATAAATAATTTATCAACAGGGTCACTTAATTCTTTTAACTTTGGTAAATAAGTTTTGAACACATTATTCATTAATCTTATATTGTTAATTCCTAAAATGCTATTAAATTCGGAAATACTTTTCATGAAACACAAAAACTCGGAGCCTTGTGGCTTCTCTTGCTTTTCAATTGAGACATTTTCAACAGATTTGTTTACATTAGACATGTTTAAATTTTTTAATGCATTACTAAGATCAGTTAACTTAATGCTTTCACTGTTTTGTTTGGACCAAGTTTTCGAGGCGTTTGTGTTGGGCTAGGATGGCCGTATCATCTGCATAAAGTGCAAGAGTGATACTAGGTGATTTTGGTATGTCATTTATGAAAATGTTGAACAAAATTGGGCCTAAAAGTGACCCTTGGGGGACGCCGCTTAGTATAGGACGGGGTGTCGAAATGGAAGAATTAACTCGTACAGAAAAAGATCTATTAGTAAGGTATGAATTAATTATATGAATTAAATGGGCCGAAACGTCAAGTCGTATGAGCTTGATAATAATTCCTATATGCCAAGTCCTATCAAATGCTTTGGCTATGTCAAGAAATAAAGCGCCAGTAAGCATTTTGTTACGAAACCCTTCGTGAATGAACTCCACTGTCCTCAGCAGCTGGTGCGTAGTGCAGTGTTTTGCTCGAAATCCAAATTGTTCATCAATCAGAACGTTGTGATTTCGGAGAAAATCATTCAGGCGTTTAAGTAACACAAATTCGTATATCTTTGATAACGAAGATAGGAGGCTGATAGGTCTATAATTTTGAGGATTAGAATGGCTTTGGCCTGGTTTTGGAATAGGCACGATAAGTGCTTGTTTCCAGCTTTGAGGAAAATAGCAATGCTGAATCATAAAATTTATAAGCATTACTAAGAAAAATAGATAATTGGTGGGTAAATTTTTAATCATACGATTAGAAATAGAGTCCATACCAGGGGCTTTTTTGGGTTTGAGCTTGGTAATGTAATCACTTACCTCACTCATGGATGTATATTGTATTTCTCTCGCGAAAGGCGAGGAGAGGAAATGTTCAACATCTTGTGGGAAAGAATTTGCGCTGTTCGCAAAAATCCCTTCATTATGTGGTGTAAATTGAGTTTGAAGAGAATCCGCAATTAGTTCGGATTTCTCAGCGTCTGTGTGAGCCACCGCTGCGTCCGTAACTAAGGACGGAATGTTAGATTTGTGTTTTTGTAGGCGGGCTGATGCGCGCTAAAGACCGTTATCATTGGTCGTTAGGGACTGAATGTAATTCGTGTATTGTGATTGGAAGAACTGGTCACATGATGCCTTGATCTCATTTTGGAGAGTACGGAGTTGAATTTTTAGTCCAGGATTTCTATTTCTTTGCCAAAGTCTCCGTACTTTATTCTTTTCTTTAATTTTGAGTTTAATTTCTTGGGGTAATTTACGAAAATTGGGTCTAAGGGTGGGTTTTGATACTTCCTTATAAGTATCTGTTAAAATGGTCGTTAAATGATCAACTGCCGAGTCTATATCATGGCTGGATTTAATTTCAAGGGAGGGCAGATTTTTACTTTTAAGTTTGAAACAAAAATTTTCCCAGTTTGTAGAGACGAGTGCCGGAGAATTTTGATTAAAAATAGTACAGTTAAGGTCTATGATCACGGGGTTGTGATCTGAAGATAAACAGTTTTCAACAGTCACGTGATATCCAAAAGGGATGTTTCGAAAGAGTGCCAAGTCAATGAATGAAGGGGCACCCCGTGAACCATATCTAGTAGGGGAATCCGGCGCAATAATTTTAATTTGGGCGCACTGAGCCCATTTTAGAAGGCCACGACCAGCAAGGTTTGATCTATGACAACGCCAATGCTGATGGTAACAATTTAAATCACCAGCTATGATAAGATTATTTGAAAAATTGAGCAGTTTATTGAAATCTACCACAGGATAATTTCCACCTGGTGGGAGATAGGCAGAGATCATAACTAGGGATGATGAATTTTGAACTACCCATACATAAACACCCAGAATACATGTCTAAACATATGTCTTTAAAGTGGTATATATTTAGTACATTCTCAAATATACATCTTTAGGTAATTTAAAGTGAAACATGCTCGTATAGAATTAAAACGTTTAGTACAGGCGAAAGATAAGAATTTTACCATCATTATACTACTTTATATTGCAATTTTGTTTCGATTTTGATTGGACGTCAGATTTTTCCAATCTTCATCCTTCCAAAGATGGTTTCTGTTAAATACTTCTGCATTTTCATTTTAAGAAGTATTTGGAATTTGTTCTGCCATAAATATCAATGGTAAGAAAGAAATTTGGAAAACTTTTGCAAAAGCTCTTCTTTAAAGCTTCTTTAAAACTTTTTGGGGCCCACCAGCGGCCGAGCGGTAAAGTCGCTGAACACTGGTAGTTCGTTCCGAGGTTCGAATCCCGCGAACGGGCTGGCTGCATGATTGTTTTCGTGGTTTTCCCCATGTGTAACGTGTATACGAGCCAGTTTCCCTTAGAAAGTCCTCCACGAAAGGCATCCCTCCCCTTTGGCAGATAGCCCTAGTGTGCTTTGCCGTAATTAAATACACCACCACCTTTAAAACTTTTGCAAAAGCTCTTCTTTAAAGCTTCCACGAGCGGACGATGCTGTATCTGACTCGTAGACTGGTCCGCGTTGGAAATTCGACAACGAGAGGAGAAAAGGAATTTTCATATTTTATTTTTGTCAAATCTAATTCCAGCCTCTTTTCGTATAATATTTGCACAAATAGATCTTCCGTTTTGACAATCATACTCTACAGGTTTCATTCCTGGAGAAGACGTACGTTGACTTGTTATTTTGGAGACTGCTTGTCTTGACTATCGGTAAGAAACTTTTGTTTTGACCCGATTGTTTTATCATATTACTTAGTGGGTTCGGTGACTAGCTGTTCGGCATGGAGGAAGGAGAAACCGGATCGCTTTATGCATTATTCGCGCAGTTTTATGCACTAAAAGAAGATGTTGATAAACTTCAAGAACTAAAGGAATCGACAGGTATTACCGAGGAACAGGAAAAATGTCTTTGCTCTATGCGAGCCTAACTGGAAGCGAAACATTATATGATATATCGCAACGATGGTGTAGAAGTTCTAAATCAGGCATTTTCTAATACTAACAATAGGCAAAATTCACAAAAATTAGACAACGGTTGGCAGGATGCACCCGTTTCAAAACGCGGTAGGAAACGTAGCAGTTCGAACGTGGAAACGTATCCCCCGCTAAAATCTGCAAATCAATTCAATTCCTTAAAGAGGTAAATTTAGATGGCAACAGAATGGAAGAGGACAATATCCTGGAAGAAGATAAGGTTACTCCTAACCCAAATCCCTTCATTCAACCCAGACAGTATGCTGGGAAAATTCTTCCGCTAGTTATCACTAAGACCATTAACTGGAAGGATTTTAGGAAAGAATTAAAAGATAACTTAAAAATTGAAAAATTTGAATGCAAAAAAGAAGGCGAAAATATAGTTCTTAAAATAAGCTCCGCCGACGATTATAAAAAGGTGCAGGATAAATTAGAAAAGGAGGAAATTCCGTATCACACCTTTTTGTTAAACTCAGATAAATGTAGCAGATTGGTCATAAAAGGACTCAGCACGGATTACAAGGCTGACGAAATTAAAGAATAGTTAGAAGCTCAAAAAATACCGATAATAATATGTTTTGCAAAATAGTTGAAGTCAGTTTTTTTTCCTAAATTAATATTACGTGAGATTTTATTTCTCTCAGTATTAACCCTCCCCTAAAGCAGGGGTGGAGAAACAAATGCCCGCCTGCCCGCAGCAAATTAAAGCAGTACAACACAGTATTTATGTAATGTATTTACGATATTACTATACAGGTGACAGGAAAGAGCGAGTCCGGACACACGGGCGACTTACGACTACTATTCGTGTATCGTCCGAAATTCGCAACTGTACAACGCAAGATTTCCCTGTAGCCCAGGAGCTCGGCATCGGAACTTTAATAGGATTTTTTTTACTGTAAACGGCTATACCAGGACAAGGTATAAGACAATAGTTTCATATAAGATACAAGATGCTGTTACATTGATATTGTACATTAATAATGCTATTATATTGACGTAGTCCGATAGATGCTAATTTTGCACTGATATATTTACACAGATATTTAAACATTTTACACTGTTATTTAGACATTTCTTTTGGATTTTACCCTGAAACATATAAATTCCTCCCTGGTGCGTATTAGGTTAGGTTACTTAATTACGGTGAAGCCTCGAGGGCTATCTGCCTAAGGGGAGGGATGCCTTCGTGGAGGACTTTCTAAGGGAAACTGGCTCGTATACACGTTAAACATGCGGAAAACCACGAAAACAACCATGCAGCCAGCCCGTTCGCGGTATTCGAATCTCGGACCGAACTACCAGTGTTCAGCGACTTTACCGCTCGGCCGCTGGTGGGCTCCTGGTGCGTATTAGGCGCGGATAGGTCAGCTATTAAGAATAAACAAATTTTTCTATTTTACACTGTGGCTTTTACATAAATATTCTACACTATTAATTAAACATTAACCTTAATTATACTCTAATATACATACGGAATACTCTGGTATACTCTGTGGTCATATATAGGCTTAAAATATCCTAGTGCGTTTATCAGCACATATGTTTAAAAACTGAGGATAAACTGATACGATTGCATCTGTTTTACAATGATGCTGCTGCATTTTAAACTGATTTTGTTATTACACATGCATAATTTTATGCTGTAAATATCAATTACCTTAGTGTTTTATGTGCTTGCAGATTAAGCACTGAAGCTACTCTGATAGGGAAAATTATAGTTTACACCAAAGGGCACACTGGTGAGTATAACTAAACGTTTTACTTTAAACTTTTAATACTGTTGAAGCAAGTTGCACTGATTTTATTGTTTCTTTATTGTACTGATTTTAATGTTTTTATTCTACGTTTTGCCAATTTAGCGAGACACCCATCAGCTACTGCGTGTCCACCAGTTCTCCAATGATAAAGACCCACCAATGCTAGCAGTTCAACCTGAATTCGAAACCCGGATGCATATCTCACAAGTGCAGATCTGTGTACCCACATAGGGAGTGGCTTCTGTGATGGACCAATCGGCTTCCAGTAATATTTCTATCATGCCAAATACCTTTAAGCGCTTTAAGCATGATGGTTGAAAACATTTTGCCAGGCAATTTCCTGTAGAAAATAATTCAAACGTAGTCGATTTCTCCTGAAAATTTTCATTACGAAATTAGATCAAACAGCACCAATTGTGAAGATTTCACCACCTGGTTGAATGAATTTGAAAGAAATGCAAACACATGTTGGATACTCATCAAAACTTCGACTGATGAATATGGATTTCTGTTTTCGAGGAACTGCATTTGTCAGCATTCTTCATATCGTTAAGTAAATGTATGCTCCTAAATTTGCAAGTTCTATAATAGTTATGTAACATTTTGTATTTAAGGGTAATGGACTGCAAAATGGTAACTGTAGTTATTATTTAAAATTTGTTTCAGTTACTACATTCAGTTCAGATGTAAAAACATATATTTCTATACATTTGGAACAAAAATTGCCCTAGAATTTTTAAATACAATTGCATAAATTTATTGAGATTAATTTAAAAGCTCTCAAAAATTATGGAATTGCATATTATATATATATATATATATATATATATATGGCATCTGAAGAAATAGCAATTAATACAAATTCATTTTATAATTCAGGCTTAAATATACTACTTGAAATATTATGAATGCTGTTATTTTGCAGAAAGAAAAACTATGGAACGAATACAAAAAAATAAATGTAAATTTGAAATGTTATTAAGATTTAAGCAGAATTATAGCTGTACTAAAAGCTACGGACATTTTGTAAACATAATTTTATTTTAATTAGAGTTAACTTATTGTTCATGAGAACTAGTTTGATGTTGTGAATATTATGTCAAAATGCGAGAAAAAAAAACTTGAATTACGTATTCACAGATCAAGATATGGTTTCTTATTGATTTTTAGGAATTTCATTCATGCTGCTACAGTTGCATACTGTTATTTAAAACTTTATTGCGGTAAGCAAATTTCTTCTGTATTAATATCTATTAAACTATTTTAATTTAAAATTAAACTATTTTTCAAATCGGTACACATTATATATTTATACAGGGTACACGGTAAATCTTACGACAAACTTCTGTGGGAAGTAGGGCACATCGTAAGGATTAAGAATTGCAATTGGAACCCATGTTCAGAAACGTCATTGCACGCCGCCAGGGAGTACTGTACAGGAGAATGCTAATGGGAAGTGAGGATTGCCTCATTCGAGCTGTACGTACCATACGAAGAGCATGGAACGCTATACGGAGCTTCCACACGTACACTTAGCTGAGGGTGACAGACGAACCGCTGCACGTATTTCTCGAAAACGCTTCTACGATAGACATCAACCATACCAGAGTTTGTTTGCACGTTTGCATCACAATTTGTGCAACCATGGGCCATTGAGAAGTGGACTCCTTTTGAACTGGATGTTCGTAGCATTTGAAAACATTATTCCTGTATCAATGGATTGGGCGTGGTGGACCTGTTCCCTAGCCCCCACGATCACCGCATTTATCGAGCCTTGATTTCTTTCTGTGGGGAGCCATCAAAAGTGACGTGCATCCCGATCCTGTTGTGTCTGAAATGGACCTCGTGGCAAGGCATGCCTGCGTAGCTGCTTCAATCAAAGAAACTACAGGTGTGTTTGAACAAATCCAGCAATAAATTATCCGTCGGTGTCAGGCATGCTTGGCGTCTGATGGTGCAAACTTCGAGCCTCTGTTATAACATCCAAGCTGTCGTACACTATTTGTATTCATGTCCAATAAATGTTTTAAAGTAATCACTCTTGTTTCTTTTCCCATCTTCTACCTCTGACATTTACGAGCATGGATTCCTATGCGATTCTTAGTCCTTACGATCTGCCCTAAATCCCCCAGAAGTTTGTCGCAAGATTTATGGGATACCCTGTATATAAATATATATAAACATGCATCTTAAAAATAATGCTGCCTAGACACAAAACTACAGTCTAATTGACTTTCAGATTACTAAGGTAAAACTTGCGGTGCTACTGTCATATTAAAATTTGCCATGAATATTCGTTTGCCTTCCTATACATTTAGTATGTTAAATTTCACATTTAATTACTGTTGACTCTTAAATGCGTTGTCCGCGCAAGAAATACTCTGCAAACAGAATGAATTTATCTTATTCAGAAAGAATATGTTTAATTTATTTGTATATAATTGTGAATGCTACAATACATTTAATCAGATCATATGCTATCGAATGCAATTCAACGATATTTTTACGTGATATCTGTACGTAAGAACATAATAAAGGACTCCCCATCCAAAAAAATTATAAAACTGATTTAAAATGGAATTCCGAAGAGAATTTTTCGTTTCATCTGTGAGCAATTACGTACGTACGTATCTCGTATAACTCAAAAACGCGTAGCCTCAGAAAGTTGTAATTTTGTACATAGCACTGCCATAATGTGTAGATGTGCACCTCGTATTTTAGTTGCAATCGGCCACATCAAAAGGTCTATAAATATATGTATGTATTTATCCACTCTGTTACTCGGCTCAGTGATCTCAGTTTCTTTATACTTATATATTTGTAAATTGTGAATTTTTTTGCTTTAAAAATGGTTCAATTATGTTGTTCTTATCTTCCGGTTAAGGGTTTTATGCCTTTAGTAAATCTGTATGCACTATTTGTAGAATTATCAACAATTTAAATGTTGTTTAAGTGAGGCTAAGCGTAGTTAGTTTTGCCATGGCGGCCATGTTTGTTTACATTTGAAACTCGGCAGAATAGCGGATTTGTTGCCAATCTAGAGAAACTTAACTTCGCAACTATAGAGATGACGTCTTCTTTTATTATTTCGAACTAAATCATGCTTAATCCATTCTGGAATTTATTCGAGGAAATAAGTGTTTAAGATTTACTTCGTAATTTATAATATAGATATTTTGAGTTTTTTTTTTTTTTTTTTAACCTTGCTGTGAAGTGAGAACTGAGTTAATTGAATGAGAAATACTGAACGTCTGAGAAAAACCTATTTCTTTCTTTCTTTCTTTCTTTCTTTTTTTTTTTTTTTGTTTGTTTGTTTGTTTTGTCGTTGTTTGCTTAATTTCATTTATACATCGTTTTAGATTCATTATAGTACTTGAATAGAACATGTGGCCACGATTAGATAATTCATTAAATCATATAAATTTTGTGCTTTCTGAGTTATAATCTGAACGAAATGTAACGTTGTTAAGTGTACCTAGTGCAGTTGTTAAGTGTACCTAGTAACAGAGTGTTACTATGGTACACAAATGTAGTGAATTTTAAAGGGTGCATTTTTTCTCTTGTGGTTTATGCACTATCGATGAAGTAGATTTAATCCAATCCAATAAGATTAAATGAAATGCAAGAATAAAAAAATATTCGTGTAATTTAATATTTTGTACAAGGAAGTCATGTGGTGTACACATCAGAATTTTTTATGTTAACTATTCTAGGCGGGTAGCCGCACAAACCAATAGTCTCTGTTGTTAAAAAAATATAGAATCGCATAAATGTTCCACGAACTTCCAAAAAATCAAGTCCCCTAGGGCCAACAAATTAAGAACTTACTCCTCCATTGAAACATGTGCACCTAGAAGGCCGAATTCTAAACTGGTTGTCTTTTTTAATTCATTTTATGCTTTTTGCAAAATAATGGAATTTTGTTTAATTTTTTTATTTGTTTTCGTCAGCAATTTAAAAGGAAGTAAAATTTTTTTAAATTCAATCAACAAACTCCGCACTTTAAAACAAAAATTCTGTCGCTGCTGCACAAAATAAAGTATTTTTATATTACACGAGCCGTTGCTCATTTCGAAACATGCCTCACAACCATTGCAGCCATCTTACCTAAATGTGGTTCAGCTGTACGTTATAAACAGTTACAGTTTTGAGTCTTCCATGTATAAGATTTCTTTCATAAGAAAATTTGTGGAAGTACTATTCAAAATGGAAACTTCTGTGAGGACACGCGCACAGATAATTTATTTTTGACTTAACGTTATTTAATGCAATTTAAGGAGTTACCGTTTTACGCCTTCGCCCTCGTTTACTTTGATAAGAGCCACTGTGGAAATACGATTTGAAATGCAACAGTTTGAGAGTGCACACACTCACACAAAAGTAAATTTTGCCCCAAGATTTATTCAAGGTCTATGCAGTCGCTTGTCTAAATGGCAATTATTTAAATACAGGAAATCTTACTCTTTAGCTGCAGAGGTGCAAATCAACATTCGAAGCTTTGTCCTGCAAATTTAACAATATTACGCTAATTCCTATTAGTTGTTATATATTCAATTTATTCTTTTGAAACAATTTTGTTTGTACTTAGCAGCTTTAGCGCTAATTACCTGGTTTGTTTCTCTTTTTTTATTATAAATTTTAAATACAACTTTCAAATTCTAATAGTTTTGTTTTCTTTTGAATTAATTCTAATTTTAAACTCGCTCTCTAATAATTTAGTTTAATTAATTTAAATACTTTAATACAATAGTTCAATTTTAATTAATTTAATGAATTACACTCATGTCCATAAATTAAGGATAATGCAAAATCAGGCAAAGCAAGAGTTAGAAGCAAAACAAAATTGACTTATTTGTAAAGCTTATTTATTAAACAAAAGGTCAAGAGCAAAAAAAGATGCTATATGTTTGATATTATTAAAAAAATTAGCGATTTTTTCTCCCTGGAGAAATTACAAAAAAAAAAAAAAAACCTATTTACCAAAAAACAATATTACATAGTTGGTATGATTGTTAATACATTGTATGTCTCCCAGGCGATGCAATACAGTCCGTACAACGCCTAGGCATGCTGAGTATCAAATTATCGATCTGATCTTGGGGGATATTACACCACTCAAAAAGCAATGCTCTCGAAGTTCCGGTAGACATGTAGGAGGAGGTTGACGGGCTGCAACTCGTCGGCCAATCATGTCCCACACGTGCTCTACTGGATTCAAGTCCGGTGAGAATGCTGGCCAGACCATACGGGTGATATCCTCCGACTGAAGGCATTCGCTTACGATGTTTGCACGGTGAGGACGGGTGTTTTCGCCCATAAACACAAATTGTGCGCCCATGGCGCCCCGAAACAAACGTACATGCTGTTCCAGAATGACGCTCCGATAGATTTGGCTTGTCATGGTTCCAATTTGAACCAGTACAGGTCACTTCGACGCCAACGGTTCGACGCCAGCGTTTCCACGCGTGGTCAATTCGACACGAGGTCGTTTCGACGCGGGGTCAGTTCGACGCCATACTTTTTTGCTTTTGTTTGACGCCATATTTTTCGTATTTTTATTTATATTTAGAATAAATTTGCATCATCATACATCATTTGGTGTCATCATCATTTGGTGTTTCACACTTCACATAATGGGAATTCATAGATGGTCTCAGGCGTGTTCAAAAATCAATGGAATACCTGAAGAGTGGCGCATAATTTTGCAATCGATTAGTATAACAGTTCTGTGATGTAATCTTTTTTATCTCTAATCTTATTTATCTATAATCTTATTTATCTGTAATTATATTTGTCTGCAATATAATATAACTACTTTGTAACCATATGTTTATTTACCATTTGTGTATTTCGCTTTTTTGACGCTGTTTTGTGAAGTAAATAAATAAAAAAACCCTCCCTCATGTCCCAGGGCCTTGACGTTGGCGAGGGGGCTTCTCACTAATATAGGACACAAACAAAAATTTAGAACACTTTCACACATATACACTCATATATTTATTTCAAATATGCATGCAAACAATCGCTAATTCAATAAATAAAAATCAGTCATATTACTTATTTATATTACTTCATACGTATTCTAAAAATAAAAATACGAAAAAAATATGGCGTCGAACTGCCCCGGCGTCGAAACGTTGGCGTCGAAACGTTGGCGTCGAAACGTTGGCGTCGAAACGTCGGCGTCAAAACGTCGGCGTCAAAACGACCTGCTTCGATTTGAACATGCAGGTCAGTTCTGGAACCCAGAATAATTCCACCCCAAACGAGCACTCCTGCACCACTGTAACGGTGTCGTTCAGTGAAGTTTTCTTGGTGGTAACGGGTACCTGGAGCTCTCTACATGAAAGTCCGGCGAGACATTCCAGACGGCCGATAATTCTACCACGTAAAAAATCCTCCAAATGCGTTCTTTGATGTCATAACTATTCGGTTATTGCACTGAAATGCTTATAAAGGGCCTGCCAACAATTTTACTTCTTTGCCTGTATTCCTTATATATCACTCTCTTACACTCTCGTCATTGTGACGTACCATCGGTGTCATCTGGTTACTTCCTGAAATTTGCATATGATTCTTGAAGATGTGTGTAGTGATTTTACAGGTGATATATTTATTTTAGTGTTCGATTTCCACGTGACTCCGAATTATCCTTAATTTATAGACATGAGTGTAATTAGCAATAACATTTAAATTCCCAGTTTTTTATTTGCTGAATTGGCGAATTTATTTGCTAAATTGGTGAATTTATTTTCATGGTTTGCTTTTGCGCTTGCTTTACTTATGCTATCTGAATTTAAATGATATTATGGATTAGTTCGAAAATTAAATCTTTTATATGGTTGCACATTTTTTTAAATTATTTTAACTTTAAATTTGCTTTTTACGTATATACATATTTGTATTATAAATGTATATATATTGAGCGCGTTGCCATTCGTATAGGTAAAGAGAAGGGCAAATCGTTTTGACTATAAGAATGGCAACACGTTCAACAGCGAGAAAACGCAAGATCACATGACCACTTCTCGGAGCGCCTCGAGACATGAGCAACGATGAAGTTTGAAAAATGAAAGAAAACTGAATGATTTATTATGATGATATTCCGTTTCTCATCATTGCATGGACCAATTTGCCTTTCTTATTCCTTTTTATTTTTACGCATCATCCTTATATTAATTACGTCTGTTTTTTTACGCGTGATATCGTAGTTTTAAAAGTTACTAAATATTACTATCGTTGCCGTCTATAAGACTGTAAAGTACAACCACATCCTACTCATACATACGCATATATATATATAAGATGTAATATATATATTTTAGTTATTAAAATTTAATGAAAGAAGAGCAAGCTTACATTATTTCGTGAATTCAAAACTGGGCAAATTTATTCTTTGAGTTTTAATTCAAGGTATACATTTTCAGTTTGGATGAAACATTTGAAATCGAACTTTTCGAAACAAACTCTCATATATAGAAATAAATTATGAAATGTAATACTTAATATGAAAAGTTGCTGACCACCAGTTTTTTCATCCCTATTCTAGTAGATAATTTTGAAATATGTTTTCGAAAATCCTAACTTATATGATTTATGTTAAAACGTTTTTAAATGAAACCGCGGTTTCTTTTTGAACCAAAGCGGTGGTTGTGAAATTTAAAATAGATCATTGTAGCTAGGTTATGATTCGAATGGTGGTCGCGATGTATTGTGGAATTTTGATTTGCAATGTGGTTGACGACTGTTCACTTAAATTGAAATTGAAGGAAACTCAGAGAAAATTCAAAATCCTAATCTCTAGACCTTTTTAAAAAATATTCTTAAATTAGCACGGTTTTCATTTGACATACGGTTAGCAAGCGGATATTTTTGGAAGTCTTTCTAGAAACAGAAGTTAGGTTAGATATAAAACACAGTTAGGTTTCATTCAGGAACTAATTTAAACACTAAACCCAATGATTTATCAATCAAGCCTGTTTAAGTTTTTCCTAAATATAAATTGGAATTTCCAAAAGAACTTTCTATATTTTCTTTGCAGGTAAATTTCGGCATTTTATTTAAAAAAATTTCAATCTTTATTGAAATGGTTATTACTGGGCTTAGTCGTGTAAATCATTTAGAAACACCTAAGAAACAGCGCAGAACTCTGTTCTTCGCCAAATATATTATAAATTAAATATACCAATAAAGAAAAATATATGAATTAATAAAATAGTTTTTAAATATAATTTGGCGGAGATCAGAGGTATTATAGTACCTCTGATATTGCAATTCATGAAGAGTAAAAAGTAAAAAGCTTCGCACCTTCTACTGCCATCCTTCCAAAAATTTTCATATCGAAATGAGGAGCATTCCTAATTCAGAAATAAGAATTTTTAATTATAATTATTGCAGCACTGAAACCAATAAGAGGATATCAGGAATTTTAAATCAGAGTGTTGTGGCTGAAACTTAAATATATTTATTTCACCTGTACCGTATCTATTATTTTATTATATTTCATTGTAGTAAATTAATTATTTTGTACGTAATAAGACCTTTTGTTGGTATTGAGTGATTATTACGTTACCTTTATGTACTGGCTGAATAGCTTTTTATGCGTTAGATGGTTAGTTTCGTATTTTTAACTACATTATCATATTTACTTAAAATATTAGTATAAAAGATTATAAGATTTTTTTATTAGATAAGTTAATATTGGAATCTATTCGCAATTTTTAATTGTATTCCATTAGGGGTACCCTGTTGTTTAACGTCATTACTCCGGAAGTGAATCCTTCGCGACTTTAAAAAAACTCAAGTTTTGAATATATGAATGTATTGAATTGGAATAGTTATTTTTAACATCATGATTGTAGGTTTCTTTCAAAACTCTATAAATGATTCTGTCTCTGTAATTGTAGACTGGCAATTTAGAGATAGAAACTGGTTTTTTAAGACTAAACTTTTTTTCGCATACTCCATCATGTATTCGGTAGACAATGTCTTAACAATAACAAATTAAACATGCAATATCTCTGCAATTCCACAAATAAGAATATTTTGAAAAGAAGTGTTATTGCAAACTGGATCAATAATTTAAAACATTAATAAATAAGAATTCGTAAAATTCTTCCAAATCTTTCCTTGCAAATTTGGCTGAGTGGATACCAAGGCAGGCTATGGTAGTTTGACCAGGTTCAAATCCCAGTTGAACAAATATTTTGCTTATTCGTTTAGGTGTTTTTTCCAGCCAGTTTGGGAACCAGTTTCATTACAACGGCCTACACGAAATACTTCCCTACACGAAATGCCCAATTTATGCCCCGGATAGAGAGCACAGTAAGGTTATAATCGAGTAACCCGATTTATTCAACTGAATTTAAAGTGATTCAGCAGCATCAAAAAAATGAATAAATCAAATCTGGAAGGATGAGAACGGTTTCGGACGATTGAAACTTGCAATTTTGTAAATTTGAGAAAAGGGGGGGGTTGGTAAAATACCACTTCCTTGTTTGTATACAACCAGTACAGTAGTTTTGCACTGAAGGGAAAGAAGGGAAATACTACTTTCGGAGCTTGCAACATTATCGTTTATAAATGCAATGGGTTGTTACAAAATCCCCTTCATATGTTCAGCTGTCGAATTTTCCGGAATGCATTATCAGCTGATGCGAAGTCCAATTTGATAACTAATTCCAGGTATTAAAGACTGAAATAGTCATATAAAATTATCTAGGAGATAGAAAGGATGAACATGTAATGGATATGATCGTATTGAAGAAATGTCCGATATAAAGAAAGCATTTGAATTCTGTCTTCCTCCTGCGTATGCAGCAAAAATATTTTACACGTAAGCTTTCTGAAAAAAATAAATAAATAAATAAATAAACGTATTCAAACTAATTACTAATCATTTATTTATTTCCTTCTCAACAGTTTTTTTAAATCATTTTCAAGAATGCTGTACACAATGTACACAAATTTGGCAATAAATGGCCCAAAGTCGTCAGACAGGTAGTGATGAGTCGGTACTACCGAACCGGGTATTTTGTAACGGGTACTTAGTTGTAACAGGTACTGAAAATCGGTACATCCAAGTACCCGTTACTTCAGTACCGAAATCGGTACTTTTCGGTATTCGTTATTTCTGTACCGAAACGGGTACTTTTCAGTATTCGTTACTTCTGTACTGAAACGGGTGCTTTTCGGTATTCGCTACTTTGTAACGAAAATATACGTCTCTTCTCGGTATTTAGGTATTCGTTACTGGAGGATCGATGAGGGTTCAGCTCACTTTGGTTTTGGTAGTAGTATCTGATTGTATTTGCGAAATGATGATATGCGCTCCTTGTGTCCATGAATGACCTTGAAATAGGGAATGGAATGGCAAACGTGAAAGGGGGGAACTTCCATTCCGTTCGTCACGAAGACTAGAGTTTGAGGTAGTATAATTAATTGCCTTTGTGTGCGCGGGAGGACGAGTGTGAAATAGTGGAAATTTTTCGAAAGGCCGTTCGTTGTGTGTGTGTGTGGGGGGGGGATAGTAGCAGTTGGAGTCACTGTCGCCGGCATTGCTCGCTTGTGATTGGAGTCGGTATAGTCAGGAGGGAAAGGGAGGGGAGCGCTAGATGATTTGCAATCCGAATTGTGCATGTTTTAATTTTTCATCGTTTGTAGGAGAAAAACTGCGTGTATCTGAAATGATTGATTTGGTAAGTTGTTGTTGTTGGATTGGTGAATGGAATCAACTACCAACTAGATTACTTCCTTTTCCTCAACATATTTTTAGCATAACTCACGAAAAATATTTTTCGTTTGCTTGCTTAATAGGGCAACGTAAATCATATGATCCTTTTTAAATAAATATGATCCTTTTTCATCCCGCTGTACCTACTTCAGAAAATGTCACAGCATCTAGTGGATAACTAAGCCAATCAACATAAAATACAGACGCAATTTTAAACTTTTCTAATGAAAGGACAAATATAACTGACCCACTTATGATAATTCTTCCCCCTTCTAGAAACAGATTTTCATCTCGCCAAAAACTAAACCCAGGTCACGTGCCTAACGCAGGATTGTCAACGCCTTGCTTTACCCCCAGTTCGTGACGACGCTCCTCCGATAGGAAGAGAGGTGAACTTTGACCTGACACTTCTTCTTTTTTTCTTTGAATCTTCTTTTTTTTAACTCCCTCTGGAGCTTATTCGAGGGGGGGGGGAACTATCGAATGGAACACCGGAAATTATCCGGACATGTTTATGTAAACATACATGTCCTTCCCTTTTTTCCCTTTGCATTTTTTGCTCTTTCATGCCTGATTAATAGAATCATTAGGCTATATTGCACTTACCCTTTTCACAGCGTAGTGCTGATTTTAGAATTTGCAGCTGGACTGAACAGCGGAAGTTGTTAATGGAATTTTTTTATGCTTATCTGACGATGCTGATGACCATCTCCCAACTTCGTCACTTTTCCCATAAGATTAATTCTCGTCTCGTACTGGTGAGTATCGGTACGTTATAGAATTGCTTAGTCTCTATCAGTTTCTTACGCCTCAGAAAAAAAAAAAAAAAAAAAAAAAAAAAAACTCAAATTACAAAATGTTTAGTAAGAAAAGGAAATTCAGCTTGGTTTGGCAGCACTTTTCCTATACTAATGAAGACGAAAAAGTTATGTGTGACATTTGTAAAGACCTTTTATCCATCAAAGGTGGTTCAACAGGAAATTAAAAAAAACATTTGCAAAGGAAGCATCCTTGTGTAAATCTGCACCAGAAACACGCTTTGCCGAATCAAGATGTTGATGATATTGATGCCGCTCCAGCCCGTTCTGCGTCACTAGCCCTGCAGATGGTGGGCAACCATGCACATCCCAGCAGACTACACAACTTACGGTAGATAACAGTGCTTGTGATATTGTTGGTGTATTTTCACAAAAATCGCAGTCCAGCATTATGCAGTTTGTCCAGAGAAATACGATGGATGTACATAAAAAAGTAATCGATCGCTCACTGATCAAAATGGTATATAAGGATTTACAACCAATAAGTATCGTAGAAAATGAGGGATTCCGAGAATACTCAAAGGCTTTGAATCCAACCTATTCCTTACCTTCACGGAAAATAGTTTCTAAATCCTTGCTTCCTGCTGCTTATGAAGAAAAAAAGAATAGTTTAAAAAACGTTCTTAGTGCTGTACAAAATATCTGTTTGACTGTAGACTGTTGGAGCAAACAAAAGCTGAAAGTTACATGGCCGTGACAGGCCATTTTATTGACGAACACATACAAAGGAAAACGGTACTGATTTATTGCTCGATTTTTGATGAACGTCATTCAGCCAAAAATATTGCAGAAAATATCATACACATTTGCTAACCATATTTTCCGATGGAAAAAGTGTCTTTATTAAAAAGTGTCTCTTAATGTGTCTGACTGGCAATGCCAAAAATATGATTAACGATGTCGACAGCGAACTAAAGTTAAAACATTTAGGATGCATTGCACACTCTCTCAATTTGGCTGTCACAAATTCTCTAAACGAGGTTAACGACCTTCTAACGAAAATTAGGGATATTGTGATAGCTTACAGGAGAAGTAATATCGCCGCAAAAAATCTTCGAAAATATCTGTGCTCTAGCGATGAGAGAAAAGACTTAAAAGTCATTTTAGATGTGAAGACTCGTTGAAACATCACGTTTTATATGGTAAAACGTTTCCTTGAACTGAAAGACGCTATTCGTTCTACAATGGGTTTAATGAACGACCCGCCAGAGGCTCTTGATGTGCCAGAATGGAAAGTGTCCAACATCTTTGTGACGTTTTCAAATCTTTTTTGAAAAGGTGACTTGCGAGTTGAGTTCAGAAAAATACTTGTCAGCATCTGTGGTGCCTGTGTTAATCGGCGGACTTCAAAAAATCTGTGAAAATCTGCTTAGTAAGAGTGTTAATGAACAAGTACAAAATGTGGTACTAGCACTACAGGGTGTCCGAAAAGTCTTTCCCTGATTACATAAATTGATAACTCAGGCTAGAAGTAAGATACAAATATGAAACTGGTGTCTAATTGTTTACAAACTATCAAAGTTTTTTTCACACATCAGTAAACTTCCACATGAGCACCCTTGGTAGCACGTAGCACATCTAGGCGATATCCAATTTCCGTCCACACATTAGCCAACATCACTTAAGGGATCGATTCAACGACTGTGGTTATCCGTTGCCGCTGGGTTTCAAGATCTGGTACACATGTTCGGTAGACCTCGTCCTTGACATAATCCCATAAAAAGAAGTCTAATGGGGTTATGTCAGGAGAGCGTGGAGACCAATCCGTTGGCCCATCACGACCAATCCATCGCCCAGGAAAGGTCATATCGAGATAGGCACGAACGTCCAAACCTCAATGAGGCGGTGTACCGTCTTGCTGAAACAAGACATCGGGGTGATACTGAAGCAGCTGAAGAACAGCATGCAGTTGCAACATGTCCAGATACACTGCAGATGTGATGGTAGCCTCAGCGAAGAATGGCCCGATAATTCGATCATGCAATAGCGCGCACCAAACATTCACCTTTCGGCTGCCTCTCGTGCACTCCATGACCTCGCCAGGGGGTTGTGAACCCCAAATGCGCACATTATTGAGATTCACTACTCCACTGACAAAAAAGGTCGCTTCGTCGGAAAAGGCAACTCGTCTGAAATAACCATCATCGTCCTCAATACGTGATAGCATTTCGACTGCAAAGTCATATCGACGTGTACTGTCATTGGGCAACAAGGCCTGAACGATTTGCACTTTGTATGCACGAAACAATAAACGTTTGTATAAAATGTCATGGAGAGAGCTTTTTGGTATCTGTAATTCACGTGAGGCCCTGCGCACCGATTTGTTCGGACTTCTCAGAAAAGACTGCCTCACAGCTTCCACCCTGTCTGCTGAGGTTCTTAGTCGACCAGACCTCGGAATGTCAGCAACCGATCCTGTGTTCTTGAACTTCTCATACCAGGCTTTAATGCTCTTGACATCAGGTGGATTCCTTCCAAATGTTGTCTGGAAGTGTCTCTGCGCTGTGGTTGATGATCGTGTCTCATGGTACCACAGGACACACTGTGCCTTCTCCTGATTGATTAACATGGCTTCTTGGGCACTGCACCTCATCCACTACTTACGTACTGCGAACCTAAAACAGAAAAAAACTTTGATAGTTTGTAAACAATTCGACATAAGTTTCATATTTGTATCTTACTTCTAGCCTGAGTTATCAATTTATGTAATGAGGGAAAGACTTTTCGGACACCCCGTACAACGTGAATTAGGTAATAGATTTACAACTATCGATTCAAGAGAAGACATTGCTCAAGCCGCTTTCCTTGACCCCCGAATAAAAAAATTGGGGCTCAAATGTGATGTCGCCAAAAACATTTAAAGTTATATTATCTGTCAGTTATTGGTAGTTGCACAAACTACCCATAATCTTGTTGAAGATGTGGAAAGGGATGATGAAGAGATAGACGAATCATCGGTTTGGTTCCAGTTTGAAAGTAAAGACTCTCGAACTTCATAAGCTCCCGCAGCATGCGCGGCGATCGACAAAGCCACGGCAGAAGTAAAAAGATACCTGCAAGAGCCCATTCTTTCCAGGAAATCTGATCCAATGGAGTGGTGGGAAAAGAATAAAAATGTATTTCCTAATTTGTATGAATTATCACGGAAAAAATTAGGCCTTGTGGCTACTTCAGTGCCATGCGAAAAGGTGTTCTCTAAAGCTGGATTAATACTGAATGATAGGCGAAACCGTTTGAGTGGACAAAAGTTGAAACAACTAATTTTCTTACATTACAATTATAATATTTAATCATTTGTTGACTTCTTAAAATTCCAACCTAAGTTCAGCTTAAAATGTTTATTTCTATGCTTATTTTCGCTGCATTATTTTCAAAACTGTTTCTGGGAGTCAATTTTTTTATGCTTAATTTTTCGTTACATATTTTAAGTTGTCTTTATAAAAAAATAGAAGGAATTAAATGCCTAAAATTTCCATAAAGTTAAAAAATTTGATACTTTTATAACGTTTTGCACTGCCTATTAAAGTTTTATTTGTTTTAATTAAATGAAATATTACTTCATTCAAATGTCAATTTCTTAAAAAAATATTATTTTGAAATTGTCTTTAGATTATTAATATAATATAAAGTTCTACAGTTCTATTATTTACTTAGCTGTACTCACATATGTTAAGTTCTCATATAGTTGAAAGCATGCTATCTTATTTTCTAGTGTTTAAATCATCTTTAATTTAAATTTTTATATCGAATGTACTTATTGAATTCATATAATGCGATTTTACAAATATTTTTGTTGCTTTTTGCTGTTACAGCATCTAGATATTGCGTTCCCGTAGTTTTAAAGACATGCTGCCTTATTTCCTAGTGTTTTTAATAATCTTTCACTCAAAATTCTTATGTCGGATGCGCTTTCACTGTAATTTGAGTTTTAAAAATATTTTTTTACCATTCTGTTGCATTTTTGTGTTTACAGCAGTTACTGCATCCAGGTATTGCACTCTCACAGTTTTAAACCCTTTGCTATCTTATTTTCTGTGTTTTTTGATAATCTTCAATTCAAAATTGTTATATTGAATGTGCCTTTTAAAATCATATTGTGCGTTTTAAAAAAAATGTTTTTAACCATTTTGCTGAAATTTACTTATTACTGTAGTACATCTAAATATATTACATTATCTCACTTTTCAAAACATACCTCATTTTCTAGTGCTTTTGGTAATTCAAAATGTTTAAATCAAATATATATGTTTATGTATTTTTTAAAATCATATTTTTTGTTTTTAAAAATATTTCTAATCATTTTGTTGTTTATTGTACGATGCCAATTCTCCAAAAGTACAAATTTAACTCAAAATAAACCTAAATGTAATTTAAAAAGGAACAGTATAAACTTTTTTGTGGAAAAGCTCTTCAACCATGTGTATATGAATAAATGTGTAAATTTTATTTTATGCCAGTATTGTACAATTAAACACACAAGGTCATTTATGTTATATTTAATGTTTACATTATCTTACTTTTTTATTCAGAATTTTTAATATATATAGGGGAGAGTAGAGAATAAGAGATTTATCTTTTTTAAAATTTGGTAGCTTGAATTAGTTTTATTTCGTAGTGGTACTGATCTTATCTATAAGTGGGATAAAGGTTTGTGATTATTTTAATTTCTAGACCCTACGCACCCCTATGCCCTTTACTACCGAATTGAAGGTATTAAACGACTTCTGAGGTATGTTATTTATCCGTATAAATAAAAAATATCATGTTAAAACAGATTGATCATTAAGTTTCTGATATTTACTTAGGAAAATGCATCCTATCGGGTTGCTACACAGCTAGTTATACTCGTAGTTAATTTTCTATTTTAAATTTATTGCGACATTTTTACTTTTAGTATAGTGTTGCATCAAAATTTCTATTTTCCGATTTTTTCCTTTGTTTCTCTCCAACAGTACAACACAACACAGCCGAAAAACATAGTGTACACTCCCTTCCTTCAATATCATACGAAGAAAATCTTCCGACGTTTTCAAAGTACGCAACTATGCTCATTTGGGGCTGTCCATAAATGATGTCACACTTTTCTGCAACATTTTGGAACCCCCTCCCCCTCTTTGTCACAAAGTGTCACACTTCAACATACCCCCTCCCCCCCTTTGCACTTGTCACGGAATATTCCGTAAACTTATACTTGCAGTTCAAAAACATAACACTACGTTATAGATCATATTTCAGATTTTATTTTTAAATTTAAACTATATGTTTTAATGACATCTGTAAATATAACAATAATAATGATTCAGGCACTTATTTTGTATGAAATGAGAGAAATGTTTACAGCAAAAATCATAATTAATACACAATAGCAATAAAATTACAATTTCTGCCGCTACCCTATTCTCAAAACCTACTCTGAATGCCTTTTTTTTTTTGGAAAAAAAGGAATGTAAGTAAAAAAAAAAAAATCACATGAAAGTTGCTTTCGCCCCAATTAAGGAAATACCTTCAAATTTTGGTAATTTTAAAATAACTTCAAAATTCAATCTGCTGATTTTAAGCATTTTATTTTAATCAAAATATGATGTCACACTTCTTGTTACTCCCTGCCCCGCCATGTCACAAACTGTCACAATTTCATTAACCCCCCTCCAAGCGTGACATCATTTATGGACGACCCCTTTCACGAAATTGATAGAGCACCCACCGATTTTGCTGCACCTGCACACAAGACACAACCGAAAGCGAAAATGTTTCCATCCATCCACTTCCCGCGCCAATCCTCCCAACCCCCACTGGCCATCAATGACAATCTACACAAACCCAACACCAGAAACAACCCGCCGCGCTCTCCTGCTCATCAGACATTTCCGTAGTTGACATGTTTTCTGATATTCACTTACTCCGTACAGATAAAATCAAACACGAGGTGACGTGGCAGAGTTCCCTCAGTGCGCAAAATCGTTAGCTGCGTATTTCGGTACTTCAAATCGTTACTAGGGCACTTCGGTACTCCAAATCGTTACTAGGGTACTTCGGTACTCCAAATCGTTGCTAGGGTACTCCGGTACAGCAAACCGTTACTAGAGTACTCCAGTACAGCAAACCGTTACTCCGGTATTTCGTTACATTGGTACTCGAAATCGTTACTTGGGTACTCGGTACTTGAAATCGGTTTTCGGTACTTTTCAAAGTAACGGTTACTTGAGTAACGGATATTTTGTACCGGGTACTTGTCTGTACCCGTTACTCTCGTACCGGGTACAAGAAAGTACCGAAGTTGCCCATCACTATGTATAATCCATACACTGTAAGCAAAGTGTTTTCTCCAAGAGACTTTCTTCAGCTAAATGTAATTAAGTATAAATTTGCTTACTTGTATAATATACTACTGAGCAAACGTTCACACGAAATGCAAATTCTGAACTTGAAACATGTGCTTGAATTTCATTCGTCGAAGTTCAACTGTCAATGCAGAAAGGAATACTGAAATATCATACGATATAATCAACTCAACTGGATTATTCTTCACAAGTGCAGAGCAACAGCATTAACCTTGAATTTTTAATTCAAGGTAATTTTATTTATGAAGGTAAAGTAATCCAGGTTTCGTACTGATACGAACTATAACTAGGTACAGAATTTTTCCCGAACAAAACAGAAATTATATAGTACGAATTATAGCACAATTAGGCACGAGAATGGAAATATTTATATTCCTTACAACCGAGCGACCATCGCTATGCATTATGTACGGACAAAACGTTGACCACATCTTTAAGAAGATGATTCTTGATACGAAACTTAATTTTACGTAATCGAGAGGTTATCTGTAAACCATTTCCATTTTTCTTCGATGCTTGTAAAAGACTCAGAATACGTTGTTATCAGTTTTATTATAAGTAATATAGTAACGGATGTAAGAAACTTGATTTTTTACCAGATACTATTCGTTAAACATGTATGCTGTAAATAATCAATCAGATTATTGCAAGCTAGAGAGGAGACGAAAGTTTTAGCATTCATGCAAGAATCATTTAAATCAGGGCGCAGAAATATGTCTCTATGTTACTGTATTTGTTTCATCATTAAGAGGTAGCAGCATAAAATTATGACTGTTTCTCATTCAACTTAGCGAAAAGCTCAGGTAACTGGTAACTCACATTCCTTCCGAAAAAGACAGCAGCAGAAACATTTATAAGAAAACACCTCATCGGTTTTCATAGTTGGGAAAGAGGTACATTGCGCAAAACAAAATGGGCAGTTCTGTATCTCCCGTTCTACTATGCCGATTGACGAAATTCAAATTGCGTTTTTCATGTATCGAAAGCGTGACTTAGGATATATATCAGATTTATATATAGCACTATTCTAACATAGGTATTTGACACAAAATCGGACTTTTTCTGAAGTAACATATCAATTTTCAATTATATTTCGAATCTACGACTCAAATTATTCCTAAATATTAAACTTTGTAAAACTTGGGACGAAATTTACGGAGAAATTCAGAAATTTATATTGGGGCTTTTTTTCAGTTTGCGCCAAGAACAGTTCACTTGGCGAACTTCTTAATATATGGCAATCTATTTTCCTTTCCCTTTTTACATTGTTGGTGGGGGGAGAAGTCATCATATAGTTCTTTCTTTCAAATAATGTTCTTTATATTATATTTTCATATTACTATTTTAATTATTTTTTTTTTCTTTTTCGAATTTCAATTTAATTGTTTAAGTTGCATGGTTTCTTTCAAATAACTGTTTTCAAAATTTCTATTTACTCATTGGAACTGCGTAGTTTAAATAAAAGGTGCATCATTCATTATATTTTTTTAAATACATTTCTTTATACTATATTTTTTATTCATAGTTTTTATTATAAATAATTTTTGAATTTTTAGACTTTTATTTTAATTTTTTGCGTTGCATTGTCTCTTCAGATAATTGTTTTAAAATTTTCTATTCATTCTTTCGAACTGCGCATTTTAAATATATGTATAAATATAAATTTTCAAGAATTTGAATTGAGTTTCTTTCGGAAGAACACTTTGTGACCCAGACTACGATGCGTTTGTAAAGCGCATATATTAAAAGAGAAAATGCAGCAAAACACAGTTAACACGCCTTTAAATGTTACGTTTAGAAAAGACGTATAAATAAGAGAGATATATATCCGACATTTTAATTTAGGATGACTCGCATACATTGCTTTAAAAAAGTTTTATCATTGTGCCGATTGCTTTACACAATTTTATCATCGTATATTTAATTTCTTAAAATGTTATTCATATTTTAGTCAAATATTTGATTTTTAAAATCGCAAGAGTCAAACATCATAAAATTTCAAAAAAATTAAATTAAATAAAACACTAAATTTTATGCAAAAATTAATTTTTTCTTCTTAATGGGTTGCTCTTTTTCTTTGCAGACATTCTGCAAGTATATTAAAAAGTATCCAACCTTTCGAAAATTCTTGGTATTTCTGACAGTAATTTTAAATAAATTTATCTCCTTCCATTTCAAAGGGCCCAAAAACGGCCGAGCGGTAAAAAGTCGCTGAATACCGGTAGTTTACTCCGGGGTTCGAATCCCGGCGAACGGGCTGGTTGCCTGGGCGTTTTCGGGGTTTTTCTCATGTGTAACGTGTATACCAGCTGGTTTCGTTTAGAAAGTTGTTCACGGATTCATCCCTCGTTTTAGGCAGATAGCCCGGCTTTGGCGTAACTTAATAATCCAAATCAATCCATTTCATCAGTATTTTGTCAGAGCCTTTATCAGTCTTTAGAGGCTAGGCATTTGAAGGCGTGAGATGAAAGGAAAGGCTGGTTTCATGAAAAGGGAAGACGTCTTTAGATGACATTCCATATACGTCACTGGATAAATTCCTGAATCTTCAAATAATTCGACTGAGAAATCATGCGATGCTACGTTTATGATGATATGATGTTCTATGACGTAATTTTAATTTATGCAACCATAGTCGAAAACCGGTCACTCTTCACTTTAATCTGCAGTAATATCGTTTTCGTCTTTTCCGTTAGCACAAACTCAATTGCTGCTATTTGTTGGTGTACACGTCCAAGTGTTTTTTCTTTGAACACCCAACTTCCTTGAAGTAAATTCCCCTTTAAATTTTTTGCTTCAACCCCTCCCCAATTTCCTTCTTTCCTTCTACATTTGTTTTCAGTACAGACACAAGAAAATTAAGAATTTTCGATTTTTACACTTCCATTTAAATTCAAATTTTTTTAAATATCAGTTGCATTAAATGCGCTTGATCTGAAGACAGCTTCTAGACATTTTAACTATAAATAACGTTTAAAGCAAAGTCCAAATGATAAATATTTGAAATAAAAGATTTTTCTTAAATGAGAAAGAAATAAACCACTCCAGCAGCGCTTATCCTACTTCAGAGTGACCCGATTCTTAGATCGGGTGCAAATCTTAATCATATTATTTAGTTTTTTTAAGCCTAAAAATTTTTATTAAAGAAGATGTTTTTTATATAATCTACAACACGAGGAAAAATTACTACTTAAAAATTATTTCTAAGAGGTCTAATGTAAAAATTTATGTTTATATATATGTTTTTTAAAGATGGGACATGACCCAAAGTGTCAACGTCTTCTTTGCTTAAAAACATTGTGAAAAGAAACATCAAACGAACGTTTCTGAGTTTTAGACAATTGAATTTAAATGAAGTTAAAGTAAAGTAGCAAACGATAACACGACGAAGGTAGAAATTTACTCTTACAAATATTAAACAAAAAAGAGAAAAAAAGAAAGAAATTAAAAAAATATGATAAAAATTTGAATAATATCATCCATAAATAAAAAAATAGCTTTTCATATAGTATGAATAAACATTTATTACGCATCATTGAGGAGAGAAATTTCATATAATTAATTCCCCGTAAAAATTTAAGATTAAAAATAGCTGTCGCAATTCACTGTAACAAATTCCACAAATCACATTTGGCGTTATTATCGCTCAAAAAAGATGCCAAATCTCAAACCTCGCAAATATGTAAACTCGTGTATATCTTACAAAATTCTGAATAAAAAAGTCTAATTTCTGCAGGTATGCTTAGAAATGACGATGGTAAGGGATTAAGATGTTGGCAAAAATTTTACAGGTTATAATTCAAAATTATTTTCGAAAAATTTATAAAAATCATTTAAAAATACTAATGTTAAAAATAAATAAAAAGAATTGGTGATTTTTATTTGGAATGAACATAAATTTCGAAATGTGAAAAGAAAAATCATAAAAGTTTAATAAAAAATGAGATATTAATAAATGTATACCAAATTCAATTAACATTGAGGAGCTAATTTTTTAAAAACTACTCGTGCGATTTTTACAAAATTTGATAGTCTGGCATAATTTGAGTAATAAAATTGAAATATGGAAAAAAAAAAAAAAAAAAAAAAAAAAGGGCATGCCATTTCAGAAAAAGTCCGATTTTGTGTCAAAATACCTATGTTAGAATGTTGCTATATATAAATCTAATGTATATCTTAAGTCGGGCATCCGTGACATGGAAAACGCAATTTGAATTGGAGAACGGGGGATATCGAACTATCCCACTTTTTTGTTTTTTGTTTTTGCGCAGTGTACACAGTGTAAAATATTCCTCATTCTTACTCGCACTTGAAATTCATTACTCGAATATGCACTGGCAAATTTTAAAGGTTGAAAACATGTGTCATGCAAAGTTATCTTCATGCAATGATTTGAAGTTACGTTATTTATAGGACTATATTTTAGACGACGATATTTTTAAACTGCGAAGTTTTAGAACTGCATTCTTTTCTTCGACGATGTTTCGCACCACGATGTTTTAGAACTGAGATATTTTTTTCTTGCTTTTTTTTCTCTCACCATGTTTTCTACGATGGAGTTTTCGTCTTGCGTTGTTTTCTCCGCCATGTTTTCGTACGCGATGTTTTCGTCGAATCCCCCTGCTAACATACTTCACTCGCAGGTAGTCGATGTAATCGTTCCATTTAGACTCTAGTTCTTCAAAATAATACCTGGCCCATTATAGATTTATGCAAATATCCGAATACATATAAGATTATGTAGTTCATTCAAAAATGACTTTTGAGTCTTTTTTCACGTTAGTTTGATTAGCATTAAAATCGAACATGAGTAAAGCCTCTGAAATTTAAATCTTATTCAAAGATTACGAATCTTTAAATAAGATTACAATCAGAAATATAAATCTTATTTAAAGATTTGAAGCTCCAGATTGAATTATTTTTATAACTTATCATTATAGTTGTTGTTAGAGTATTTTGTTTTCACAATTATATGCTATTTTTTTTAGCTTGTATAGTGATGATTCAAGTTTTAGTGGTTTTCCAGCATTAAAACGGTGCGCACATTGATTATAGACATGTTCTATAAAAGGTAAAATTTAAGGAAAACAGCCTTGTACGAAAATGTAGATCAATTTTTGCACAGTGTGTGTCAATTTTCCGCACCTATTTGAGTCGTGTCAATTATGTCAGACTTGTAGAGATTAACATTCAAATACTAAAACTGAGACTCGGTCGTTCAAAAAGTTTCACAATTACTTCGTCTCTCTTTCCAAGAGCATGTATAATATTATGGTTCGTCATTGATCAATACCAAAATTTATCTCTGATAACGTTTCAAGAAAATCTATGATAACACTTTACCAACTTTCAGACAAATGAATGAAGCTTATACAGGTTCAGCTGTCACAAACTTCGAAAATTGTGTTCTTAGAATTTTTTAAATATTTCATATATTTTAATGAAATGCGTCTGTCATTGAAGCAGGACTCCATTCGATGATGCCATCGATGCCTGACATTATATTCACAGTTTATTATAAAAAAAAATTATAACCAATGTGTTATACACTAGTTTTTTGTCATATACTCGTGCGCTTTAAACAATTTAAATGTACAAACAGATTATCAGCTTCTGGATATTTCTCATATTTATTTAATTAAACTACTTTGTCTTTTCCTGGCAGAGCGGTGGCTTTGAAATAAAATATATTTCTCTTAGATCTTCTGTTCTGTATTGTGTTTAAATTGTTTCTTGTGTTTGCTTAGCATCGTAAATGCTTTCAGGAAGATAATTCAGATAATAAGATTTAGAATGTGTGTGATGATGATTGATTGAGATGTTTGATTATTTTCTGGTTAGATCTTCTTAACGTTTGCAAGAAGTGTCAATAATTAGATAATAAAGCTATGCAGATTTTTCGTCAGAATTCGTTGGTATACAAGTAAAATGCTTGCACAAATGAATAAAATACTCCTCATATTACCATTTCGAATTGTCATATACAGAAATGTTGGCTAAAACCTGATAATAATTTAGATTTTCTCTCTTAGTGTAATGTTCCTTTATACTTTCATAAACGTTCTTCCATATAAATGTTTCCACAAAATTATTACGATACCTTCTTAAGCATTTCCTCCTTACTCGTATTCACGTTCACTTGTCTTGAGACCTCAGTATAGGACTTCTCACCACAACGCCTTGGATAATCTTAGGTTACTGGCAAGTACTACCTACAAGTACTATCTTAGCTGGTAAAGCGCAGCAGACCAACAATAAAGTGCTACATTCACATTAAATTTTCCCATGTTTAGCTATTGTTTAGTTTACCTTTTCTCTTCGCTTTTTGAATATCTAATGTGAAGTGAAACGATCTTTATGATAGTAGGTGCTTCGAAATTTATAATCCATGATCCTTTGGTATTTCACTAGGAAAATTCTCAACGCAAGACTCAGTGTGGAAATATTTCAAGTTACAGGGAAGTGCTGCTATATGCGGTAGAATTGCATCTGCATGAAGGTGTGAAACCGGTTCTTTACCCGCTCTTTCAAAGTTTTCATTGGATTGCAGTTGAAATTCATCTAGTTGCAAGAGAATAAAACTTCCAAATTTATTTTGAGACGGTGGGAAAACAATCTTGATGTCTTACTAAGCTATATGGATCTATGCGATGCCAAGGAATAATGTTGGTGAACATTGGTACTTCGATCTGAGTTCGATTCTAGACAGTCGGGTGATTGCATGGGCGTTTTCAGGATAGGTCCTCTTTTTAAGAAATATATTAACGAGTTTCCGTTGAAAACATAGCCATAATGTCTAATTCATGCCAATGAATATATATTTGTCTTAAAGATATGAGTTCAAAGAATAGAAAAACTCATTACTTGCAGCCATAATGTATAACCCATACACTGTAAATAAATTGTTCTGTTCAAGAGACTTTTTCAGCTAAATATAATTAAGTATACATTTATTTCCTTGTGTGACTGCTGACCATACATGCATACCACTGCTGACGAAAATTTCACACGAAACAGAAATTCTGAACTTAAAACTTGCGTTTGAAATTCATTCGTCGAAAGTTCAACTGCCATTGCAGAAAACAATACCGAAATACCATATGATATTTTCAGCTCAACTGAATTATTCTTCACATGTACAGAGCAATAGCATTCCGGGCAGAGATGCTTTCTTGATTTCAAAAGATAAGTCAAATAATGGCGCATCCTGAAATGTTTCATGACAAGTGACATGTTAGAGAGGATACGGACACATGGGCGGCTTACTAGGGCTATTCGCGTATCGTCCAGTGTTCCATGAAAAATAAAACGTCATCTGGCATCCCAAAATAGCATGAAAGTATTGCTTTAAGCTAAGCAATGCAAATTGAAATAAAGTGTGTGTAGCGTTTTAACAGATTAAGCCAGTGCTATTCTTATAATATAATACGAGTATATGATCATGAATAAGAGGTCAAATCACTTTACGGAGTCATAGATAATTAGAAAGGAAGAACGTAATCTCAAAAGCGTATCCAAAGAGAGCATCAGCCATACCGTTTCATTTGCGGTCTTGTATGACCTTCGAAAAATTGGTGATAATTGCCCAGGAAAGATAATTAACTCCACAATAATATAAATATATGTAAATCCGAAATCCTGTAGACACTACACGGAAAGAGAGGGTTGCTTGAGGACTTTGAGGACTTGATCAGATAAACTGGTAAATGTAACTGTAACAGTCTGCTCTACTGGTAACTGCAACAGTCTGTGTATTGTCAAACCGTTCAAACTGAAAGCAGAGAGAAGCTGTGGGAGCAGCCACTGCAGAAAACGTATGTGTTCCATAATGCAACTTTTTATACAGTTTATGAAATTACTTTTCGTCCTTAATTTTTGCTCACCAGTGTATTTCTGTTGTACTGTATTAAGAAAATGGCAGCGTTAGAACTAGCAAAAGCTAAAAGAAGAACAGTTCGAAAATTAACAACCCATTTAATTAATCAAATTGATGCTAAATTAAAGTCAGGAGAGGAGCTTGATGAGCAAGATTTAAGATACGATAAGATTTAAGATGAGCAGCATTAGTATGATAGTTTTTTACATCTTTTATAAAGATACAGAATATTTCCCATCGAATTTCGCTAAATATTCAATACATGTTGCGTGAAACGCAGTACATTGAAGATGGGGATTAGAAGTAAAAGTAGGTTTAACAGTAATTAGATATCCCTTATCTCTTTTCAAAATAAACAGAGCGCAAATTTACTTTTTGTAAAACTTCAAGCTTCAGTTTAGATCGTATAGAAGTTAGATCATATGTTAATCAGATAGAACTGTTTGTCATCGCGATCTAAAACTAATGACTACTCTAGAGGGAACAAGAGCTAAATCTTCGAATTCAAATACTGAACCTTCTTGTGTGCCCCGAAGGAAAGACCTATTTTAATTATGCACGTGTTTATATCATGAGGCTTTAAAAAACAAATATTATATCCTAAACGTATATTTTAGATTGTAATTACTTATTTAAATATTCGAAGAAAAGTTTCAATGTATTGCTGTTCATAACATTCTGTAGGTAGAATAAAACCAACCGTCTAAAAACAGAAGAAGTTGATAGTTCTTATAACATTAAAGATCAAAATTAGGACTTTAATGTCATAATTAGGACTTTAATGCCATAATTTTGACTTTAATTAAATTTTAATGTCATAATAATTTGTGTTACTTTGGGCATCCATTTATTAGTACTGGGATCCGAAAAATATAGAAGCTTTCTTTCCGTTGGTTCCGCATGTTTTTAGTTATGTTTATTTTCTACTCATTTTGTAAAAATATTGAGTTATAAATATTAATTTGTCACTATTGAGTGAACTGAACTACGTTGGTTAATTCATTTATTTACACATCCGTTTTAGCTAAGTTATTTAAATCTTATTAGTGAACATTTGATTTTTTAAAACAAATAATATAAAAGTTTAAAATATAAAAATATATAATAATATAAAAAATTTAAAAAATTATCACATCCATGTTTGAACAGTTACTTAAATTTTTTAGCTAACATTTTGTTTTATTTAAAAAAAAAATGAAGCTGAGTCTTTCTTTAGCAAATGAGATGTTTTCGGTAAGGGAAGTTATTTTTATTTAGCGTATGCGACAATACATCTATTGGATAAAGGTTTAGGAATACTGGATACTGAAAGTGATGCGGAGACGTGCACTTTGAGTAATAATTTACGCATTTTTTCTGCTTCTAGCTTAACTTGCAAGCTAATTAGAGAAGAGCAAACTAGACAATCTGAGTTCTTATTAACCATACTTGGCATTATCAATCATTATTTCAATGACAATTGGCAGTTGTTAATCAAACTACCGAAATTTGCTGGCACAGTAAATATAGAAAGTTCTATCAGAAATCCGAATTCATATTTGGGAACAATGAAAAATAATATCTATGAGATTTATAAACGGCAGAAGAAAAGAATTAACGAATGCTAAATTTTGCTTCGAAAACTTAGAAATGGCGATAAGTCTGTGGTACACAGGAATAAATACACGTGGAAGATAATATTTGTAAGTTGTTTTATAAATTGTTTTCCGTAATAATTATCGAACTGAGATAAAAATATGTACATAATATTATGTATGATAATGAAATAAATTTCTCTGATTTGAAATTACAATTTATTTACTTCTTCAAAAAATACCTGAGTTACGCCAAGTTGATTGCAATACTACGAAAGTAGTCAAATCTATTGCAGATAAAAAAGGCATAATATGAAAGCATATAATTTCACGTTATATGTATTGAACTTCTGTTATTATTCACCCAATGTAAAATTATAATATATATAATTTTAGATACTTTAAATTAGTTTTAGTTTGAACAATGCATTTTCAAACAATCAAGAGGAACACGTCAAAGGGAAACTTAAAACAGCAATGTTTTGGGTTTCGGGGTATATTTAAATAAAATATGCTTAAAGTTTTGTTTAAAATCTAACTCGTCATTGTTAAAGTTCAGACCTCAACTTTGCGTACGCGTATATTTTAAATAAAATATCTTTAAAATTTTATTTATAGTATATGCTAAAACAACGCTGCTCGTTCGCTTAATTTTACTGCATTTTTACTTCGGCTGAAAACGATTTCCTTCCTGCTCATGAAGCAAGCAGTTCAATAGTCTTTACCGAGAAATATTTATACAAGCATAATCACTAATTGGGAATAATCACTAAGAAAACAGGACTATAATTTAAATACATGAAGTAACTAATTATGTTTATTACATTAATATATAAATTTATAGTGTTTAAAATATAAGAAGTAAGTAATTTGTTTGAAATTTATTTATAATAGATTATATTCAACAATAAAATTCAATGCACATTTGACAACGGAAGAGGAATACGATAATACGTTGATGAATTTAATTAAATGTGAGACGATGTTCATTGAATTATTTTTATGAATCTTGACATTCACGCTCTCAGTCTTTACAGTTTATGAATAAAAGCAGAGATTCTCATCATTTGGAACAAGTTATCGTTCCTTCTTAAGATCTATAAATTGTTATCAAATAGTATTACATTTATTAAGCGCAAGAAATAAGCATATTTTAAGTAACAAAAGATTCATTACTCTTTACTTCACTCAAAGTATTCTAATCAGACATATAATGATAGCATTCGAGCAAATATTATCAAGAAACATAACGGCAGAATTAATTTTATAGTTTGAGGTAAAACATTAAATTTAATAGCATTTATTTTGAAATATTCATGTTTGGATTTTCTTCCTATTAATTTTAATACATAAAAAGTACGTTGGAAACCTACGTTGCAAAAAATGCATTCAATTTTATAAAAAAACAATTTTCAAAATATGTGAGCACAAACAACAAAATTAAGCCCATAAACTGATCTTCACTTTACTCTTTAAATGTTTTAAGGGGAGAAAATGATGTTGCAGAGCAAATAAATTTCATGAAATTATTCCAGAATGAAGACTTACCAGAGACACTTTTCGCAGTACTAAAAGGTATGGCAAGAAATACACTCCCTAGAAAATACATGACGGTAAATGGGTGTGACGAATGAATATTCAAACGCATCTTAGGATGGTAATTCGCAATATAATCAAAACTTAACACGTTTTTCAAATACGTATAAAATCGCACGAAAGTCTCAAAACAAGAAATTCGCAAGAAAATCTCAAAGTAAGAAATTCGCTAGAAAATCTCAAATAAGAGAAATGAAACTCTTTGTTGACTTGTCTGTTGTTTAACAGACCCAAATTGTTGGAAATATGCAAGTTTAACACATTATTTGCAAACTGTTGGAGTCAAAGAATTTAGTGTTGAGAAAATAGTCTATGACAATGAATTCCCAACACTCCTAGGAAATTCTCTACCTTTCTCAAAATAAGCTTTTCCCCCCTTTATTTAAATAAATAACAGCTATCAAAAGAATGTTAGTTTAATCTTCGGATTATGGTAACTTGGCGATTATTTGCCGAAAATGTGGCGACCAACCCTGCTACAGCAACCTGCTAGTTTTTTAAATTGGACGCTATTTTGTTTTTATTATTTCTTTTGGGCGTGTTAATTTTTTTTCTCTCTCTCTCTACTCAACATTTTTTTTCCAACAATCTGCTAGCCGAATTACGCTTATGCTAGATCTTTTATGGAATAAAAGTGCTTAATCATGACGATGATTAGGTGCGAAATTGGGAGAAAATGCACAATCCCCACTGCTTGCCGGGTTTTTAAGAATTGCACAAAAACGTTATCATTCACGTACACGTCGACCTATTTTCGCTTAAAAAAACATCCCAGAATTGCACAAAAATGGCATTGCGCACACTCTTGACTTTATCCATGTACACTGCTAAAGTCCTAGCTAGTAACCTTTATCGCCTTACCAAAATGTCACCAAACTACCTGTTACCATATTCCAAAGATTAGCCAAATGTTATTCCTTACGATTTAATAACTGTTGATATGATTTTAACGTCGAAATTTTGGCGCATGACGTAAAAAATCTGTATTGCATAAATTCATTTTGCTAATTGAAAATGGATGCAAAATTAATGTACTAAAATAAACAAAATTTGTAAAATCAATTACGTTAGGTTATTTTATATGATAAACTACATTCCCAAAGGGAAGGGAAAACTTCATGAAGCACATTTGAAGAGAAATGGACCTGCATATATGTTTACATGTTACGTATAGCGAAAGGCACAATAGTCGAACATGCAGCAACCTCGTTTGACTGGACTCAACTTTGAGTCAAACTAACAAAATTTATACTTTTTTTTTATGCAGTATGACAATAGAATGTTAGCAACTTTTCAAGAGCCCCGTAACCCATGTTATGAACCCATTTTGTGAACCCCTCTTTGTTTCTATATATATATATATAATTGCACCAATATCATATGAATGTCTATTTTTAACCTTGCAACTCTATGTATATCTATGCACTTGTACCACTGTAATCATATGTAATGCAACCATAGTGTATGTATTTACATATTCACTTGTAATCCCTTATTTCCTTGATTTATGCAGTATGATAATAGAATTTTAGCAACTCTTTAAGGGCCCCGTAATCGTGCCCATGTTGTGAATCCCTTTTGTTTTTATTAGTAATAGAACATTAAATTTGCCGTGTCCACGGAGTTGTGTTACCATGGGTTGGTCCTCCTAAGCATGTCCCTGCTGGGGTGGCATTCAATTTCGTATGGGTACACCCAGATATATCCGGGGCAGAAGCCACCTCTTCGGTTTAAACTATTATTTAGCAGCTATAATCATTCGATAGTTGCTGTCGAAAACAGAGCAGATTTCGTAATTTCATAATATTTATTTGTGTAATGCTAATTGCTCGGCAGTAGTTCGAATAGTGTTAGCATATGTACTCACTTCTTCTATATACAGGGTGATCTTTTTTAAAGTGACAGTGTTTAGAGCGCCCTGTAGCGCGATCTAATAGCCGAAATGGCACCAAACCTCGTATTTAGACTGATCAAGACATGGGACATCAAGACATACAATCGCCCAGTTAAATTATTAATGTTTATTTACTACATTAACTTCCCCGGTGAGGAATTAGACCACATTTAATGTTAGAATCATTCTCAGAAATAACTCAGAAATAATGTGTTCTGCACAGCCATATGTAACATATCACGATGGATATTCCGCACTGTCTTAGTTATGTTGTCCTTAAGAATAGACAAATTTGATACTCCACCAACATAAATTTGAGATTTCAAATAACTTCAGAGCCAAAAATCGCATTTCGTGAGGTCAGGGGAACGGAGCGTGAGGTTAGGGAAGCTGCGGATGCAATTCATTGATTCATGTAATACAGCTTCACCTATAACACACGTTCCGGTAACGTGAGAGACAAGTCCACTGGAGCTCGTTTACTTCAGCTGAGATTATTTGTCGGAGGTGTCTACTACTTGCTTTTATAACACCTATTACTGGCCCTGTCATCGCACAACATTTGCATTTTTCTTGTTTGCACAACCCGTGTTTTATGTTAATTCTCGTTATTCCAAGCTACAACAGCGCCACAAAAAACCCTAGCGGCTATTTTTGGAACTAAGGTGTTTTTTTTTTTTTTTTCACGGAATCCTTTTTCCCATGTCTTGATTAGTCTAAACACCAAGTTTGGTGCCATTTCGGCTATTAGATCGCGCTAGAGGGCGCTCCGAGCACTGTCACTTTAAAAGAGATCACCCTGCAGTATATGTGCAGTAGAACAGCATTCACGTTACACATGGGAAAATCCACTAAAATCAACCACGGAGCCACTCCGATTGCCTGGACTGGAAGTCGAGCCAGACTACCAAAGTTCATCGGGTTTAACTACTCGGCAGCTTATGGGGAAAACAAATCAGAGATTTCTAATTGCTCCTTGCAAATGTATGATATTCACTAAACTAAAATACTTTTTAAATGAATTTTTGCTATGCGATAATATATAGTGCTCCTCAGATACTGTTCCAACAAAGCTCCCATATTTGCCACTTTCACTTAGATTAATGTTGAAACGTTTTAGATCAGAAGATCAGAATCGTTACGCGTGGCTTCGTCGAAACATTTTAGGAGCATTAAAACTGGAATCTTTGAATTCTTTCGTAAGGTACTTTGTTACTGGAACATTCATTCTCAGAAATTTGCTCTTAATTCAGCTTCTAAAGCCTCGCAGGTAATCTTACATTACTGCTTTAACTGACGCAGTTTTTGGATCTCTAATTACGCTAAATTGTATTTGCTTGTTGTTTGAGAAGTGGGCACTAGCTGTTATGTTTAAACAGTGATAGATACTGGCTATGAAACCGGTACGACGCCACTTATCTGTGAAAAATGTCTTTACTCTGACAATGACAATTTGTTTTGTTAAAAAACCTTGATCTCTTTAATTTTCTTGAGCTCTTCTGTGAAATCTCATTCTGTTATAATCCACGCTACACCAAATACTGAATTTTATTCTCTTACTTTTAGATTAGAGGCTGCTTTTTAATAAATGCTATAGAAAACGATTACAAGAAATAATCAAGAACGGTTAAAAAGTTACTCTACAAATATACTTTATAAATGTAACCAATAGAAGAACCTTCTTAAAACCTTCTTAAAAAATCTGATGTGTACACCACATGGCTTCCTTGTATGGAATATCAAATTATGCACACTTTTTGCGGCATTTCATTTAAACATAATTTCTTAAATTTCATTAACGTTATATTTTTCATTCAATTATTTTAGTTCTCACTTCACGGCAAGGCAAAAATACATAAAAACTCGAAATATCTTCATTAAAAATTTAAACATATCGAAAACATAAAATACAATAAAATCATTTAAAAATAATTTTTACAATTAAAATTACTATTTCTACATAATAATACCGTAATCACGTTATCGTACGTAATTACAGTAGTCATACCTAAAACTAATTAATATTACTTTTGTGTTATTTTAATCATGTAAACGTACGAGTAGGTTACAAATTGGAATTTTGAACTGAAATTAAATGCATAAAGCCAAATTCTGTAAATATTATTTAGGTAGCAAGTATTGTTTAAATAAAATGTGTTGATAAATAGCAATTACTCGTTTTATATCAATTAATCCAAGTTCTAATATGAGATTTTAAATTTATGTAAAATAGGCAGTAAAATAAAAATATTTGAAATATGTAATATTCCATAATAAATTTCTAATAATTATCAAAAAAAAAAGTCATACAAAGAAGAGCCGAATTAAGTATTAATCATACTGCTGTTTAGAGGAATAATAGTGAGGGTTTTTTTAACATATTACGAAGTATATTTACTAATTAAGCATTGCCATTATTAGATTAGGTTTACGACAATAAAATGTATATTTTAAAAATATAATACATTGACATGGCTCGAAATGTTTCTCTCAAAACTTTTAATTTTTAATATTTAAAATAATAATTTGACTACCTTTCTAAACTAAGCAATGTAGATATAATATAAATTACTCGCATTTATATGATTTTAAAGAACAATTTAGGTTTTACTAGGACGCCGTTTCACTAGGGAGGCCATTAAGTTGTGCTAAATAAAAATCGCAAAGTTGTCCCAAGGTGGTTATGATAGTACCAAAGTGCTCAAATGTAATACAGAAAGGAAAAAAAGACATAATATGAAAGCATATAATTTCCCGTTATATGTATTAAAGTTTTGTTACATTTGGCTAAATTAATACTGAAATATAAATCAATAGTTTTACTTTTGAACAATGCATTTTCAAACATCAAGAGGAACACGTCAACATGATACTTAAAACAGCAGCTATATTTTGGGGGTATATATTACATAAAATATCCTTAAAGTTTCATTGATAATCTATGACAAAATAAGACTGCTGTTTTGCCTAATTTTCCTGCATTTTAATTTCGGCTGAAAACGATTCCATTGCTGTTCGTGAAACATGCAGTTTAATAGTTTTCCCTGAGAAATATTTATACAAGCATAATCACATTATACAGAAATTTACATTTATATAGAAATAATTCATGATTGAGAATAATCACTAAGAAAACAAAACTATGATATAAATACATTTAGTAAATAATTATATTTATCGAATTAATATGTAAATTTATAGCGTGTAAAAATAAAGAGTTCATAAATTCTTTGAAATTTATTTTAAATAAATTAAATTTAACAAAACGATTTTATGCTCATTTGACGACGAAAGAGGAATACGGTAATACGTTGGTAAATTTAATTAAATGTGAGACGATGTTCATTGAATACTTTTTCAAATCTTGACATTCATGATCACAGTATTTAGAGCTTATGAAAAACCAGCGACGTTCATTTAAAATAGCTAATCATTCCTTTTTAAGATCTATAAATTATTATTAGATAACATTACATTTATTTCATACAGCAAATAAGCATATTTTAAATAAAAAAATATTTATTACTCTTTATTTCATTCAACGTATTATCTCAGACATCCAATGATAGCATTACAGCAAATATTCTCAAGAAACATACCGGCAGAATTAATTTTATAGATTGAGGTAAAACATTAAATTTCATAGCGTTTGTTTTGAATCGTTCCCTCCAGTCATAGTCAAGTTTGGATTCTCTTCCTATTAATTTTAATACATAAAAAGTACGTTGGAAACCTACGTTGCAAAATATGCATTCAATTTTATAAAAAAAATAATTTTCAAAATATGTGAGCACAAACAACAAAATTAAGCCCATAAACTGATCTTCACTTTACTCTTAAAATGTGTCAAGGGTAGAAAATGATGTTGCAGAGCAAATAAATTTCATGAAATTATTCCAGAATGAAAACTTACCAGAGACACTCTTCGCAGTACCCAAAGGTATGGCAAGAAATACACTCCCTAGAAAACACATGATGGTAAATGGGTGTGACGAATGCATATTCAAACGCATCTTAAGATGGTAATTCGCAATATAATCAAAACTTAACACGTTTTTCAAATACGTATAAAATCGCACGAAAGTCTCAAAACAAGAAATTCGCAAGAAAATCTCAAAGCAAGAAATTCGCAAGAAAATCTCATATAAGAGAAATCTAACTCTTTGTTGAGTTGTTTCTTGTTTAAGAGACACAAATTGTTGCAAATATGCAAGTTTAACATATTCTTCGCAAATTATTGGAGTCGAATAAACACAGTGTTGAGAAAATAGTCTAAAACAATGAATTCCTAAATCTCCAACCATATTTTCTGCCTCTTTTATTCCTTTATTTGAATGAATAACAACTATGATAAGAATTTGTTTTCTTATGATATAATATCTGTTGATATCATTTTAGACTTTGTATTTTTTGCATATGACATAGAAAAACTGTATTGCATACAATTTGTTTGGAAACGTATCATTTTTATCAAGTAGTAAATATATTAACATTTGCTCAATTTCACTACAACACTTACATTAAGTTTATTAGATTAAATTAATTTTGCTAATCGAAAATGGATGCAAAAATAATGCACTAAAATTGACACAGTTTGTAAAAAAAATTAAGTTAGGTTATACTCATATGATAAAGCACATTTCGAAAGTGAAGGCAAACCTTCGGGAAGCACATTTGATTGGAAATTGACTCTCATTCATGTTACATATTGAGAAAGCCACGATAATCAACCATGCCGTAACCTCATTTTCCTGAACTGGAGAGAGTCAAACTATCAATACTTAGCGTCTATAACCATTCGACAGTTGGTGGTGGAAAACAAATCAGGATTTCTAATTGTATTATACAAATGAATGTAATTCATTAAATGAAATAATTCTTAAGTAATTTTTTCTATACTAAAATAGCTCACCAGCGGCCGAGCGGTAAAGTCGCTGAACACTGGTAGTTCGGTCCGAGGTTCGAATCCCGCGAATGGACATGGCTGTTTTCGTGGTTTACCCTATGTGTAACGTGACATACGGTACAGTTTTTCTTAGAAAGTCCTTGACGAAGGCATCCCTTGCCTTAGGCAAATATTAAATAATAGTAAAAAGTCCTTGTACGGAATATTAAATTATACGCATTTTTTCCTGCATTTCACTTAAACATATTTCCTGGAATTTCATTAGAGATATATTTCTCATTCAATCTTTCAGTTCTCACTTCACGACAAGGCAAAAATACATAAAACCTCAAGACAACTTTATCAAAAATTAAAATATGTAGAAAAACACAAAATGAAAATTAAAAAATTAAAAAAAAAATTACAATTAAAATTGCTGTTTCTATGCAAAACAAGCAATTCGGCCAGTGTGCCAGGAGGCAGACGTTTCTGTGCACAAAAATAAAAATTTACTTTTGGTCGCACTCAACAAAAAGACACTAAAAGTGCAAAAACTGATTTAATTCACTGTTCTGCTACGTTTCGAGTATAAAGAAATATGGCTGCTATGGTTAAAAAAAATTAGACTTAGCCGCACTTAAACAAAGTTTAAAATGTTGTTAATTCTATGACTACTAGGTGCTAATTCCAGAATGGAGTCATTGGCAACAAATTCACTATTTTGCTCAGTTTCAAATGTAAACAAATATGGCTGCTGTGGTAGAAAAAATAGATTTAGCCGCACTTAAATAACTTTTAAATTGTTGATAATTCTGCAACTATAAAATGCACATTAACGTAAGGCATAAAATACTTAACCAGAAGATAAGAACAACATAATTTATTCATTTTTTAAAGCAAAAAATGCACAATTATAAGAATAAAAAAGGCTGAGCTCACTGAGCCGAGTAACAGAGTGGATATATACATATATGCACATACCCTTTTGGTGAGGCCGATTGCAACGAAAACGGTAGATGCAGAACTACGTGTTATAGCAATCCTATATACAAAATTTCAACCTTCTGAGGCTACTCGTTTTTGAGGTATGCGAAACACGTGCCTGTAGACACCACGGAAAAATCTTTTCTGAATCCACTTTAAATCAGTTCTATAAGTCGTTTGCGGAAAAAGAGTCTTTTATTTTGTCTTTACGTACAGATGTTGCTCAAAAACATCGATAGCTTGTATTCAATAGCGGTGAAAATCAATTTTTTCGTTTAAATATGACACGCGGAATTTTTTCGTGTTTACAATACTTCATTTGCTTCGTACAAGGAAGTAAATAGTAAAATGGAAGTTTGCGTAGAAATTTTTAAATACTTCTAAAATCAATAAGTATTATGTAAATAAAAGTGTTCAAAATTTCAAAAATACATTAAAAACCAAAATTTGGCACTACGATGTTCAAAATTGTTATTTTAAAGCTTTAAAAATTTTGGAAGATTTCAATCTAGCCAACAGGGTTTTTAGATTTAGCAGAAACATTTATAATCCTTTAATGAAAGCGCTTAAGAAAGCATTCATGTATGGCATTGTTTTTGATTCTGCTTAAATAAATCGAGAAGTACATTTTTCAGCTCTCTGATTTCCTGTTCTGTGTGCAGTTATAGATAGAATCTGTGAATGATACTTTCGCCATTTGAAAAAATATTATAAAAATTATTATTTAATATAATATTGTTGCGTGCGTACGGGTTCGTTATGAAATGAATGCACAAGTCCGATGCAAAATGAACAAAAATTTATTATTATCACAACAAAAATGCTTAAATTTTCTCAAATTATCATGCAGTATTACAATATCTCACAGTAGTTATCTTTTAACTACTCAAATATCCAATAGAACGTAATTCAAAACAGCTAAAGAACGCTAATACGCGAATTCGCTACAATCAACAACAGTAGTTTTCTAAACAACAACAATTAAGCAACTACTACAAACTGAGATGTTTTCCTCCTTTTATAAGATTTTAAAATCACGCGCTAGAATTTTCCAGTACTGTCTCGAAATCAAAAAGAGATATTTATTTATTTAATGCACGCGCTCTTGTAGATTCAATTTTCCGGCTTGGCTTTCTTTTAATATTCGTCACGCGCTGCACTGCGCGAGAAATAAAACCATTTAATTTATAATTGAACTAACATTAGCTTTTTAAATACCAAATTCGTAACAATATTGTTGCGTGCGTACGGGTTCGTTACGAAATGAATGCACAAGTCCGATGAAAAATGAACAAAAATTTATTATTATCACAACAAAAATGCTTAAATTTTCTCAAATTATCATGCAGTATTACAATATCTCACAGTAGGTATCTTTTAACTACTCAAATATCCAATAGAACGTAATTCAAAACAGCTAAAGAACGCTAATCCGCGAATTCACTACAATCAACAACAGTAGTTTTCTAAACAACAACAACTAAGCAACTACTACAAACTGAGATGTTTTCCTCCTTTTATAAGATTTTAAAATCACGCGCTAGAATTTTCCAGTACTTTCTCGAAATCAAAAAGAGATATTTATTTATTTAATGCACGCGCTCTTGTATTTTCAATTTTCCGGCTTAGCTCTCTTTTAATATTCGTCACGCGCTGCACTGCGCGAGAAATAAAACCATTTAATTTATAATTGAACTAACATTAGCTTTTTAAATAGCAAATTCGTAACAATATATATAGAGAGATAATCTTTAATGAATTATATCCGAACAGTAATATGAGTGGAAAAATGCATGAAAATAAATTTGTCACATTTGTTTAGATTTATTATTTAAAAATATATTTACATTTCTTCAACAACGACAACTATAGTAAGTCCTGTAACAGCTTTAAATAGTATTAAAATCTTGTAGTTTAAATAATTTAAATAGATGAACATTAAGTTATTTGTGAATGGCAATATTCGAAACCAGACTCGAGTGCCACGTGCGACTCTCGCACGAAGAATGTAATTTATTTTTAAATGTTAGAATATGTTTTCTCTTCTTGTTTGTATGTCGCCATTTTTTTGAGTGTTAAATAAAAGTTATTGCTGTGTTCCATCATTGGAATTGCTTCATTTCGTCAAAGAAGTATCACAGTCATAATTATTTTGGAGGCACCGACCAAGATCGAATAATCGTGCGTATTTTTATTTTATTAGTTCATCACTGAACATAATATTAGTGATACCAGATTATTACTTCCTGTTCATATAGAATTGCTTTATTTTATTAGTTCATCACTGAACGCAATATTAGCGATACCAGATTATTATTTCCTGTTAATATTAAATTGTCTTATTTTATTACCGTATTTGATATTATATTTAATATTCATTTTAGTTGTGCAGACGGTAGACATATATATATATTGCTCTATGTTATTATTCTTATTTTAATCACAATTAATGTGGTAGAGAGAATGAACTTCATATAATTTAAATATTTCATTTTTGAGGTATACGTACTTAACAAAGTGCATTTAATTTCGTGATTCCTGACTGCATTAATTAATTAAAGTAATTGAATTGAGCTATTTTGAGGAAATATAAAGAAAACAGTGTTCGTTAATTTTAAACATAGAAACAATGTCTTACTTAGGAAGAACTCGTAAGGAAGATTTGCAAAATCTCGCGGCTTAACTGGGAGTTCATGTGACTGCAGATTTGAAAATAGTCGATTTAAAACAGAAAATTGTTGAAAGTAGAGATTATGATGAAGTATTCGTCAAAGGAGTCTTAGACACAATAATAGAAGAACGGAAAGTGAGGGAGGAAAGGGAAGAACGGAAAGAGAGGGAGGAAAGAGAAGAACGGAAAGAGAGGGAGGAAAGGGAAAGAGAAGAACGGAAAGAGAGGGAGGAAAGGGAAAGAGAAGAACGGAAAGAGAGGGAGGAAAGGGAAAGAGAAGAACGTAGGAGACAGGAAGAAGCGGAAGAGCGGAGAAGGAAAGAACAGTATGAATTAGAGAGATTAAGACTTGAAGCAGAGACAAAGTCTCAAAATACCGGACAGATCCGGCCGAAAACGGAGCTGCGTCACCTTATGCAGAAATTCGATGACAAGAAAGGAGATATCAGTCTATATTTGCTATTGTTTGAAAGGCAAGCAGAATGGGCTAAAATTGATAAAGAAGAATTTGTATCTCATTTACTAGGACTACTTCCTTACGAAGTAACCCAGTTAATAGCTAGAGAACCCTCCGATAAAGCTAAAGACTATGAACACGTAAAGAATTTATTGTTAAGACGGTTTAAACTAAGCCCGGAAAAGTTTAGGCAGAAACTTATGAAACATCAAAAGAGTACCGAATCCACATGGGTGGATTTCAATTATGAAATAGAAAATTATTGCAAGGAATGGGTGACTGGTCTAGGAGTTAAGACTTTTGATCAGTTGCTAGATTTGATGGTGATTGACCAACTTAAGCGTCGAGTTCCTCCTGAAATTCGAGATCATTTTCTTGATGAGTGGGTAGAGATGATTTCATCTAAAAAATTAGCTGAAAAACTTGATGCCTATGAAAACGTTTGCGGAAACTTTAAAAAAAAAGCCTGTAGTGGATAGGCAGAAAGAAAGATACAATGCACTAACTCAAGGTAAATTGAGTTCAGATAATAAAAATAAAACTGAAAACAAAATGTCATCAGGATTTAATACGCAAAGCTTGTTTCATAGACCTAGAAGTCCACGTCCAGATGATAAATATGAAAAACGAAAGACGCCACAATGCTATCAGTGTGGGTCCTATCAACATTTAAGGCCCCAATGTCCAAAACTTAAGAATAGTACTGAATCTCCTGCTAATCTTAACAGAATTAGTGCAAAACCAGAGGATAAATTTCTATTACCTTATACTAGTATGGGTTACGTAAATGGTCATAAAATTCCTATATTTAGGGATTCAGGTGCTAGTATTGATATAGTTTGTCGCAAATACATCACGCCGGAAATGCTGACAGGTGAAAATGTGTGGGTGCAAAAGCCATTAGACTTGAATCCAACCTGTTTACCATTGGCTGAGATCGAACTAAATTGCGATCTTGGGCGAGTAATAACTAAGGCTGCCATTATTAGAAATGAACTCGACAAAGGAAGGTATTTATTAGGCAATCGAACTTTTGCACTGTTGAATAAACAAAGAAAGGAGCCTGATAGTTGTCCTCACCAGGTTAATGCTGTCTCTACTAGAGCTCAAAGGAAAAGAGAAATAGCTGAAGAGAAGCTCTTGGAACCGATGAAGGAAGAAAATAAAGCATCCAGATATGTTTTTGAAGAAGAAGATAATTTACCGGAACTAAATACGGAAGATGAAGCTCTCATGAAACTGGTAAAAATTGACTCAGAAGAAATTGCACAACTTCAGCTTGCTGATAAGGAACTGTCTAAAATCATCCAAGAAGTTAAAGAAGGTACATGCAAAAATGAGAACTATAGTCTGACAGGAAAAGAACTTTTAGTTAAAAAAACGACGGATAAAATGGGCTTTGAAAGACAGCTTGTCGTTATACCTGAAAAACTCAAGCCGTCAATTATAAAGATGTGCCACGAAGGAACTTCTGGTCATTTGGGTGTCAAAAAGACCAAAGACAGACTTGCTAGATATTTTTACTGGACGAGGTGTTACAAAGAAACTGAAGATTTTGTAAGAACCTGTGATGCTTGTCAGCGCGCTGGAAAAGGAAATGACAAAAAGAAGGCTCCAATGACATTAGTACCAGTAATTTCCGAAATATTCACTAAAATAAATGTCGATGCCGTTGGTCCGCTACCTATTTCAAAGACTGGAAAAAAATATATTATTACAGCTCTGTGTATGTCGTCCAAATATCCAGATGCTGTAGCGGTGACAGACATTTCTTCGCCATCTGTGATTGATGCTTTCTTACAGATTTTCAGTCGTATGGGTTTCCCAAAAGTGTTCCAAACAGATCAGGGGACCTCTTTCGTCAGTGCTTTGACAGAGGAATTTTTGGAGCGTTTCGGCATTAAACATGTAAGAAGCTCTGTGTATCATCCGCAGAGTAATCCCATTGAGCGATTCCATAGAACGCTAAAAAGGGTGTTAAGAGTCGTATGTATAGGAGCGACTTCGGATTGGGAGAATTATCTACCATCAGTTCTTTTTGCTCTCAGAACAGTCACACACGAAAGCACTGGTTTTACACCAGCAGAATTAGTTCATGGCAAAAACCTACGAACGCCAGTCACTTTACTTTATGAGCAGTGGCTAGAACCGATTGAAGAAAGTAATAATGTTGTCAGTTACGTTTTCAAACTTATTAATCGAATGAAGAAATGCCAGGAACTTGCCGTGGAAAACATGAAAGAAGCTCAACAACGGAGGAAAACATGGTACGATCGAAACGCAGTGAAAAGAGAATTTGCTAGAGGAGATTTAGTTCTTGTTTTATCAACGAATCGTCAAAATAAACTAGAAGTACAGTGGAAAGGACCTGGAAAAATAGAGCAGAAAATTTCAGAAACCAATTATATTGTAAGTTTCGAGGAACAAAATGAGCCAAATCAAGTATATCACATTAACATGCTTAAACCATATTACAAAAGACCAGAAATGATTAATATGATAACTGAAGTGGAAGGAGACTTAGAAATGGACATTCCTCGTTTACCTTCCAATCCAAGTATATTAAATTTCTCGGACATCATAGAAGAGAATGAACTCGAGAAAAGGTTGAAATCCGAGCAAATAGAAGATTTACGAAAGATTTTATGGAAATATTCTGGTTGTTTTTCAAATAATCCTGGACTAACAAACTTAGTTTGTCACGATATTGAGCTATTAAATAACGAACCAATACAAATAAAGCCATACAGACTGTCACCCCGACAGACTGAAATTCTCAAAAGGGAAATACAGAAAATGCTCGATCTTAAAATTATAGAGCCGGGAGAATCGGACTATACATCTCCCATGATTTTGATAGAATCTTCATCAAAGGATCCTCGGCCTTGTATTGATTATCGTAAACTCAATGCTGTTACTAAAACTGAATACTATCCTTTGCCTAATATTGAAGAACGTATCGAAACTGTAGCAAAAGCAAAATATATTACCCTATTAGATTTATCTAGAGGCTACTGGCAAATTCCGTTAACAGAAAGAGCCCAAAGATATGCAACATTTGTAACTAGTTTTGGAAGTTTCAGGCCTCTACGTTTACCCTTTGGATTAAAAAATGCCCCATATTTTTTTAGCAAAGTTATGACTAAAGTCCTGGCTGCATGCGAAGGTTTCGCTGTACCATACCTGGATGACATTGCCATTTACTCAAAAAACTGGGAAGAGCACCTTAAAAACTTAACTTCTGTTCTAGAGAGAATACAGAAAGCAAATTTACGACTAAAACCATCAAAATGTAAATTTGCACAAGATCAAGTGAGATACCTAGGCCATGTTGTGGGACAAGGACAACGAACCCCGGATGAAGTAAAGATCCTGGCTGTAAAGGAGTATCCTACACCTAAAACCAAAACAGAAGTACGTGCTTTCTTAGGACTGGTAGGGTATTATCGCCAGTACATACCGAGATTTTCGGAAATTGCTTCACCCCTCACGGACGCTTTGAAGGGGGTAACAAAAAAAGGAAATATACAATGGTCTGAAATATGTGACAGAGCTTTTAAAAATTTAAAAGAGTTGCTATGCAAGAAACCAATTCTGTATGCTCCCGATTTTGATAAAAGGTTTATTATACAAACCGATGCCTCAGACAATGGCATGGGTATAGTACTATGCCAATTAGATGATGAACAACGTGAACATCCTATCTTGTATATAAGCAAAAAATTTACTAAGTTTGAAAAGAATTATTGTACTACTGAAAAGGAGTGCGCTGCTATCATCTACGCTATCAAGAAACTGCATTTTTATCTGGATGGTCAGCAAGAATTCTTGATTCAAACTGATCATAATCCTTTGGTCTGGCTACAATCCAACGCCAAATGTAACTCTAGATTGATGCGCTGGGCACTCTCATTACAACCTTATAATTTTAAGGTCATTCATCGCAAAGGATCTTTGCACAAGAACGTAGATGTTCTGAGTAGAATTAAGTAATGTAACTCTTAGTGTATGTAACCACGTTTAGAATTAATTTTATTGTTTAATGTATGCTCAACTAATGTATTTGAACGTTCTCCATTTCTTTCTTTTTAAATGTAGTGTAAAAGTATTGTTTAAAACTTAAAATTTTTTGGCCTGAAATTTAGAAATTTATAAGAGAAATAACCTTTGCTCTTTAAGCAAATGAGCAAGCCGAGCTTATTAAACTGTCAAATTTTACAGAACTTTTCCCTTCGGAAAAAGTCTCTCCGTTGGGGGAGAGGTTGTAACAGCTTTAAATAGTATTAAAATCTTGTAGTTTAAATAATTTAAATAGATGAACATTAAGTTATTTGTGAATGGCAATATTCGAAACCAGACTCGAGTGCCACGTGCGACTCTCGCACGAAGAATGTAATTTATTTTTAAATGTTAGAATATGTTTTCTCTTCTTGTTTGTATGTCGCCATTTTTTTGAGTGTTAAATAAAAGTTATTGCTGTGTTCCATCATTGGAATTGCTTCATTTCGTCAAAGAAGTATCACAGTCCTTTAAAAATTTTGGATCTTTTCCAAGAACTGTACGTCCCGGGCAGTACAAACCGTGGGCAGGAAGCTAAACTTACAACTGTGGCATAAATTCATTAATAAGCATTACATTACAATAATAAACAACATGAACAATAAATGCAATACATAAAACAAATCAAATGCTATCAAATACAAATCAAATACTAAATGCAAATCAAATACTAAATGCAAATCAAATACTAAATGCAAATCAAATACTAAATACAAATCAAATCAAAGACACATTTAAAAACAAAATGGACCATGGTCTTATACTATTTTCATTTATTTACATTATGTACTATGGCCATAGTAATTAGCTAACCTGTCGTAATGAACGACTTTAGGTTTAGAGTTCGAAGACTTACGGATCCGAAGCACGACGTCATTCGTGTTCAGCACTGTATATGGATCATCCGAAGGTGACTGTAATTTAGGACTCAGTCCTTTTCGCTGAATCGGGTTCCACAACCACACCTTGTCTCCTTTGTTGGATCTATGTCTAGCAGCTCGCGTGTCGTATCTGGTCTTCACTTTCTCCGTCGCCAAGTTGACTCGCTTTCGTGCAGAACGGGTTATCCCCTCAAAACGGGCCTGGACATTTTGGATGTGTTCCTCAGGCGATGAAGGCGCATCCGTATGGCGATCAAACATGCGGTCACAAGGCAGACGAAGGTCTCGACCGAAGAGCTTCTGAGAGTGAGAATAGGTGGTAGTCTTGCGTTTCTTTTCGACCCTAGCATGATTTCGGCGGCTTCCCGAGCTGGGTCTTTCGGACAAGGGGTCGGCTTGTCCAGGTGAGGATCTCTTCTGAGGATGGATAGTCATGTCACCTGATGCTGAAAGCAGTTTGTTGTTTTTGAAGTGTAAGGAAAAATTGTATTTTCTTAAAACGTCCAATCCGAGTATGCATGGATCTGTAATATCCGCCACATATGCCGTTTGATGGTAGGCGGCACTTCCAAACGTGATGTTCACGTTTAACTTTCCAGCTATCTCGATCTTGTCACCTGACGCAGTCTGAAGGGTAACACAGGATGGCGTCCAAATACGTTTATCTTTAAACTGTTCAGCTACATCTTTCCTAATGATGGTAACATTAGCTCCTGTGTTAATGATCATATTGCAAGGAACTCCATCGATGTGCCCATTGATGGACAGTCCGTTACTGTTGCCACTCACTATAGAAATCTTGAGTGCTTTAAAACAAGGTTTTCCATTATCTGGCAACCTCCGTTCCTCGATATGGCCTTTCATTTGTTTCCTGCGTTGTTGCTGAGAAATGGTCTCAATCTTCGTACCCTGGGGTGTTCTGCAATTCTTCCGTACGGGGCCTTCAGCACCACAGTTCCAGCACTTTGGTTTCTTGTCAGTCCTATTCTTTCCAGTGGCATTTAATTGTCTGCTTAAATCGTATGCCTTAGTTTCCGTGCCCTTGGGGTGTTCTGCAGTTCCTTCTTAGGTGGCCTTCAACACCGCAGTTCCAGCACTTTAGCGTCGGTTTCCTTTCTCCACTATTCCGTCTTAAAGCATTAACTGGGCTTTTCAACTCATTCATTTTATGATCCGTGCCCTAGGGTGTTCTGCAATGCCGTCGTAGGTGACCTTCACTACCACATCTCCAACAGCTTAGAGCCACTTTCTTCTGGCTCCTATTCTGTATCAAAGCGTCGACTTGTCTGGCTAAATCATCTAAACGAGCCATCAGTTGATTCACTGGCTCATGGACTCGCACAGCTCTAACTGGGTAGCGATCTCTACTAGTTGCTTGCTGGGCTGCCTCGAATTTCATGGCGTACACTAAAGCGCTTTTTAAATCTTTCACATCCGCCATTCGTAGAGCTTTTTGTATTTCAGTATCCCGGATGCCATCGATAAAGTATTGCAAGGACAGGATTTCCCTTGTTTCTGTCGGGCATTCCGAAAAGGCGAGATGGGACAGCCTTTCAACATCCGTGGCGAGCTCCTGAAGTGTTTCGGTAGGCTTCTGTGGACGAGATTTTAATTGGAGCCTGCTGTAGTCTTTTAAACACTTCTCCCCAAAGCGCAGCTCCAATGCGTCGGATAGAGCTTCGAAGTCAAGTCTTTGGTTTTCAGGAAGCGTCTGCAGGATATCCGCTGCGTCTGCTCTCAGCGAAGCGGCGAGATGACAGGCCTTAGTTTGGGAATCCCATCCATTCGCATCCGCCACTATAGAAAATTGTGTTTTATACACTTGCCAGGAGGTCTTCCCATCATAAGTGGATAACCTCAGAGAGGGACGAGCAGGCATGGGTAAATGTTTAAAACCATCACTATTGTTCCCTGCCGTCGCTACGAATTTCTTTAAAATATCCACTTCTTTGGCTACTCCAGAAACCCTATCATGAATTTGTTGTTCGATTTGGTGTTGGACGGCACAAACTCTTCCTTCTATATGTTCATTTACAGAAGAAACTCTTTCTTCTATTTCTTCTTTCACCGAAGAAATTCTTTCTTCAATTTGATCTTTTACGGAAGAAATGTTTTCTTCAATTTGTCCAACTTTATTTTCAACTGTGTCAAATCTGCCTTCCATAGCTTCAAATTTATTTTCTATTATGCAGGTAATTTCTCTTTTCATTTCTTCTTGACCAGCTTGAACGGCTTTCATTTCGTCCTTAACGGATTCCTGGCCCAATTTCATTTCATCCTTAACGGATTCCTGGCCCAATTTCATTTCCTCCCTAACAGACCTCATCTCTCCTTTAACGGAATCTTCCATCTTTTCCTGACCAGCGTAAATCTTTTCTTTCATTTCTTCTTTAAATGCAGCAAAAGCACTGATGAGCTGTCTCAACTGCTCCTCCATCGCTCTTGTTATTGGCATTCAAATCCCACTTCTGACACCAAAAATTGTTGCGTGCGTATGGGTTCGTTATGAAATGAATGCACAAGTCCGATGCAAAATGAACAAAAATTTATTATTATCATAACGAAAATGCTTAAATCTTCTAAAATTATCATGCAGTATTACAATACCTCACAGTAGTTATCTTTTAACTACTCAAATGTCCAATAGAACGTAATTCAAAACAGCTAAAGAACGCTAATCCACGAATTTGCTATAATCGACAAGAGCAGTTTTCTAAACAACAACAAACTAAGCAACTACTACAAACTGAGATGTTTTCCTCCTTTTATAAGTTTTTTAAATCACGCGCCAGAATTTTCCACTACTTTCTCGAAATCAAAAAGAGATATTTATTTATTTAATGCACGCGCTCTTGTAGTTTCAATTTTCCGGCTTAGCTTTCTTTTAATATTCGTCACGCGCTGCACTGCGCAAAAAATAAAACCATTTAATTTATAATTGAACTAACATTAGCTTTTTAAATACCAAATTCGTAACAATATTGTTGCGTGCGTACGGGTTCGTTACGAAATGAATGCACAAGTCCGATGAAAAATGAACAAAAATTTATTATTATCACAACAAAAATGCTTAAATTTTCTCAAATTATCATGCATTATTACAATATCTCACAGTAGTTATCTTTTAACTACTCAAATATCCAATAGAACGTAATTCAAAACAGCTAAAGAACGCTAATCCGCGAATTCACTACAATCAACAACAGTAGTTTTCTAAACAACAACAACTAAGCAACTACTACAAACTGAGATGTTTTCCTCCTTTTATAAGATTTTAAAATCACGCGCTAGAATTTTCCAGTACTTTCTCGAAATCAAAAAGAGATATTTATTTATTTAATGCACGCGCTCTTGTAGTTTCAATTTTCCGGTTTGGCTTTCTTTTAATATTCGTCACGCGCTGCACTGCGCGAGAAATAAAACCATTTAATTTATAAATGAACTAAGATTAGCTTTTTAAATACCAAATTCGTAACAATATATATAGAGAGATAATCTTTAATGAATTATATCCGAACAGTAATATGAGTGTTATGAGTGGAAAAATACATGAAAATAAATTTGTCACATTTGTTTAGATTTATTATTTAAAAAAATATTTACATTTTTTCAACAACGACAACTATAGTAAGTCCTTTAAAAATTTTGGAGGTTTTCCAAGAAAAGGCGGTTGCCTTATCATCATGCAAGATATTCCAACTAAAATTCCCTAAAGGGATAAACTGAAGTTTGCTTTCCCGCGGCGGGGGAAAAATATAGTTAGAACACGCAGGAAAGAGGATGTGCTAACATGTAAAAATCCGGCACTGTGCCGCGTATGATATTTCATATTTGTTTCAATCATGTTGTTATTGTTTTCAATAAATAATCAAAAGACAGCTACTGTGGATTAAATGACTCAACACTTCAGAACGAAGATATCACAAAACAAGAAACCTCTTTTAGATCTTAGACTAGCTGTAATCCAGAGGTTAAATTCAATCCGCAACAATATGTCAAAATGCAAAAGAATTTTTGAAGCAAAGAATTATTTAAAACGTTTAAAAGTTTAATTTTTGACTTTTCCCTTGAACGGCACTCTTATATTGATAATACAAGAAACTTTTTCTGACTACCAAAAGACTGAATATTTCTGACTATCAAAAGTATAGATATTACTTTTGACATTAGATTTCAAAGATTTATTGACCTCTCCTAGAAAATCTGTTTTTATTATGCTAACTACCTGATTTATTACTTTTGATTTTTAATTCTAGTCAAATGGAAATGATTTGTCTTCGCTATTCTTTTATGAGGAGAAAGGCCGTTTCCACAATCGTTTTTTGAAATTTAAAGTTTAATGTTGAGCAAACGTAGATCTCTTATTGGAAGCAGTAATATACCGATCTGAAAAATTAAAAGAACAACTTTGAAATCTCAAACAAAATTTAGTGCTTTTGCAGCTAGAGCATGAACTTGTACAACTTTATGATATCTGAGATACCAAAAGTGCAAAAATATTTCTGGAAAATTTTAACTTAAATAAGCACACAAGAAATGTGATACAAGTGGGTATTAAAAATCTACGAATGTACACGACTGTAATCGTTCTCCAAACAAAAACGAGACTCATCAGCAAGGAGAACTTGAACAAATAATTGAGTGGAATCTCAATAACTTTGTTAACTGCATCACTGTATTCGGATGAATTTCGCAGCAAGATGTAGTGGTATAGAAATCAATGGTTTCGTTGCATAAAACCCTATTTTATGTGACTCAAGGTATGTGGATGTCCGAGTAGCTTTCGCTACAGTAAACTCACTTAAAATCTTGACTGTTGCATATCCCATTAGTGTTTTTAAATTATTTCCAGATTTTCAGCAAGAGGATTTCGTTACTTCTAACATGACCAGTATCAATAACAGTTTTCCTTAAACTCTTTTAATTACTCGCCGTTTCTCACAATTCGTCAGATACATTCTCAGTGATATGTTTCACTTTGAACATATGCTAACGTTCTTCATCTGCTCCTACAATCATTGAATTTTAGAATTTGAAACATTAGTTACTTTCCTTCCTTCACGTGTCGTAAATAGAAGCAGAAATCTGCATACATTCATATAGGGAATGCAAATCGGATTGGATACGCAATAACGTTGATCTTGAGCTACCAAGAACCTACCAATCATTGGACGTCATCTACTAAATTCAACCCTTTAAAGGCGAAAACGCAAGAGGCAACCATTCAACCAAAGGACCACAACCGCCCGAAACGGCCGAGGTTGCGATGTTGTTTTCTCCCCTCCCCCTCCGGTATGCAGCAGCAGGTGCAGTTCTCCAAACGCATTGTATCAGTTTATTACAGACAGCTTGTTCCGAAAGGATTTAATTTTGGTTTCTTATATTTAGTTTGCGCGTTTTTCACCTCGTTGTGTGTTAAAGGAGGAGAAAGGGAAAAAATTCCTATGAATCTCGAAAGGCATTTCGGTATTTTAGGCATACAGGTTAACGAAAGCTTCGGGTTTCTAAGGTTTAACATAAAGCCTTTCTTTGTAGTTATTCCTTTTATTTCTCCCGCCAGTTTGTTTTCTGAAGAAAATATATTTTAAACTCAGTGTATACGTTGTGATTGGAAATATTGAATGAATGAATATCTTTCAGTAGGATGAATTTTCATTGTTAAATCTGCATATACCATTGTCATAAATTTAGCTCCATAAATGGAGAAACTTCGAACGGAACTATAGAAATTATTGTTCAGCACTTATAATATCTCCGATCTAATTTGTCTTTTCTTCTCGCCGCTTATATTAAGTGAAGCAATAGCATAAAACAGTTACGCGTAACATGTTTCGTAAATTTCGATGCTTGTTTACGAAACTGTACAGAATAACATTAACAAACTTCAGTAATACTTTTTAAATGTTTAATAAAATATTTTAATGACTTTATAGTGTTGCGAGGCCCCATCTTGTCAGGAATAGTGGTAGTGACTGCTATGAACTGTAAATTACACAAACTCGTAAGAAGAGTTGAAATCCCTTTTTATTCCACTTTAGAAATAACAGCTGCGTTCACTTGAAGCTCACAAACTAGGCCGACCCGGCGGTTTAACAAAACGGAAATGTGAAACTAAAAATAAATGACAGGATGAATAAATAACGAGATCACTACCTACGAGGTTCTAAAATCGTAACTAACTAACCGCGTTCTAAGATACAGCTGAGGTTCAGCAAGCTTACTGATTAAGCAGTTGAAGATTCAACGAACTGCCGAAATAGGCACACAGGCCGAAACGCGCGGTTCTTAAATGTCTACCTAGCAACCTTCACGCTCTTAATTCAAGAAGCACACATACAATCTCGTTTCCCTTCTATTTAAACACAACTTACTTCTTCTAAAATTTGAATATACTGCGCGTTCTACTACAGTTTACACACTCTGGCATTGGCAATTCTAGGGGAAAATTAAAGGCTTGACAGGAAAGATAGCTTAAAATAAATGTTAGTTAAAATAAATATAAACCCTACAACTTTTAAGGAATAATATTATAATGAGCTGATAAAATTTAAGGAGGTATTACATCACAATAAAATTCAATAGAATTAAATCTTGAACCCATAATGAAATCTACTACAGTACATTACATAATAAAATTCATTGGAATAAATCAATTCTCCGTTACATCGCAATAAATGGACAATCAGTTACATCCAATAAATTAATTCCATTACATCAGAATAAAATTACGTAATTTCAAGAAAGGGTTGAATGAAATTGACATAAGTTTGGTTTAGACAGAAATACTCATTTCTTCCGATATATAAGTGACCGCTAATTAAAATTACATTACTTCGAGAAATATACTAAGCAAACGCTATAATAATTTGAAATACCCATTTCATTTTTACGATTCCTGTTTCAAATATTGCAAGACAAGCATAAAAATAAATAATTTGTAATAGCTATGTTTCATAAATTGGAATCTAGGGCGCGTTTATCTGACAGATACAGGCGTGTCATAATCTCTGTTTTTGTCCTCTTCTTCTCACGACCTAGAACTTATCAGTATCTGTCCATCTGGCCACCCCTTCCTTTGGAATGCAGTAACGACCAGTTAAGTGTAGGTGTATTTCCTGTTTTTGAGTTATTTGAAAATTTGTATCTGTCAGATACTGTCTGTCTACGAGTAGAACAGCCCCACCACAGTGTCTGCTGGGTGGCTGTCGCTATAGCAATAGCTCCAGTATATTTCAAATAGGGACGAGCCGAGAGTTGCTTTATTGTTATTTTGTTTTTCGTGACTGTTGGCTAAAGGGAAAAGACTTATCATTCGTCTTCAAGACACCCCTATGAAAAGTGGGTCAAGGCTCGTTTCTATGGCAACAGACAGCTGTAGACTAAGTGGCGAGAGGTTTTCTTATGATAGACAGAGTGTACACGCGCCCGATAACGTTTCTCTCTTGAAGATTTACGGAAGTATCGATATTTCTTATAGATTTTTGATTTATTTTTCCTGTGATCAGTGCTAAACGCTTTTTAGATTTGAATAATGAAAGAGATCTTGAATTAGTCCATAATATTCTGTTTAGTGATGGAAATGAGGAATTAAATGCTGAAGAATTTGATGAAAGTGATGATGAAGAAGTGGATATTTTAGAAACATTTTGAAGTGGATTCTGAAAGTACTTGTATTCTGAAAGTTCTGAGTCACTATAATCACGCGTGATTATAGTCACTCTGAACTTGATGATGATGTCATGTTTATGTAGGAAAAGAAAAAAAGCACTAAATGGGCAAAATTGCCCGGAAGAAAAAATGTCAAAGTTAGATCGTAGAATATTACCACAAAATTACCTGGAGTAATCGGAAATGCGAAAGGTATAAAAGCTATATACGACTCTTGGAAGTGTTTTTTTTTTTTTTTTTTTTTTTTTTCTGATGTATATTGGAAATAATTGTGAAGTACACTAACAAATACATTTCTACAATTTCTAATCTATTTAGTAGGAAAAGAGATGCAAGACTAACAGATATCATTGAAATAAAATCATTTATAGGCTTACTTTTATTAGCTGGCGTTTTGCGAAGTAAATTTTGGAATAACTGTGGTCTACTGCTGGAATGGCCATTGAGATGTATAGAACGGTAATGAGTCTGGAGCGATTTAAATTTTTTCTAAGATGCTGTAGATTTGATGATAAAGAGACGAGGAGCGAGAGAAGGAAAACAGATAAATTAGCACCTATTAAAGAAATTTTTGAGAAATTTGTCGGAAAATGTAAGCTTAATTATTGCGTGGGACAAAATGTTGCGATAGATGAGAAATCGGAAGGTTTTTAGATGAAGATGCCCTATTTGCCAGTACATTCCATCAAAACCAAATAAATATTGCTTTAAAATTTTTGCAGCAGTTGATGCTAAAACGAAAGAATAAAAAAGAAATACCTCCCTGTTTTGTGAAATATAAGGGAAAAGAAGTACATTCAAGCTTATTTGGTTTTTCTAAAAACTGCACCTCAGTTTCATACGTACCGAAAAAAAAGGCAAAAATGTTTTGCTTGTATCAAGTATGCACATTGTTGATGTTATAGCTGTAGACACTGGAGATGAAAAAAAAGCCAGATATAATCCTATTTTATAATGATGCAAAATGCGGTGTTGATGCTCTGGATAAGATATGTGGAACTTGCGCTCCGATACAAGGAGATGGCCGATGATAGTATTTTATTCGATGCTAAATATTTCAGCTATAAACGGACTCCTTGTATTTTTGGGAAATCAGAATACTGTTCAGAACAGGAGAGTGTATTTGAAAATACTGGTAAAGGAATTACTCAATGTAGAAATTGTTAGGCGCATTACTAAACCCAATTTATCGAAGGATTTGCAAATGAAACTTCAAACCTACAGACCAACTGCTGAACAAAGGAAAAAAAGCAAAGATTCCCTAATAAACGGAAAAGGTGCTCTACATGTCAAACAAATAAGAAAAGTAGATTGACCCAATATTCCTGCATAAAATGTGCTTAATAGTTTTGTTTGGATCATGCAGTAATGATGTGTCAGATATGTTCAAATGAAAATCAAACTTAAATTTAGAATCGAATTAAATATAACTTATTTTGTCATTTTATATTATGTATTTTTATGTCATATTATTTATTTGTGAACAACTGCCATATTTTGAAATATTTTTTCAACTGTATTAACATGTTTCATTGTGTTTGTTTTTTAACGGCATCTTAACCTGTGTAATAATGATTGTAAATAATAAATAAAAATATTAAAAAAGAAAAAAAAAAAAAAAGAAAAGAATAGAAAGAAAGGTCTAGGTGTAAAAGACTGTACATAAAAAGAATAAAAATAGAAGATTTAAAGTAATACAGATCACCAGAAAACTCGTGAAATGGAGATGTATCTGACAGATACAGCGAGCCAAATGCCGGAAGTTTCGAGATGCGACCGACGGAGTGTTAAAATTTGTAATGTAGTAATTATCCAAAATGGATAAGGGTTATTGATTTTTAATAGTTATAGTAAAATTATTAATTTATAGCGTTACTGATTCTTAATAGTTACACTAATATTATTAATTTATAGCATTATTATAGCATCGTAATTTCCAAGTTTTTTGATGATATTCTTGGAGTGACTGTCACATTTCGTGAAAATGTTATGAGAAGCTTTCAGAATTTCACAGTTCGTGGGTTTACGTTTTAAGTCATTGTGAAGAGTGCTGTTTTGTACGAATCAAGGTGCATTTCTAATTATTCGGATGGCCTTGTTTTGAATTATTTGTATTTTTTCGAGGTGAGTTCTTGCAGTTGCAGCCCACGCTGGGGAAGCATACAATAAATTTGGGCGGATCGCTTGTAGATAAAAACTGTTTTTGTAGCAAGACTAAGTATAGAATTTATCCTTATGAGTGCATAGATACTGACTATTGCTTGGTTGGTTTTTTTACAGATATTTTCGATATGGTTTTTGAGGGTTAGTTTTTGATCGAGATAAACGCCTAAATATTTAACACATTTTTCATTTGGAATGGCCAAATTATTATAAGAGTTCTTTTGGAAATATATTGTAGTAGTTTTCCTTTCAATGATTTTAATTTTTCAAGCGTTAAACCACAGATAGATATAGTCTATCGCATTTTGGAGGTTTCGGATGGCTCTTTTCGGATTGGTGGATTTGCTGAGAATTGCAGTATCGTTTTTATATAAGGCGATAATGCCATCCTTATGGCTGGGATGAAGTCAGATTGGGTGTCAGATATTTTATAGAGGGTTTCGGCACGTGAGTCTTCTCGGTAATAGACACGTTAACCAGGATGCAGCAGTGTCTTTGGACGAGGATTTCCATGGCCTGAATTTCCGTGGTTTGGATTTGATTAATTTTTATCTCCCTCTATTGGACAATATTATTGCAAGTAAAGAAAGCAAGTCTTCCTCCACTTCCGTCTGTCCTATCTTTTCGAAGAATAGTACAGTTCTTATTGTTAAATTATAAATTTATATTTAGCATAGTCTTTCGAAGGCAATCAATATGAATGTCATCATTCTTTAGGTAGACCTGAAATTCATCTTTCTTGCTTTGTTTCTAGTTTTAATTTGGTGTCCTCATAGCACACTTCAAATCTTGCTCCAAGGTATGATCAGAGGTAAACGCATAGGCTGCCCTGCACGCGATAGCAGTATTCGTAGATGCTGAATTTACACTCATCATTGAAAAGGATGCCAATGCCCGATGCGTTCGACTGCATGTTTGTCCTCCTAATTTATTTTGCTACAAACTTAAGTCAATGCAAGCATTCCCCAATCCGCCATCCGATTATGCGTTCTCTTCATGCTTGTACGGGCTACAGGACGTACCGTCTTAATATGCATTCCAGAAGTGAATGTGATGTCTACTCAATGGCTCTCCATGCCATTAGTCCTGGAATAGTCCGATTTGGCCATCATGATGCTATAAAAAAAAAAGAGGGACTCGTCAAATTGCAATGATTTTACTCGCATTCACCTTTCACATATTTCTCTTAGAGCAGTTTCGAAGTTCTGTTTCCTAAGGTGCAGATTCCAAGAAAGCTGGAGCAATTGTCGAATTCCTACCAATGCGTAACACACAAAATACGTTATACAACATGGGCAACTAAGTCGTGCTGCACAACAGTGATAGCTTTCTAAAATAGATTACATTACTTATCTGAACCAAGACGAAATGCAATGTGCACAAGACATCTGTTGACATCCAGTGCGATTCCTTAATTTGTTCTGTGTCATCCTCTCAAAACCATCAATTGAAAATTCTCATAAAAGTCCTTAGATCTGTACAAGAGATAGCAACAACTGTTCGGTAAAAAGATTATTTTTTATTCTGTTAAGTTGAGATTCTGCGGTGATCGAATTATGATATGAGCTGATTTCCATCTGCTTTCACCGAGCTTAACCCTAACTTCAACCCAAAAACAGCACGTAAATTTGAATTTTAAAGATTAAATTTTTAGTTTAAGAATTTTTTTAAAGTATCATCACTCTTGTTTGTAATATTCGCATCGCTTGATAATGATATAAATAAATAAGCATTCTACACCTCTCAAAGAACCCCTCAATTTCTGCAGTGCGATTCCTTCATGTTCTAACAGTTTCGGCTACCAGCAGTGTATAATCACATGCAAACTTCAGGATGACTAACGTTTTTCTTTTATCAAAGTATGAGGGAATGAAATTCCACACTTTCGACAGCTCGACTTACTATTATAGGCCGAAGGGAAGATTTAAAGCCACAACTATGAAAAGTGATTATATATTTTTAATCTATTAAGTGAAGTCACGGTTAGAAACAAGAAAGGCACATGGTTAGCAACTTACCATCAACCTTATTCCGTACTTCAGAGAAATTCAACTTGTACGTAGAACTATGCTTCTGTTCTTTTGACACATTTGGAAGGGAGAACAAGGCGTGTTTCAAATTATAATATCAAGAACTGCATGGATATAAGAATAAAATACTCCAGCTTGAAAGGGGGAAATTGTCGTTTTGAAACCATTCTGACGTTTATAAGAAATAGCTTATGATTTTGAGAATAGAATAGGGATAGGCACTGGCACATGTCTGTAAAGACCTATACATATTTAAATGCGTCTTGTCAGGTGCCTGGGAACGGTTTTAAAAACTTTCGAAAACAAACTGTCAGGATAATTATTTGAAGATGATTTTAAACGAAACAAGCAGCTGACACCAGTCTATATTGCAAGGACTTTCATTGCAGCTACAGGAAATCGAAGAGCTACAAAACCAGATATGCCTTGAGTAACAGGCTGCATAAAATATTTCTTCAGACAAGGGGAGCACGTAATTTGTTGCTCTAATACTGACAAAGAAATAAGTCTGTTTAGACATTGTGTAGAGAAAGATATCTGACATAGTAAAATCTGGATGAAGTGAAAACCACGCAAAAACAGTAAAATGCATCAACGAAGAAAGCTGAATCTTTACAATGGGTGGTCATAATTTTTTTCAGCAGATCTAACCTGCGCATTTTTGCTAATGCCACTGCAAATACTGAAATATACCGACATCATATTTTTTATTCTAATGTCGAGTTGTTTAAAGATAGCTTTTGCAATAAATATCGATAACTATCATTGATATCAACTGGTTATATTACATACTGTTTGTGCCTATCTAAATTTACTTTTTGCAGAAACTGCAGTTCTGCATTTTTAAATATATCTCATATGACAAAATACGGATGATATGAAAGTTCTTACTCTTTTCTACAGAGTCACTCAAGTTGTACTACATTTTACATTTGCTTCTTGAATTATCCTCGCTAGTATCAGTCACAGTTCGAGGTTGCAGTCGAAGTTTCAATAAGGTGGATATTATAAAAAGAATACCAACAAAAAGGCTTTATTTTATATTGCATATTCATGCAGATTATCCTGCATTTTCTAAGCTGTCAAACTACTACAGTCTTTCTGCATAATTTAATTCAGCAAATCTTTGCCTTTAGTCTACACAGTAAGGAAAACGAAATACAGAAGTAGGCTGAATACCAGATGGCAATTACTTTCACAGAAAATAAACATACAGCCAGGATTCCGATATTTTGGATAAACAATGAGCTAATCCCAACATCTTAGTCATCAAACTGCATAATACTGTAGAAATTTATAAATTAAATATGATACCTATTACAAATTAAATATAAGACTGGCATTCAGACAATTCATTATAACTATATATTTAAGGAATTATATTTGTTTAATTTTCCACAGAAAATATAGGCGTTATTGATCTATTTTCAAAGACATTTTATGCTTTGATGACAGTTGGTCCATATATTCTCTTATTAAGGAAACTTCAGTTCAAAGTTAAATCAAGACAAAGATGGTCTACTTATATCGCTAATGCAATCGCCGTCAGTCACAACAATAACACATGCAAGGGGCTAAAACAATATCCATACGACCACTAGATACGCAGTTTTGCTATCACGTTTTACCTTCAAGTCAAGCAGCACTTTACGTAGCAGCCCTAAATCGTAATGCTCTTCCACTTGAAAAAGCCGTGTGCAGTGGCAGAACAAGAAAGTCGCTGAATATTTGTAGTTTGGTTGGGGATACTAATTTCGGCAATCAGGCTGATTGCATGGGCGTGATCGTGCATACGAGCCAGTTTGCACTAGAAATTCCTCCTCGAAGGCATACCTCCATTAGGCAGCAGTCTTTATGTTCTTTGCTATAATCAGACAAACCAAACCCACTCGAAACTCATCCAAATCAGCGAACAGCTTTGCAATTTTAATTCATATTTTACCATCTCTAATTACGTCAGAAAATATAGGGAAATTGTTCGGGATCCAGATGACTCCTCGTGTAGATACAGTTTTGATCTAAAATTCTGTTGTAAACTCCAGCATTTTGCTTAAAACTACAGTTTTGACTTCGGAATTTCTCGATTTATGCAATAGCTATTCTCGGATTGAAGACAGAAACTTGTAATTAATTTCTCATATATTCATTACTAGAGTATCGTAATTTTTGAATTGCTTTTTACGTATATTGGAGAAGGAATTTACAATATGAGTAGGATTATGGGAGTTACTGCTCCTTTCATGTAATTTTTTTCATATTTCCGAATTCACATTGTAACGTTTTCAATGACTTTGAAACTTCTCAAACATGGAGTTATTCCTTTGATATTGATTTCGAGCTAATCACTTCTATTTGTCGTTTAAATAATTTGTCTTCATTTTATTGTGTGAAATGCGAACTTAATCATTTAATTCAAATGTTCTTTGCAAATTTCGCGTAATCATTTTTCATATCAATCTTGGCCAAAATAAGATACAAAATTATGATTTCTTGCTTATTCTTGGCATAAATCGCTTGGCTGCTGTGTATATTATTTTGAAGTTTATATGTCGTTTCGTAGAACCTTCTATTTCTGAAGAATTGAAGCAGTTACTGAAACGTCTGTATTATTATCGGAATTATTAATCGTATCATAATTTTCATTTTCTCTGGGAGAGACAATTGGTACTGGAATCCGTAAACAGGCCATTTACCTCATCACAGTTAAGGACGAACTATTGTGTAGAGGATTTGCCGCCTACTGAAGCAAAGAAAATTGAAATACAATTGGAGAGAAGTGTTTTAGAGCTTCGGTACCGATGACGACAGCTGGATTTAGAAACAGGAAGTTATATAACATAAGAGGGTTATAATTTTACATTCTGGAACTCCATGCAATATGTTTGTAATTTAGCACACCTGTTAACATACTCGATAGAACGTGCATTGGACATATCACATATGTCCGACACGGCTTAGCTTCTGGCTTTGTTACTGATGCTGTTAAAAGAGTCAAGTTCTACACCAGAAGTTTGCAATTCTTAATTTCTAACATAGTTATTATTACAAGTCAAGGTTGTATCTTAGAAATACTGTAGCGTCTAAAGCGACTTTTCCTTTATTCCTGCTGCAATTTTAGATTTCGGAAGTGATATGATGTACCAAAATATGATGTACGTTGTGCAGGTAGTTTCCTTTCAAAGAGATAATTCAGAGATTTTTTTTATATCATCAGCTGCTTGGTATTTCAGTTTTCCAATAACAAGTTTGATTCTTTGAGATTCATTACGTGTATAAGTATTCCTATAATACATGTACATATATCTAAAATAGTTCTGGAGCTTCTAGTTACCTAGTACATGGGGCAGGGTTCACAGCTTTGAGTGCTAGGTCCATAATCAATACCACGGGAAACACTGAAATATAGATACAAGTTTTGCTTGATTCAGACAGAAACAATTGGCATTTACTTGCTCGATTACGATGCCAATTTGAAACGGATATTCACATATTTTTCTTTTAAATTTGAGTTCTAAAGGGCAAATAAATGTTGAGGAGAATATAAAATAAATGGTTACAAATTTCAGTTCATATCCTGTTCTCGAGAGAAGTCATAGTGGCAGTATCTCATTGGAAAGTCGAGAAGTAGGCAACAAATATTGTATTGTTTTGATGCGAAAAATCAGTCAGAATACTGAAACCAGTTTGTACGAACTAATAGGATATGTAACTATCTGCTTCAGTGGGAAAGCAGCTCAGGAGGAGAATAGACGTGTCAAATGGAAGCAGAAATTAGTAGAACGTTTTCGTTACTGGATGAATTATGGTGGTAGAAGAACATCTTAATCGATCATCGTCTGAGCTAGAAGACAAAACGCTAAAACTTCTTTGTTTAAGCCATCTTTGAAGGACATGCTGTCTTAATCTCATTTGTCCTAATCTTTTGAAGAAGTATGCAGGCTGTTTTGCATTCTTCAAACAATTTAAGAAATGAAAACAGGCAAAATTTCATCTTTGTTATTACTTATATATTTCCGTAACCATGGAAAATCTATATTTGTATCCTTAGATTTCTTAAGGTTTTTTTTAGCCACTTTACAAGTAGAAGCTTAAAGGAAATTAATCCCACGAAGATTTGTCAAGTTTTATTTTTTCGCATCTGGACATGGTTTCAAAAGACGTGAACAGGTACTATAGGAACCAATAATCTCCCGAATGTCAGGCAGAATTTACTTTTCCCTTTTTCATTAGATGCAGTAGTACGTCAAATTATCTTTGATGCGATATAAACATCAAGCGAATTTACGAAAGTACCTGATAATGAATTCTATATTTGTTTATATGCGGTGATCTTGTATTTAGATAAAGTAGGATATTCAATCTGGAGATATACTTCCCATCTCTTTAAGTGAGAAAGTTCTGGACGAGAAACTTGAGGTTTTCCTATGGTGGTAGATTTCTTCTGCTTTTTCCTATTACGTCGTATTTGCAGAGGCGAATAATGACTTTTGCCACAAGATATATGATTCGTACGCATGAGATTTCGGATACCTTCATTGCACACTTCTGGTACAAAGGCCGAATGTTTTATTAATGGATATCCACAAGGCACAGTTAAATTTATTGCTACATTCCTTTATGCATCGATTATGAAAAATGATATTTCAGAGGTTCATTTAAGAATTTGTAATGATATTAAAGTCATTCCCTCTATAATAATATAAAACCAGAGCGATGGTCTTAATTCAAATAAATAATGTCTGTTAAGTGGAGTTTCTGCAGTCTTTCCGATGTGAAAGTGACGCAAAAAATTATCATTAATTATTCCACTTTTTACTCTCATATATTTATTAAATTATCAGTGAATATAAAACATCTTAATGCCTTCTCCGTTTTCTTTTAAAAATAGGAACATATAATTCGATACCTGTTTTTTTAATTTCTTGCATTAGTGCCTCATTTAAAGCTTACGCCAATTAAAATTCGCTGATTTTACTTTTGTTAGCTTACAGTTTTCCAAAATATAATTTCATATAAAGCAGATTACTGAAAACTGTATTGTGTAATATCTGAAATTTGTCTTGGAAAACTAGTCTATTCTTCAGATTCACTCTAATTATTTACATTTTGCTGATATTTTTGAAACTCTATGGCGTATTCCTAGTACAAATCGAATTCGATGGTTTCGTCTGCTTAAGTCGGGTTTTGACTATCATATGTGCTTGAACGTTCTCTGGAGATGTTCGTTCACGGTCCTGTCTTGTATTGAAAATTCTATTTCATATTATCCTTATTTATATTGTTTGTATCATTCGAATTTGCTTTTCTGGGTTAGTAAATATTTGCTATTTGTTCAGCTGCTCTGCCCTTGTTCTGTTTTTCATTTTCGTTTTAGTTGGAATTCATTTTGTTCTTAGTCAGCGTGCAGATCTATTTACACCTTTTGTTGAGTATTAGAAATAGCTTAAATGAAGATAATTCGTCTATTGTTTGCACATTAGATGGGTTTAGTTTTACTTTTTTTAAGAATGCATTTCCTATATATTTCAATATAGATTGATGGGCGGCTTGTTCGTTTCTTTCTGATTATCGCTCTTGTTTCCGCTACTGAAAGTAGTTTCTGAAATCCCCTTCAACAGCATCCTCTTCTCCATCGCTTGCTAAATATTGTTGTATTCTGTGTTCCCCTTCTAAACTGCTTATTGAATGTGGCTGCCTTTTGATTTTCCCTCCTTCTCCAACGCTTGTGAAATGTTGTTGTTTTCTGTGTTCCCCTCCTTCAATGCTTGTTGAATGTTGTTCGCTTTTGAATTCCACTCCTCCAACACCTCCTTCTCCGTCCTCCAATGCTTGTTAATATTGTTGCATTTTCAATTCCCCTCCTCCAAATCCTGTCAAATATCGTTATTTTGTAGTTCCCTTCTTCCAACACTTGTTGGTATATAAGGCCATCGCTTTTTTAAATATCGAATAATGAAAATAAAACAACAAACGAAGACTATGAAAAATAGGCTAAAACCACCAAACATTATCCACCCTGTATAAAATATCTCTACTCGTGTTTCTTTTGTTTTAGGTTGCTGGGTTAACTGTCGGAGTCTTTCTGCTTTCATAAGAATAAGATGTTTTTCAAAATCTCGTAAAGTTGGATAACGATGAAAAAAGTCTTTGTAGGGAATATAATCTTTCGTCAAAAAGAGTTTCGGAAGGTCTTTTGCGAACGCTTCGTATTCGTTAATGGGGAATTTCTGGAAAAAATTTGAGCGTTTTGTTGGGATTTTAATTTGTGCCTTTGAATGCGGAATACTAGTAACTATGGTATCTGATACAGAGCGTTTTTCTGAAGTTAGGAAATTTGGGAATGACTTCATTGTTCGGGTAGGTTCTGAAATTGGTATAGGAGGGGAACCAGCAACAGAATGAACATCTGGAATTCCTGCAAAAATAAAGTTTTAAAATATATTTACAATATTATGTATCTATATTATACATATATACTTAAGTACATTTACGGATGAAAGTAGAAATCAAAAATACATCTTGCATGTAATGACAATGACATATATCATAGTGAGCCTTAAATACAAAGATATGCAAGAATTCAAGGATTATTCAATGTCCTGATGGGTGTTTCATGTCTGTCGTTTTGAAGCAAACTATAAATTATATAGGATTTCATCGTTTGAAACGACTTATTTCTCCTTTCATATGTTAAAGAAGTTACAATATATCCCATTCTTTGAACTTCAGTTTTCATAATACTTGTCACCGCTATCATTATCGGATAGTTTGCATGCGTTTACTACACTTTAAAATAAAGTCTAGTAAGTTGCAGACATCCTCTCATACTACTTCATAATGGGAGGAGGCCCACCCGCGGCCGAGCGGTAAAGTCGCTAAACACTTGTAGTTTGGTTCAGGGTTCAAATCATGGTGAACGGGCTGCCATCATCGCCATTTTCATGATTTTCGGCATGTTTAACGTAGATACGAGCTGGTTAGATTTATCAATTAATCGTACCTAAAGTTAATTAATAAAAAATGTACGAATAGGTTATAAAATAGTATTTCGCACTGAAATTAAATGGATAAAACCAAAGTTGTGTAAAAATTTTTTAGGTATGAAGTATTGTTTAAATAAAATAACTTATTCTAAAATATGAATTACTCTTTTATTTCCTTGATGCCACTTTGTAATACGCCTTTTTTTAATGCTTTATGACAGTTACGTAAAATATGTAGTAAAATAAAAATATATGATATAAATAAAAATTAGTAATACATTTCTAATAACTTGCAATAGAGGGCATACAAAAACCTGGAAGAAGAGAATTAAGTATTAATCATATTTCTGTTTAAAGGGATAATAGCAAGGTTTTTTTAACACCATAGGGAGTATATCTACTAAAGCCTGAGTAAAAACTTTAAGGCCAGTAAAATTTTTGAGAAAATGGAAACATTTAAAATAAGGAATTAAAATACCATTTGATTGATAATTATTGAGCTTAAATAAAAGTAAAAAAGTAGAAAAATTAATTTGCAAATATTTTATTATTAGAAAATATTACAGAACACACAGATGAATATTTGAGCCTGAATAAAAACTTTAAGGCTAACATAGAAAATAACATGTAAGAAAAAATTACAAACCCTTAGAAGGTTGTGTAGGAGCCATTTCTTCGAATTACTTCAAATATTGTTGTTTTCATGGAGGAAACGAGTTTTTGGCAATAGGTGACGTCGGTTTTATACCATTCATCTTCGACAGTAGATTTCAGCTCTGTTGTTGATCTAAAATGTCTCCCATTTGCATAAACGCTTCTTGCTTAGTCACCCAAAAGGTTCTCGATTGGGTTGAGGTCAGGTGATCTGGCTGGCTATTTCACAGTTTCAACATTGTTGACTTGGAACCAATTTTTTGTGCTGTTACTCGAATGGATCGATACATAGTCTTGCTGATATTTCCAATTTTCTGCAGCAAGACATTCAACATTTGGCAAAAGATGATTTGTTAGGACATTTTGGTATCCTCGTGAATTCATTCTACCTGAAACGAATGCAATTGAGCCCACACCATTGTAAGCAAAACAGCCGAAGTCATGACAGACTCTCCACCTAATTGGCGCTTGGAGAATATTTCTTTTTCTTTTCTTATATCATGCCAGTAGAAATTCCAGGCATCTGGACCATCCAAATTCCATTTTTTTCCGTTAGAAAAAATACTTTATATCCATTGGTTGTCCCAGCTCAGGACTTTCTGGCCAAAGTTCAAATGCTCTATTTTGTGTCTCTGCAGTAACTGAGGTTTAGTCAATTTTGCTGTACAAGTGAACCTTCCAGACCTTTTACTTGTGTTATAAACCGTTTTTGACAAAGTTTTAAACCTGTCGTCGGAATCAGTTTCCTGGTTGAGTACTTTCCAGTAGATACAATTTGGCCAACTCTTCTTTCATCACGCGAGGATGATTTTCCTCTCTTTATCGCAATAGCACGACTACTCATTCCTGTTGAAGACAAAGCTTCGATCTCTCCCCTTTCACGATCAGTTAACTTCTTACCCTACGCCATCTTCACAAAGATCACTAATACTTTGAAAAAAACGTATCAGAAATATGAAAATTGCAGCGTTGTCACAAGCTATATTACATTTATTTTTAAAAAATGACTGGTGGCCTTAAAGTTTTTACTCAGACAGAAATACTAAACTGTAAATAACCACGTTTCTCATAATTATGTATTTACAAATTATGTTTATAGCATTTTTCTTAATATTGAACTTTAATAATTAATATTAATTGAATCCCTTTAATTTCATTTTACATTTTTTGAAAACTTTTTACTGGCCTTAAAATTTTTACTCAGGCTGTAATTAAACATTGCCAGTATTTGATTAGGTATATGAACCAGAAATGTGTATTTTTAAAATATAATACATTTACATGTTTCGAAATAGTCTTCACAATGCTATTAATTTTTTTTCTTAAAATAATAGTTCAGCCACGTTTCTAAACTAAGTAATGTTGATGTAATATAATTTATTTATACGGTATAAAAGAACGATATAAGATTGTTCAAAGTTCAAGCTAATATTACGAATTTCCTGAAGATTTCTTACGCCGACATAAATTTGTATATTGGATAGTTTCGTAATTATAGGCCGATTTGAACATAAGTAAAAAAAGTTTAGCAAAAACATAAATCGCGGCAAAAACATACAGAATTTGATTTTATTCAAAACATAGAATTCCCTTGCAGCAAAATATTTTATTGCAAAGATTTCTTGGTAACAGAGGATGCCATCATGTTGCCATTATGATGAACTAAGAAATTTGCCTTGGCATCTATCTATACAGCGGCTTAGCGACCCAGTAGCTCTTTAAAAACTGGAACAAATTACTAATTGTCAATGCCAAACCTGAAACACTTAGGTTGAATTAAGTCACTATAAGTCGTTCATTTTTTGCATGTTACACAGAGATGCATGCGTTCATTTTGGGGGTTCGCCGATAACATCGTGGCAGAAACATCTCTGACGTAACCGTTGCGTAGGAAACAACTCAAGGCGAAAACGTCGTGGTACAATACGTCATGGGAGAAAAGAAAGCGAAGAGAAAACATCGCAGTTCTAAAACATCGTTGTACAAAATATCGACATGGAAAATAATGGTGTTCAAAAACTTCGCAATTTAAAATCAATCATTGTCGCAAATATCGTGGTAAAAAATAAAGTGCCTACAAATCATCGCAAAGCGATAACAATCGCAGACATGCACTTTTCAGGTTTTAAAAACTGTAAATGACCTTTCGCATAATGACTTGGGATATTTTCTCATAATGACTTCGGATAAAAGGAAAGTGGGATATTTTCCCTTTTATTTTCCCTTTTATTTCAGATTTTTCAATGAATTAATCATTTTTTGCTTAAAAATTGAGAAGAAAACTTAAGCATTAAAAATTGAAAATGAGTAGAAAATTAATGCATGTGGCACTTAATAGAATTTTAAATTGATACGGTTAATTCAGAAAGGCCATTAATAAATAAGTCATCTTTCATAAAGATTACTCATTATTTTTCTAGAAGAATACAGCCTAAAGTGTTCGGACTTTTCCTGGAATGACATGTCGAATTTTTTCCATATTTCGATTCTACAATTCAAATTATCCATTAAAATTAAATTTTGTAACATTCGATGAGAAACTGAGCGATTAGGTTAAAAATTTATTTTGGAGTGAGTATTTCAGTTTGCTCCAGGTATAAATTTAGTATACATTTTTGCCGAATTTCTAATTTAATGGTAACCTATTTTACTTTCCCTTTCATTACGCACGAATGGAAAAAAAGCCCCTCGTTCATTCTTCCGAATAATATTAACAAAGCGTGTAAACCACATTTGGCATAAATCATCGCTTATAACAGCAAATATCTAAAGGTGCTATCACATAAATTCGCGTATATCCTGGGAATTTTGAATAAAAAACTTTAATGATTTTTTCGGTTATGCCTAGGAGTTCATCTAATTTAATGTGATGATACAAATGTTATGGTTCATAGTTCAAAAATGTTTTCAAAAGATTGATAAAAACTACTGAAAAATACAAACCTTTAAAGGAATCAAAAAATATCTATGAACTTATTTGGAGTGCGCCTGAAATTTTAATTGCGGTAGAAGGAATCATCGAGTGAGTCAAATCAAAAAGAGATATTAAGCAATATATATCAAATTTAAGTGATATTGAAGATCTAAAATTTTGAAAGATAATTTTTAGTAAGTACTCTTGAGATTTCTGCAAAATTTGGCGTTTTAGAAAATTAAATCTTAGAATATAAATATGAAAAAAAAAATCGGTATGTCATTTCAGTAAAATTCCTATTTTCTGTCAAAGTACCTAAGTGAGACCACTGCTATATATAAATATAATATACATCTCAAGTTGCGCTTTCGAGACGTGGAAAATGCAATTTAAATTTCGCCAATCGGTGCAAAAAGAGGTACTGAACTCACCCAGCATTTTTTTTATCCAGAGGGTACTTTATGAAAACACAATTCACCCATTTTTTTAAAATCAAATGAAGGAATGGTTTGCAAATGAGTACGATAATCCCACGTTTTTGAAGCGAATTCAGATTCCCTAAGAGTGTCCTCTGTTATTCTTTGAATGTAATGTGCAACTCAGATACTCATTTCTTTAACCTGACAGGTAGCTGCTGAATGTACCTAATCATGCGAATAATATTGCATTAAGTTCACATAGTGTGAGCACTGGTTTGCTTTTTTATGTGTTACTAGGAATGATTTAGTTTTGATGTGCACGTTATCAGACTGAGACTTTGAATACATCCTATATGCAATTTTTGGCAAACATTGTTTACGATTTATTAATATTCGCAATAAATTTAGACATTTTAAGCAAAAATTCAAAATTCCACAAAATTTGTAATATCACATTGTTTTATTCGGTGATGTCACAAGCCATATATTCGAGCCATTTGCCCTTAGAAAGTCTTCCGCGAAAGTATCCCTTCCCTTACGGAGGTAACCCTCGAGTGTTTTGCTATAATTAAATAAACGAAATCATACCTGTAAAAGAAGTAGATCTGGCACAATCTGCCATTAATTTCAAAACCATTTTTACTATTTCAATTCTCAATACGTACATGGAAAATTACTTTACTTTAATGTTTTATATATAATATATATATATGTATATATGTACACAATTTATTGTTTTAGATGCATTTATATTTTAACACTATCGCAACCACCTTGACAGAAGTCGCCAAATTTTCAGAAGTAGGCAAACTCTGGGAACAATGCGCATATCAATTCTTCAGTTAACGTTATTGATAACTGTAAGTTTGATTAAGCAACGTTGCCATTTTTCTACCTGCTGTTTGAGTTATATTTAAAGGTATAAAGGCAAATTGGAATATGTTTTGGCCTTCAGCTGTATTCTGAAATAGGCGCTTGTGAGATTTCTTGCAAACGAAGAACGTTCTGCGAAATGTTTGCAAGGATATTATGATTTGCCACAGAGGCTGGAATGTTCCAGATCGCATTTGATGATGATGATGTATTTTGGAAAAATGTTTTTAAAAGTAACGTTAAAATGTCTAGCGAACACATCGGCAGTCGAATGTGTAACTGGTTCGAAAACAGTCGCCTGCCATTTTACTACAGCATCAGATTTATATACGGCAGAAGAAAAGAATTAACGAATGCTAAATTTTGCTTCGAAAACTTAGAAATGGCGATAAGTCTGTGGTACACAGGAATAAATACACGTGGAAGATAATATTTGTAAGTTGTTTTATAAATTGTTTTCCGTAATAATTATCGAACTGAGATAAAAAATATGTACATAATATTATGTATGATAATGAAATAAATTTCTCTGATTTGAAATTACAATTTATTTACTTCTTCAAAAAATACCTGAGTTACGCCAAGTTGATTGCAATACTACGAAAGTAGTCAAATCTATTGCAGATAAAAAAGGCATAATATGAAAGCACATAATTTCACGTTATATGTATTGAACTTCTGTTATTATTCACCCAATGTAAAATTATAATATATATAATTTTAGTTACTTTAAATTAGTTTTAGTTTGAACAATGCATTTTCAAACAATCAAGAGAAACACGTCAAAGGGAAACTTAAAACAGCAATGTTTTGGGTTTCGGGGTATAGTTAAATAAAATATGCTTAAAGTTTTGTTTAAAATCTAACTCGTCATTGTTAAGGTTCAGACCGCAACTTTGCGTACGCGTATATTTTAAATAAAATATCTTTAAAATTTTATTTATAGTATATGCTAAAACAACGCTGCTCGTTCGCTTAATTTTACTGCATTTTTACTTCGGCTGAAAACGATTTCCTTCCTGCTCATGAAGCAAGCAGTTCAATAGTCTTTACCGAGAAATATTTATACAAGCATAATCACTAATTGGGAATAATCACTAAGAAAACAGGACTATAATTTAAATACATGAAGTAACTAATTATGTTTATTACCTTAATATATAAATTTATAGTGTTTAAAATATAAGAAGTAAGTAATTTGTTTGAAATTTATTTATAATAGATTATATTCAACAATAAAATTCAATGCACATTTGACAACGGAAGAGGAATACGATAATACGTTGATGAATTTAATTAAATGTGAGACGATGTTCATTGAATTATTTTTACGAATCTTGACATTCACGCTCTCAGTCTTTACAGTTTATGAATAAAAGCAGAGATTCTCATCATTTGGAACAAGTTATCGTTCCTTCTTAAGATCTATAAATTGTTATCAAATAGTATTACATTTATTAAGCGCAAGAAATAAGCATATTTTAAGTAACAAAAGATTCATTACTCTTTACTTCACTCAAAGTATTCTAATCAGACATATAATGATAGCATTCGAGCAAATATTATCAAGAAACATAACGGCAGAATTAATTTTATAGTTTGAGGTAAAACATTAAATTTAATAGCATTTATTTTGAAATATTCATGTTTGGATTTTCTTCCTATTAATTTTAATACATAAAAAGTACGTTGGAAACCTACGTTGCAAAAAATGCATTCAATTTTATAAAAAAACAATTTTCAAAATATGTGAGCACAAACAACAAAATTAAGCCCATAAACTGATCTTCACTTTACTCTTTAAATGTTTTAAGGGGAGAAAATGATGTTGCAGAGCAAATAAATTTCATGAAATTATTCCAGAATGAAGACTTACCAGAGACACTTTTCGCAGTACTAAAAGGTATGGCAAGAAATACACTCCCTAGAAAATACATGATGGTAAATGGGTGTGACGAATAAATATTCAAACGCATCTTAAGATGGTAATTCGGAATATAATCAAAACTTAACACGTTTTTCAAATACGTATAAAATCGCACGAAACTCTCAAAACAAGAAATTCGCAAGAAAATCTCAAAGTAAGAAATTCGCTAGAAAATCTCAAATAAGAGAAATGAAACTCTTTGTTGACTTGTCTGTTGTTTAACAGACCCAAATTGTTGAAAATATGCAAGTTTAACACATTATTTGCAAACTGTTGGAGTCAAAGAACTTAGTGTTGAGAAAATAGTCTATGACAATGAATTCCCACCACTCCTAGGAAATTCTCTACCTTTCTCAAAATAAGCTTTTCCCCCTTTATTTAAATAAATAACAGCTATCAAAAGAATGTTAGTTTAATCTTCGGATTATGGTAACTTGGCGATTATTTGCCGAAACTGTGGCGACCAACCCTGCTACAGTAACCTGCTAGTTTTTTAAATTGGACGCTATTTTGTTTTTATTATTTCTTTTGGGCGTGTTTATTTTTTTTCTCTCTCTCTCTACTCAACATTTTTTTTCCAACAATCTGCTAGCCGAATTACGCTTATGCTAGATTTTTTATGGAATAAAAGTGCTTAATCATGACGATGATTAGGTGCGAAATTGGGAGAAAATGCAAAATCTCCCACTGCTTGCCGGGTTTTTTAGAATTGCACAAAAACGGTATCATTCACGTACACGTCGACCTATTTTCACTTAAAAAAACATCCCAGAATTGCACAAAAATGGCATTGCGCACACTCTTGACTTTATCCATGTACACTGCTAAAGTCCTAGCTAGTAACCTTTATCGCCTTACCAAAATGTCACCAAACTACCTGTTACCATATTCCAAAGATTAGCCGAATGTTATTCCTTACGATTTAATAACTGCTGATATGATTTTAACGTCGAAATTTTGGCGCATGACGTAAAAAATCTGTATTGCATAAATTCATTTTGCTAATTGAAAATGGATACAAAATTAATGTACTAAAATAAACAAAATTTGTCAAATCAATTACGTTAGGTTATTTTATATGATAAACTACATTCCCAAAGGGAAGGGAAAACTTCATGAAGCACATTTGAAGGGAAATGGACCTGCATATATGTTTACATGTTACGTATAGCGAAAGGCACAATAGTCGAACATGCAGCAACCTCGTTTGACTGGACACAACTTTGAGTCAAACTAACAAAATTTATACTTTTTTTTTATGCAGTATGACAATAGAATGTTAGCAACTTTTCAAGAGCCCCGTAACCCATGTTGTGAACCCCTCTTTGTTTCTATATATATATAATTGCACCAATATCATATTAATGTCTATTTTTAACCTTGCAACTCTATGTATATCTATGCACTTGTACCACTTTAATCATATGTAATGCAACCATAGTGTATGTATTTACATATTCACTTGTAATCCCTTATTTCCTTGATTTATGCAGTATGATAATAGAATTTTAGCAACTCTTTAATGGCCCCGTAATCGTGCCCATGTTGTGAATCCCTTTTGTTTTTATTAGTAATAGAACATTAAATTTGCCGTGTCCACGGAGTTGTGTTACCGTGGGTTGGTCCTCCTAAGCATGTCCCTGCTGGGGTGGCATTCAATTTCGTATGGGTACACCCAGATATATCCGGGGCAGAAGCCACCTCTTCGGTTTAAACTATTATTTAGCAGCTATAATCATTCGATAGTTGCTGTCGGAAACAGAGCAGATTTCGTAATTTCATAATATTTATTTGTGTAATGCTAATTGCTCGGCAGTAGTTCGAATAGTGTTAGCATATGTACTCACTTTTTCTATATACAGGGTGATCTTTTTTAAAGTGACAGTGTTTGGAGCGCCCTGTAGCGCGATCTAATAGCCGAAATGGCACCAAACCTCGTATTTAGACTGATCAAGACATGGGACATCAAGACATACAATCGCCCAGTTAAATTATTAATGTTTATTTACTACATTAACTTCCCCGGTGAGGAATTAGACCACATTTAATGTTAGAATCATTCTCAGAAATAACTCAGAAATAATGTGTTCTGCACAACCATATGTAACATATCACGATGAATATTCCGCACTGTCTTAGTTATGTTGTCCTTTAGAATAGACAAATTTGATACTCCACCAACATAAATTTGAGATTTGAAATAACTTCAGAGCCAAAAATCGCATTTCGTGAAGTCAGGGGAACGGAGCGTGAGGTTAGGGAAGCTGCGGATGCAATTCATTGATTCATGTAATACAGCTTCACCTATAACACACGTTCCGGTAACGTGAGAGACATGTAAACTGGAGCTCGTTTACTTCAGCTGAGATTGTTTGTCGGAGGTGTCTACTACTTGCTTTTATAACACCTATTACTGGCCCTGTCATCGCACAACATTTGCATTTTTCTTGTTTGCACAACCCGTGTTTTATGTTAATTCTCGTTATTCCAAGCTACAACAGCGCCACAAAAAAACCCTAGCGGCTATTTTTGGAACTAAGGTTTTTTTTTTTTTTTTCACGGAATCCTTTTTCCCATGTCTTGATTAGTCTAAACACCAAGTTTGGTGCCATTTCGGCTATTAGATCGCGCTAGAGGGCGCTCCGAGCACTGTCACTTTAAAAGAGATCACCCTGCAGTATATGTGCAGTAGAACAGCATTCACGTTACACATGGGAAAACCCACTAAAATCAACCATGGAGCCACCCCGATTGCCTGGACTGGAGGTCGAGCCAGACTACCAAAGTTCATCGGGTTTAACTACTCGGCAGCTTATGGGGAAAACAAATCAGAGATTTCTAATTGCTCCTTGCAAATGTATGATATTCACTAAACTAAAATACTTTTTAAATGAATTTTTGCTATGCGATAATATATAGTGCTCCTCAGATACTGTTCCAACAAAGCTCCCATATTTGCCACTTTCACTTAGATTAATGTTGAAACGTTTTAGATCAGAAGATCAGAATCGTTACGCGTGGCTTCGACGAAACATTTTAGGAGCATTAAAACTGGAATCTTTGAATTCTTTCGTAAGGTACTTTGTTACTGGAACATTCATTCTCAGAAATTTGCTCTTAATTCAGTTTCTAAAGCCTCGCAGGTAATCTTACATTACTGCTTTAACTGACGCAGTTTTTGGATCTCTAATTACGCTAAATTGTATTTGCTTGTTGTTTGAGAAGTGGGCACTAGCTGTTATGTTTAAACAGTGATAGATACTGGCTATGAAACCGGTACGACGCCACTTATCTGTGAAAAATGTCTTTACTCTGACAATGACAATTTGTTTTGTTAAAAAACCTTGATCTCTTTAATTTTCTTGAGCTCTTCTGTGAAATCTCATTCTGTTATAATCCACGCTACACCAAATACTGAATTTTATTCTCTTACTTTTAGATTAGAGGCTGCTTTTTAATAAATGCTATAGAAAACGATTACAAGAAATAATCAAGAACGGTTAAAAAGTTACTCTACAAATATACTTTATAAATGTAACCAATAGAAGAACCTTCTTAAAACCTTCTTAAAAAATCTGATGTGTACACCACATGACTTCCTTGTATGGAATATCAAATTATGCACACTTTTTGCGGCATTTCATTTAAACATAATTTCTTAAATTTCATTAACGTTATATTTTTCATTCAATTATTTTAGTTCTCACTTCACGGCAAGGCAAAAATACATAAAAACTCGAAATATCTTCATTAAAAATTTAAACATATCGAAAACATAAAATACAATAAAATCATTTAAAAACAATTTTTACAATTAAAATTACTATTTCTACATAATAATACCGTAATCACGTTATCGTACGTAATTACAGTAGTCATACCTAAAACTAATTAATATTACTTTTGTGTTATTTTAATCATGTAAACGTACGAGTAGGTTACAAATTGGAATTTTGAACTGAAATTAAATGCATAAAGCCAAATTCTGTAAATATTATTTAGGTAGCAAGTATTGTTTAAATAAAATGTGTTGTTAAATAGAAATTACTCGTTTTATATCAATTAATCCAAGTTCTAATATGAGATTTTAAATTTATGTAAAATAGGCAGTAAAATAAAAATATTTGAAATATGTAATATTCCATAATAAATTTCTAATAATTATCAAAAAAAAAAAAAGTCATACAAAGAAGAGCCGAATTAAGTATTAATCATACTGCTGTTTAGAGGAATAATAGTGAGGGTTTTTTTAACATATTACAAAGTATATCTACTAATTAAGCATTGCCATTATTAGATTAGGTTTATGACAAAGAAATGTATATTTTAAAAATATAATACATTGACATGGCTCGAAATGTTTCTCTCAAAACTTTTAATTTTTAATATTTAAAATAATAATTTGACTACCTTTCTAAACTAAGCAATGTAGATATAATATAAATTACTCGCATTTATATGATTTTAAAGAACAATTTAGGTTTTACTAGGACGTCGTTTTACTAGGGAGGCCATTAAGTTGTGCTAAATAAAAATCGCAAAGTTGTCCCAAGGTGGTTATGATAGTACCAAAGTGCTCAAATGTAATACAGAAAGGAAAAAAAGACATAATATGAAAGCATATAATTTCCCGTTATATGTATTAAAGTTTTGTTACATTTGGCTAAATTAATACTGAAATATAAATCAATAGTTTTACTTTTGAACAATGCATTTTCAAACATCAAGAGGAACACGTCAACATGATACTTAAAACAGCAGCTATATTTTGGGGGTATATATTACATAAAATTTCCTTAAAGTTTCATTGATAATCTATGACAAAATAAGACTGCTGTTTTGCCTAATTTTCCTGCATTTTAATTTCAGCTGAAAACGATTCCATTGCTGTTCGTGAAACATGCAGTTTAATAGTTTTCCCTGAGAAATATTTATACAAGCATAATCACATTATACAGAAATTTACATTTATATAGAAATAATTCATGATTGAGAATAATCACTAAGAAAACAAAACTATGATATAAATACATTTAGTAAATAATTATATTTATCGAATTAATATGTAAATTTATAGCGTGTAAAAATAAAGAGTTCATAAATTCTTTGAAATTTATTTTAAATAAATTAAATTTAACAAAACGATTTTATGCTCATTTGACGACGAAAGAGGAATACGGTAATACGTTGGTAAATTTAATTAAATGTGAGACGATGTTCATTGAATACTTTTTCAAATCTTGACATTCATGATCACAGTATTTAGAGCTTATGAAAAACCAGCGACGCTCATTTAAAATAGCTAATCATTTCTTTTTAAGATCTATAAATTATTATTAGATAACATTACATTTATTTCATACAGCAAATAAGCATATTTTAAATAAAAAAATATTTATTACTCTTTATTTCATTCAACGTATTATCTCAGACATCCAATGATAGCATTACAGCAAATATTCTCAAGAAACATACCGGCAGAATTAATTTTATAAATTGAGGTAAAACATTAAATTTCATAGCGTTTGTTTTGAATCGTTCCCTCCAGTCATAGTCAAGTTTGGATTCTCTTCCTATTAATTTTAATACATAAAAAGTACGTTGGAAACCTACGTTGCAAAATATGCATTCAATTTTATAAAAAAAATAATTTTCAAAATATGTGAGCACAAACAGCAAAATTAAGCCCATAAACTGATCTTCACTTTACTCTTTAAATGTGTCAAGGGTAGAAAATGATGTTGCAGAGCAAATAAATTTCATGAAATTATTCCAGAATGAAAACTTACCAGAGACACTCTTCGCAGTACCCAAAGGTATGGCAAGAAATACACTCCCTAGAAAACACATGATGGTAAATGGGTGTGACGAATGCATATTCAAACGCATCTTAAGATGGTAATTCGCAATATAATCAAAACTTAACACGTTTTTCAAATACGTATACAATCGCACGAAAGTCTCAAAACAAGAAATTCGCAAGAAAATCTCAAAGCAAGAAATTCGCAAGAAAATCTCATATAAGAGAAATCTAACTCTTTGTTGAGTTGTTTCTTGTTTAAGAGACACAAATTGTTGCAAATATGCAAGTTTAACATATTCTTCGCAAATTATTGGAGTCGAATAAACACAGTGTTGAGAAAATAGTCTAAAACAATGAATTCCTAAATCTCCAACCATATTTTCTGCCTCTTTTATTCCTTTATTTGAATGAATAACAACTATGATAAGAATTTGTTTTCTTATGATATAATATCTGATGATATCATTTTAGACTTTGTATTTTCTGCATATGACATAGAAAAATTGTATTGCATACAATTTGTTTGGAAAAGTATCATTTTTATCAAGTAGTAAATATATTAACATTTGCTCAATTTCACTACAACACTTACATTTAGTTTATTAGATTAAATTAATTTTGCTAATCGAAAATGGATGCAAAAATAATGCACTAAAATTGACACAGTTTGTAAAATAAATTAAGTTAGGTTATACTCATATGATAAAGCACATTTCGAAAGTGAAGGCAAACCTTCGGGAAACACATTTGATTGGAAATTGACTCTCATTCATGTTACATATTAAGAAAGCCACGATAATCAACCATGCAGTAACCTCATTTTCCTGAACTGGAGAGAGTCAAACTATCAATACTTAGCGTCTATAATCATTCGACAGTTGGTGGTGGAAAACAAATCAGGATTTCTAATTGTATTATACAAATGAATGTAATTCATTAAATGAAATAATTCTTAAGTAATTTTTTCTATACTAAAATAGCTCACCAGCGGCCGAGCGGTAAAGTCGCTGAACACTGGTAGTTCGGTCCGAGGTTCGAATCCCGCGAATGGGCATGGCTGTTTTCGTGGTTTACCCCATGTGTAACGTGACATACGGTACAGTTTTTCTTAGAAAGTCCTTGACGAAGGCATCCCTTGCCTTAGGCAAATATTAAATAATAGTAAAAAGTCCTTGTACGGAATATTAAATTATACGCATTTTTTCCTGCATTTCACTTAAACATATTTCCTGGAATTTCATTAGAGATATATTTCTCATTCAATCTTTCAGTTCTCACTTCACGACAAGGCAAAAATACATAAAACCTCAAGACAACTTTATCAAAAATTAAAATATGTAGAAAAACACAAAATGAAAATTAAAAAATTAAAAAAAAACTTACAATTAAAATTGCTGTTTCTATGCAAAACAAGCAATTCGGCCAGTGTGCCAGGAGGCAGACGTTTCTGTGCACAAAAATAAAAATTTACTTTTGGTCGCACTCAACAAAAAGACACTGAAAGTGCAAAAACTGATTTAATTCACTGTTCTGCTACGTTTCGAGTATAAAGAAATATGGCTGCTATGGTTAAAAAAAATTAGACTTAGCCGCACTTAATAAAGTTTAAAATGTTGTTAATTTTATGACTACTAGGTGCTAATTCCAGAATGGAGTCATTGGCAACAAATTCACTATTTTGCTCAGTTTCAAATGTAAACCAATATGGCTGCTGTGGTAGAAAAAATAGATTTAGCCGCACTTAAATAACTTTTAAATTGTTGATAATTCTGCAACTATAAAATGCACATTAACGTAAGGCATAAAATACTTAACCAGAAGATAAGAACAACATAATTTATTCATTTTTTAAAGCAAAAAATGCACAATTATAAGAATAAAAAAGGCTGAGCTCACTGAGCCGAGTAACAGAGTGGATATATACATATATGCACATACCCTTTTGGTGAGGCCGATTGCAACGAAAACGGTAGATGCACAGCTACGTGTTATAGCAATCCTATATACAAAATTTCAACCTTCTGAGGCTACTCGTTTTTGAGGTATGCGAAACACGTGCCTGTAGACACCACGGAAAAATCTTTTCTGAATCCACTTTAAATCAGTTCTATAAGTCGTTTGCGGAAAAAGAGTCTTTTATTTTGTCTTTACGTACAGATGTTGCTCAAAAACATCGATAGCTTGTATTCAATAGCGGTGAAAATCAATTTTTTCGTTTAAATATGACACGCGGAATTTTTTCGTGTTTACAATACTTCATTTGCTTCGTACAAGGAAGTAAATAGTAAAATGGAAGTTTGCGTAGAAATTTTTAAATACTTCTAAAATCAATAAGTATTATGTAAATAAAAGTGTTGAAAATTTCAAAAATACATTAAAAACCAAAATATGGCACTACGATGTTCAAAATTGTTATTTTGAAGCTTTAAAAAGTTTAGAAGATATCATTATAGCCACTAGGGCTTTTAGATTTAGCAGAAACATTTATAATCCTTTAACGAAAGCGATTAAGAAATCATTCATGTAAGGCATTGTTTTTGATTCTGTTTAAATAAATCGAGAAGTACATTTTTCAGCTCTCTGATTTTATGTCCTGTGTGCAGTTATAGATAGAATCTGTGAATGATACTTTCGCCATTTGAAAAAATATTATAAAAATTATTATTTAATATAATATTGTTGCGTGCGTACGGGTTCGTTATGAAATGAATGCACAAGTCCGATGCAAAATGAACAAAAATTTATTATTGTCACAAAAAAATGCTTAAATCTTCTCAAATTATCATGCAGTATTACAATACCTCACAGTAATTATCTTTTAACTACTCAAATGTCCAATAGAACGTAATTCAAAACAGCTAAAGAACGCTAATCCACGAATTCGCTATAATCGACAAGAGCAGTATTCTAAACAACAACAAACTAAGCAACTACTACAAACTGAGAAGTTTTCCTCCTTTTATAAGTTTTTAAAATCACGCGCCAGAATTTTCCAGTACTTTCTCGAAATCAAAAAGAGATATTTATTTATTTAATGCACGCGCTCTTGTAGTTTCAATTTTCCGGCTTGGCTTTCTTTTAATATTCGTCACGCGCTGCACTGCGCAAAAAATAAAACCATTTAATTTATAATTGAACTAACATTAGCTTTTTAAATACCAAATTCGTAGCAATATATATAGAGAGATAATCTTTATTGAATTATATCCGAACAGTAATATGAGTGGAAAAATACATGAAAATAAATTTGTCACATTTGTTTAGATTTATTATTTAAAAATATATTTACCTTTCTTCAACAACGACAACTATAGTAAGTCCTTTAAAAATTTTGGATCATTTCCAAGAACTGCACGTCCCGGGCAGTACAAACCGTGGGCAGGAAGCTAAACTTACAACTGTGGCATAAATTCATTAATAAGCATTACATTACAATAATAAACAACATGAACAATAAATGCAATACATAAAACAAATCAAATGCTATCAAATACAAATCAAATACTAAATGCAAATCAAATACTAAATACAAATCAAATCAAAGACACATTTAAAAACAAAATGGACCATGGTCTTATACTATTTACAATTATTTACATTATGTACTATGGCCATAGTAATTAGCTAACCTGTCGTAATGAACGACTTTAGGTTTAGAGTTCGAAGACTTACGGATCCGAAGCACGACGTCATTCGTGTTCAGCACTGTATATGGATCATCCGAAGGTGACTGTAATTTAGGACTCAGTCCTTTTCGCTGAATCGGGTTCCACAACCACACCTTGTCTCCTTTGTTGGATCTATGTCTAGCAGCTCGCGTGTCGTATCTGGTCTTCACTTTCTCCGTCGCCAAGTTGACTCGCTTTCGTGCAGAACGGTGTATCCCCTCAAAACGGGCCTGGACATTTTGGATGTGTTCCTCAGGCGATGAAGGCGCATCCGTATGGCGATCAAACAGGCGGTCACAAGGCAGACGAAGGTCTCGACCGAAGAGCTTCTGAGAGTGAGAATAGGTGGTAGTCTTGCGTTTCTTTTCGACCCTAGCATGATTTCGGCGGCTTCCCGAGCTGGGTCTTTCGGACAAGGGGTCGGCTTGTCCAGGTGAGGATCTCTTCTGAGGATGGATAGTCATGTCACCTGATGCTGAAAGCAATTTGTTGTTTTTGAAGTGTAAGGAAAAATTGTATTTTCTTAAAACGTCCAATACGAGTATGCATGGATCTGTAATATCCGCCACATGAGCCGTTTGATGGTAGGCGGCACTTCCAAACGTGATGTTCACGTTTAACTTTCCAGCTATCTCGATCTTGTCACCAGACGCAGTCTGAAGGGTAACACAGGATGGCGTCCAAATACGTTTATCTTTAAACTGTTCAGATACATCTTTCCTAATGATGGTAACATTAGCTCCTGTGTTAATGATCATATTGCAAGGAACTCCATCGATGTGCCCATTGATGGACAGTTCGTTACTGTTGCCACTCACTATAGAAATCTTGAGTGCTTTAAAACAAGGTTTTCCATCATCTGGCAACCTCCGTTCCTCGATATGGCCTTTCATTTGTTTCCTGCGTTGTTGCTGAGAAATGGTCTCAATCTTCGTACCCTGGGGTGTTCTGCAATTCTTTCGTACGGGGCCTTCAGCACCACAGTTCCAGCACTTTGGTTTCTTGTCAGTCCTATTCTTTCCAGTGGCATTTAATTGTCTGCTTAAATCGTATGCCTTAGTTTCCGTGCCCTTGGGGTGTTCTGCAGTTCCTTCTTAGGTGGCCTTCAACACCGCAGTTCCAGCACTTTAGCGTCGGTTTCCTTTCTCCACTATTCCGTCTTAAAGCATTAACTGGGCTTTTCAACTCATTCATTTTATGATCCGTGCCCTAGGGTGTTCTGCAATGCCGTCGTAGGTGACCTTCACTACCACATCTCCAACAGCTTAGAGCCACTTTCTTCTGGCTCCTATTCTGTATCAAAGCGTCGACTTGTCTGGCTAAATCATCTAAACGAGCCATCAGTTGATTCACTGGCTCATGGACTCGCACAGCTCTAACTGGGTAGCGATCTCTACTAGTTGCTTGCTGGGCTGCCTCGAATTTCATGGCGTACACTAAAGCGCTTTTTAAATGTTTCACATCCGCCATTCGTAGAGCTTTTTGTATTTCAGTATCCCGGATGCCATCGATAAAGTATTGCAAGGACAGGATTTCCCTTGTTTCTGTCGGGCATTCCGAAAAGGCGAGATGGGACAGCCTTTCAACATCCGTGGCGAGCTCCTGAAGTGTTTCGGTAGGCTTCTGTGGACGAGATTTTAATTGGAGCCTGCTGTAGTCTTTTAAACACTTCTCCCCAAAGCGCACCTCCAATGCGTCGGATAGAGCTTCGAAGTCAAGTCTTTGGTTTTCAGGAAGCGTCTGCAGGATATCCGCTGCGTCTGCTCTCAGCGAAGCGGCGAGATGACAGGCCTTAGTTTGGGAATCCCATCCATTCGCATCCGCCACTATAGAAAATTGTGTTTTATACACTTGCCAGGAGGTCTTCCCATCATAAGTGGATAACCTCAGAGAGGGACGAGCAGGCATGGGTAAATGTTTAAAACCATCACTATTGTTCCCTGCCGTCGCTACGAATTTCTTTAAAATATCCACTTCTTTGGCTACTGCAGAAACCCTATCATGAATTTGTTGTTCGATTTGGTGTTGGACGGCACAAACTCTTCCTTCTATATGTTCATTTACAGAAGAAACTCTTTCTTCTATTTCTTCTTTCACCGAAGAAATTCTTTCTTCAATTTCATCTTTTACGGAAGAAATGTTTTCTTCAATTTGTCCAACTTTATTTTCAGCTGTGTCAAATCTGCCTTCCATAGCTTCAAATTTATTTTCTATTATGCAGGTAATTTCTCTTTTCATTTCTTCTTGACCAGCTTGAACGGCTTTCATTTCGTCCTTAACGGATTCCTGGCCCAATTTCATTTCATCCTTAACGGATTCCTGGCCCAATTTCATTTCCTCCCTAACAGACCTCATCTCTCCTTTAACGGAATCTTCCATCTTTTCCTGACCAGCGTAAATCTTTTCTTTCATTTCTTCTTTAAATGCAGCAAAAGCACTGATGAGCTGTCTCAACTGCTCCTCCATCGCTCTTGTTATTGGCATTCAAATCCCACTTCTGACACCAAAAATTGTTGCGTGCGTATGGGTTCGTTATGAAATGAATGCACAAGTCCGATGCAAAATGAACAAAAATTTATTATTATCATAACGAAAATGCTTAAATCTTCTAAAATTATCATGCAGTATTACAATATCTCACAGTAGTTATCTTTTAACTACTCAAATATCCAATAGAACGTAATTCAAAACAGCTAAAGAACGCTAATCCGCGAATTCACTACAATCAACAACAGTAGTTTTCTAAACAACAACAACTAAGCAACTACTACAAACTGAGATGTTTTCCTCCTTTTATAAGATTTTAAAATCACGCGCTAGAATTTTCCAGTACTTTCTCGAAATCAAAAAGAGATATTTATTTATTTAATGCACGCGCTCTTGTAGTTTCAATTTTCCGGTTTGGCTTTCTTTTAATATTCGTCACGCGCTGCACTGCGCGAGAAATAAAACCATTTAATTTATAAATGAACTAAGATTAGCTTTTTAAATACCAAATTCGTAACAATATATATAGAGAGATAATCTTTAATGAATTATATCCGAACAGTAATATGAGTGTTATGAGTGGAAAAATACATGAAAATAAATTTGTCACATTTGTTTAGATTTATTATTTAAAAAAAATATTTACATTTTTTCAACAACGACAACTATAGTAAGTCCTTTAAAAATTTTGGAGGTTTTCCAAGAAAAGGCGGTTGCCTTATCATCATGCAAGATATTCCAACTAAAATTCCCTAAAGGGATAAACTGAAGTTTGCTTTCCCGCGGCGGGGGAAAAATATAGTTAGAACACGCAGGAAAGAGGATGTGCTAACATGTAAAAATCCGGCACTATGCCGCGTATGATATTTCATATTTGTTTCAATCATGTTGTTATTGTTTTCAATAAATAATCAAAAGACAGCTACTGTGAATTAAATGACTCAACACTTCAGAACGAAGATATCACAAAACAAGAAACCTCTTTTAGATCTTAGACTAGCTGTAATCCAGAGGTTAAATTCAATCCGCAACAATATGTCAAAATGCAAAAGAATTTTTGAAGCAAAGAATTATTTAAAACGTTTAAAAGTTTAATTTTTGACTTTTCCCTTGAACGGCACTCTTATATTGATAATACAAGAAACTTTTTCTGACTACCAAAAGACTGAATATTTCTGACTATCAAAAGTATAGATATTACTTTTGACATTAGATTTCAAAGATTTATTGACCTCTCCTAGAAAATCTGTTTTTATTATGCTAACTACCTGATTTATTACTTTTGATTTTTAATTCTAGTCAAATGGAAATGATTTGTCTTCGCTATTCTTTTATGAGGAGAAAGGCCGTTTCCACAATCGTTTTTTGAAATTTAAAGTTTAATGTTGAGCAAACGTAGATCTCTTATTGGAAGCAGTAATATACCGATCTGAAAAATTAAAAGAACAACTTTGAAATCTCAAACAAAATTTAGTGCTTTTGCAGCTAGAGCATGAACTTGTACAACTTTATGATATCTGAGATACCAAAAGTGCAAAAATATTTCTGGAAAATTTTAACTTAAATAAGCACACAAGAAATGTGATACAAGTGGGTATTAAAAATCTACGAATGTACACGACTGTAATCGTTCTCCAAACAAAAACGAGACTCATCAGCAAGGAGAACTTGAACAAATAATTGAGTGGAATCTCAATAACTTTGTTAACTGCATCACTGTATTCGGATGAATTTCGCAGCAAGATGTAGTGGTATAGAAATCAATGGTTTCGTTGCATAAAACCCTATTTTATGTGACTCAAGGTATGTGGATGTCCGAGTAGCTTTCGCTACAGTAAACTCACTTAAAATCTTGACTGTTGCATATCCCATTAGTGTTTTTAAATTATTTCCAGATTTTCAGCAAGAGGATTTCGTTACTTCTAACATGACCAGTATCAATAACAGTTTTCCTTAAACTCTTTTAATTACTCGCCGTTTCTCACAATTCGTCAGATACATTCTCAGTGATATGTTTCACTTTGAACATATGCTAACGTTCTTCATCTGCTCCTACAATCATTGAATTTTAGAATTTGAAACATTAGTTACTTTCCTTCCTTCACGTGTCGTAAATAGAAGCAGAAATCTGCATACATTCATATAGGGAATGCAAATCGGATTGGATACGCAATAACGTTGATCTTGAGCTACCAAGAACCTACCAATCATTGGACGTCATCTACTAAATTCAACCCTTTAAAGGCGAAAACGCAAGAGGCAACCATTCAACCAAAGGACCACAACCGCCCGAAACGGCCGAGGTTGCGATGTTGTTTTCTCCCCTCCCCCTCCGGTATGCAGCAGCAGGTGCAGTTCTCCAAACGCATTGTATCAGTTTATTACAGACAGCTTGTTCCGAAAGGATTTAATTTTGGTTTCTTATATTTAGTTTGCGCGTTTTTCACCTCGTTGTGTGTTAAAGGAGGAGAAAGGGAAAAAATTCCTATGAATCTCGAAAGGCATTTCGGTATTTTAGGCATACAGGTTAACGAAAGCTTCGGGTTTCTAAGGTTTAACATAAAGCCTTTCTTTGTAGTTATTCCTTTTATTTCTCCCGCCAGTTTGTTTTCTGAAGAAAATATATTTTAAACTCAGTGTATACGTTGTGATTGGAAATATTGAATGAATGAATATCTTTCAGTAGGATGAATTTTCATTGTTAAATCTGCATATACCATTGTCATAAATTTAGCTCCATAAATGGAGAAACTTCGAACGGAACTATAGAAATTATTGTTCAGCACTTATAATATCTCCGATCTAATTTGTCTTTTCTTCTCGCCGCTTATATTAAGTGAAGCAATAGCATAAAACAGTTACGCGTAACATGTTTCGTAAATTTCGATGCTTGTTTACGAAACTGTACAGAATAACATTAACAAACTTCAGTAATACTTTTTAAATGTTTAATAAAATATTTTAATGACTTTATAGTGTTGCGAGGCCCCATCTTGTCAGGAATAGTGGTAGTGACTGCTATGAACTGTAAATTACACAAACTCGTAAGAAGAGTTGAAATCCCTTTTTATTCCACTTTAGAAATAACAGCTGCGTTCACTTGAAGCTCACAAACTAGGCCGACCCGGCGGTTTAACAAAACGGAAATGTGAAACTAAAAATAAATGACAGGATGAATAAATAACGAGATCACTACCTACGAGGTTCTAAAATCGTAACTAACTAACCGCGTTCTAAGATACAGCTGAGGTTCAGCAAGCTTACTGATTAAGCAGTTGAAGATTCAACGAACTGCCGAAATAGGCACACAGGCCGAAACGCGCGGTTCTTAAATGTCTACCTAGCAACCTTCACGCTCTTAATTCAAGAAGCACACATACAATCTCGTTTCCCTTCTATTTAAACACAACTTACTTCTTCTAAAATTTGAATATACTGCGCATTCTACTACAGTTTACACACTCTGGCATTGGCAATTCTAGGGGAAAATTAAAGGCTTGACAGGAAAGATAGCTTAAAATAAATGTTAGTTAAAATAAATATAAACCCTACAACTTTTAAGGAATAATATTATAATGAGCTGATAAAATTTAAGGAGGTATTACATCACAATAAAATTCAATAGAATTAAATCTTGAACCCATAATGAAATCTACTACAGTACATTACATAATAAAATTCATTGGAATAAATCAATTCTCCGTTACATCGCAATAAATGGACAATCAGTTACATCCAATAAATTAATTCCATTACATCAGAATAAAATTACGTAATTTCAAGAAAGGGTTGAATGAAATTGACATAAGTTTGGTTTAGACAGAAATACTCATTTCTTCCGATATATAAGTGACCGCTAATTAAAATTACATTACTTCGAGAAATATACTAAGCAAACGCTATAATAATTTGAAATACCCATTTCATTTTTACGATTCCTGTTTCAAATATTGCAAGACAAGCATAAAAATAAATAATTTGTAATAGCTATGTTTCATAAATTGGAATCTAGGGCGCGTTTATCTGACAGATACAGGCGTGTCATAATCTCTGTTTTTGTCCTCTTCTTCTCACGACCTAGAACTTATCAGTATCTGTCCATCTGGCCACCCCTTCCTTTGGAATGCAGTAACGACCAGTTAAGTGTAGGTGTATTTCCTGTTTTTGAGTTATTTGAAAATTTGTATCTGTCAGATACTGTCTGTCTACGAGTAGAACAGCCCCACCACAGTGTCTGCTGGGTGGCTGTCGCTATAGCAATAGCTCCAGTATATTTCAAATAGGGACGAGCCGAGAGTTGCTTTATTGTTATTTTGTTTTTCGTGACTGTTGGCTAAAGGGAAAAGACTTATCATTCGTCTTCAAGACACCCCTATGAAAAGTGGGTCAAGGCTCGTTTCTATGGCAACAGACAGCTGTAGACTAAGTGGCGAGAGGTTTTCTTATGATAGACAGAGTGTACACGCGCCCGATAACGTTTCTCTCTTGAAGATTTACGGAAGTATCGATATTTCTTATAGATTTTTGATTTATTTTTCCTGTGATCAGTGCTAAACGCTTTTTAGATTTGAATAATGAAAGAGATCTTGAATTAGTCCATAATATTCTGTTTAGTGATGGAAATGAGGAATTAAATGCTGAAGAATTTGATGAAAGTGATGATGAAGAAGTGGATATTTTAGAAACATTTTGAAGTGGATTCTGAAAGTACTTGTATTCTGAAAGTTCTGAGTCACTATAATCACGCGTGATTATAGTCACTCTGAACTTGATGATGATGTCATGTTTATGTAGGAAAAGAAAAAAAGCACTAAATGGGCAAAATTGCCCGGAAGAAAAAATGTCAAAGTTAGATCGTAGAATATTACCACAAAATTACCTGGAGTAATCGGAAATGCGAAAGGTATAAAAGCTATATACGACTCTTGGAAGTGTTTTTTTTTTTTTTTTTTTTTTTTTTCTGATGTATATTGGAAATAATTGTGAAGTACACTAACAAATACATTTCTACAATTTCTAATCTATTTAGTAGGAAAAGAGATGCAAGACTAACAGATATCATTGAAATAAAATCATTTATAGGCTTACTTTTATTAGCTGGCGTTTTGCGAAGTAAATTTTGGAATAACTGTGGTCTACTGCTGGAATGGCCATTGAGATGTATAGAACGGTAATGAGTCTGGAGCGATTTAAATTTTTTCTAAGATGCTGTAGATTTGATGATAAAGAGACGAGGAGCGAGAGAAGGAAAACAGATAAATTAGCACCTATTAAAGAAATTTTTGAGAAATTTGTCGGAAAATGTAAGCTTAATTATTGCGTGGGACAAAATGTTGCGATAGATGAGAAATCGGAAGGTTTTTAGATGAAGATGCCCTATTTGCCAGTACATTCCATCAAAACCAAATAAATATTGCTTTAAAATTTTTGCAGCAGTTGATGCTAAAACGAAAGAATAAAAAAGAAATACCTCCCTGTTTTGTGAAATATAAGGGAAAAGAAGTACATTCAAGCTTATTTGGTTTTTCTAAAAACTGCACCTCAGTTTCATACGTACCGAAAAAAAAGGCAAAAATGTTTTGCTTGTATCAAGTATGCACATTGTTGATGTTATAGCTGTAGACACTGGAGATGAAAAAAAAGCCAGATATAATCCTATTTTATAATGATGCAAAATGCGGTGTTGATGCTCTGGATAAGATATGTGGAACTTGCGCTCCGATACAAGGAGATGGCCGATGATAGTATTTTATTCGATGCTAAATATTTCAGCTATAAACGGACTCCTTGTATTTTTGGGAAATCAGAATACTGTTCAGAACAGGAGAGTGTATTTGAAAATACTGGTAAAGGAATTACTCAATGTAGAAATTGTTAGGCGCATTACTAAACCCAATTTATCGAAGGATTTGCAAATGAAACTTCAAACCTACAGACCAACTGCTGAACAAAGGAAAAAAAGCAAAGATTCCCTAATAAACGGAAAAGGTGCTCTACATGTCAAACAAATAAGAAAAGTAGATTGACCCAATATTCCTGCATAAAATGTGCTTAATAGTTTTGTTTGGATCATGCAGTAATGATGTGTCAGATATGTTCAAATGAAAATCAAACTTAAATTTAGAATCGAATTAAATATAACTTATTTTGTCATTTTATATTATGTATTTTTATGTCATATTATTTATTTGTGAACAACTGCCATATTTTGAAATATTTTTTCAACTGTATTAACATGTTTCATTGTGTTTGTTTTTTAACGGCATCTTAACCTGTGTAATAATGATTGTAAATAATAAATAAAAATATTAAAAAAGAAAAAAAAAAAAAAAAGAAAAGAATAGAAAGAAAGGTCTAGGTGTAAAAGACTGTACATAAAAAGAATAAAAATAGAAGATTTAAAGTAATACAGATCACCAGAAAACTCGTGAAATGGAGATGTATCTGACAGATACAGCGAGCCAAATGCCGGAAGTTTCGAGATGCGACCGACGGAGTGTTAAAATTTGTAATGTAGTAATTATCCAAAATGGATAAGGGTTATTGATTTTTAATAGTTATAGTAAAATTATTAATTTATAGCGTTACTGATTCTTAATAGTTACACTAATATTATTAATTTATAGCATTATTTGCACACATCGAAACTTGTTTGCAAATTAACTTTCTAACTCGATAATTAATATATAATGTGTTACATAGAAGCGCACTGTATAGCTGTTTTAGGAACACCGGCTCTTTTACATAATGGGAGGGATAAGAATATGATATCACCTTGAAACTGAGCTTAGAATGCGTACGTGCAATCTTTTTGTTTTCACCAGAAATTATGTGCTAGTAACGCCCATAAATACTGACTGAACCACAGTTACCTATTAAAAATATGTTGGAACAACCGGAACTGTTTTGCATACAGTCGAAGTTGTTTGTTATCAAACAGCAATGTGAATGACAATATACGAAATGAATTACACTCATGTTCATAAATTAAGGGTAATTCGGAGTCACGCGGAAAGCGAACTCTAAAATAAATATATCACCTGTAAAATCACTACACACATCTTCAAGAATCATATGCAAATTTCAGGAAGTAACCAGATGACACCGATGGTACGTCACAATGACGAGAGCGTAAGAGAGTAATATATAAGTAAAATTAATAAAATTGTTCTTTTAATAAAATTAATAAAATTTATAAAATTCTTCAAATAAATAAGTAAAATTGTTTGCAGGCGCTTTATAAGCATTTCAGTGCAATAACGGAATAGTTATGACACAAAGCACGCATTTGTAAGATTTGTTACGTGGTGTCGGCCGTCTGGAATGCAGGCGTACCCAACTGGAAGTATCGGAGGAACTTGGAATTCCCCAGAGTGTCATCTCCAGGCTTTGGCAACGATTCCAAGATGACGGTAATGTGAGTAGACGTTATAGCAAGTCGCCCCAGAGTTACAACGCCGAATGAGGACCGGTATTTAGCAGTTACTGCCAAAAGAAAGAGGCGGAGCACAGCATCAGACCTGTCTCGTCAGCACTCTTCAGCCACTGGTACGACAATTTCAAGGCAGACCGTGTACAGACGCTTAGGGCAGATTGGTCTATAAGCTCGTAGACCTGTCAGATGCGTTCCACTTACTGCAACTCACTGTCGCCTGCGGTTAGCCTGGAATAGAGAGCATGCATTGTGGACACCGCAACAGTGGGCTTGTGTGATGATTTTCGACGAGTCCAGGTTTAGCTTGCAGTCTGATTCTCGCCGGACGTTCATATGGAGAGCTCCAGGTACCCGTTACCACCAAGGAAACATCATTGAACGACACCGTTACGGTTGTGCAGGAGTGCTCGTTTGGGGTGGAATTATTCTGGGCTCCAGAACTCACCTGCATGTTCAAATTGGAACCATAACAAGCCAAATCTATCGGGACGTCATTCAGGAACAACATGTAAGTTTGTTTCGGGGCGCCATGAGCGCACAATTGGTGTTTATGGATGACAATGCCGTCCTCACCGTTCAAACATCGTAAGCGAATGCCTTCAATCGGAGAATATCACCGTATGGACTGGCCAGCATTCTCACCGAACTTGAATCCAGTAGAGCACGTGTGGGACATGCTTGTCCGACGAGTTGCAGCCCGCCCACCTCCTCCTACATGTGTACCGGAACTTCGGAGAGCATTGACTTTTGAGTGGTGTAATATCCCCCAAGATCAGATCGATAATTTGATACTCAGCAAGCCTAGGCGTTGTACGGACTGTATTGCATCGTCTGGAAGACATGCAGTGTATTAACAATCATACCAACAACGTAATATTGTTTTTTTTTTTTTTCTTTTTTTTTTTTTTGTAAATGGGCTTTTTTTGTAATTTGCTCCAGGGAGGAGAAATTGCTAATTTTTTTAAATAATATCAAACATACAGCATCTTATTTTGCTCTTTAGCTTTTGTTTAATAAATAAGATTTACAAATAAGTCAAATTTGTTTTGCTTCTAACTCTTCCTTTGCCTGATTTTGCATTATCCTTAATTTATGGACATGAGTGTAGTTTCAAAAAGAAAGCTAGCAGAAAATATCGAACTAAATCAGCAAATTAAGAAGGGTGTGGAATACTAAATTCAGTTAAACTGTATAGTCATTAGCTAGAGAGATGAAAAATTAATAATGTCCTCGCCGGGACTAGGATCTGGACATCTCGAATACGCGCCTAGTTTGCTAACGTTACACAACGAAGGCAAGCAAAAAAGTAGGTGAAGAATCATCACCCACAACCTTTTAGTTCGGGTGCCACTGTAGAATCATTATTTTATTTTGATGCTGGAAACTTGAAAAATGAGCAATGGCGTCTCCGGTAGGTACCTGGACCTCTCGAATACGCGTCGTTTGTGCTAACGTTACACCACGAAGGCACTCAGAAAGGAAGGAGAAAATGCCTTATAAACTCAGTCATTTTATTGAAAAAAAAAAAAAGTTTAAAATATTTCTTTTTATCACAGAATATTTAACAATTTTTAATATAATATTTCAATTTAGGCACATTACATTTCACTACACAAGCATGTGCAGCAAAATTATCTGAGCTGTTGCTAGTGAAGTTATAATATTGTTGCGTGCGTACGGGTTCGTTACGAAATGAATGCACAAGTTCGATGAAAAATGAACAAAAATTTATTATTATTTCAACAAAAATGCTTAAATTTCCTCAAATTATCATGCAGTATTACAATATCCCACAGTAGTTATCTTTTAATTACTCAAATGTCCAATATAACGTAATTCAAAACAGCTAAAGAAAGCTAATCCGCGAATTCGCTACAGTCAACAAGAGCAGTTTTCTAAACAAACAACAAACTAAGTAATTACTACACACTGAGAGGTTTTCCTCCTTTTATAAGATTTTAAAAGCGCGTGCGAGAATTTTCTGGTACTTTCTCGAAATCAAAAAGACAATTATTTATTTAATTTTAAATGCACGTGCTCTTGTATTTTTAATTTTCCGGCTTAGCTTTCTTCTTTTAATATTCGTCACGCGCTGCACTGCGCGGGAAATGAAACCATTTAATTTATAATTGAACTAACATTAGCTTTTTAAATACCAAATTCGTATCAATATTTAAAGCGGTTTGCCAGTAAACTGACCGATTCTAAGTCAGCCAATTTCTTTTAAGTTTCTCCCGTCCAGAAAGCTGAGAAAGAGGGGTATATTAGTTTGCAAACTTCAAAAGATTTGCAAAGATAACTCTTTACAAGTATGGCGTCCCAACGGAGAGTAACAGACTCTTTTCATCGTATATTTGCAGAACATTGTTGAAGATTCTCAAATCCTATAAAAATATTCCTTTTTATAGTACTTTGTAATAGTATACACATGCTGGACGTTCGTAACTTTGAAGGGGTTGTGCGACATAATGGGTGATTCGTAATTCTTTAGGCACTGATCCAAAGAGATTTGGTCCAAAGGTCTTCGACAGAGCAAAGAATCAAGCCAAAAATGAAAAATGGTGAACTCAGATGAGAAAAGATGTGGAGAAACGGTCTTCAAACTTTGTCGACTCAAGGAACACTAAGAACTGTAAGGGTTTTTCGGTGAAATCCATCCCACCTTTAGAAAAATATACCATAAATCAGTATTTAAAGTAGATCAATATGTTATATTTACTTTACGTAAAAAAATATTTTTAATTTAAACATTTTAACATAAAACTAACGTAATTTAGTCATTATTATCATTAACCTGTACTACAGTTACCAACTACACTTGTCTATTTAGTGACTGGGGTGTGCTTCCATTTTTTTTTTTTTTTTTTTTTTTTTTTTTTTTCACGAACTTTTGAGGTCTAGCTGTCTAGATCTGTTGATTATGTGTAATGGCATTTCCTTTTCTGCGTTTAATTTGTTTTCATATTTTCCTTTAGCTGAAACATACGTTGAGAAAGATTTTTCATTTAAATACGCTGTTCCAAATGTCATTAAAATGTTTACAATAGCTGTGCGAAAAATTTCTGTGTATCCTGCATGAATGGAAAATTTATGATTTATTATAGTCCTCTAAGAGATTTTTCCTTCTTTTTACGAAATAAAGGAACTATTGTAATCACGAAAAATTCCGGTTTCAATATTTCAGCCAAAATATAGATTTTGACAGCTATCAAATGCAATTTAACGATGTTTTTGCGTAACATGTGTACGTAAGGAGTTTAGTTAATCTACGTGCAATATTTGTTTAATTATCAAAAATTTAAAATTGGTTTAAGTGCTGCTAAGCTTATTTTTTAACCATAACAGCCATTTTTGGTTAAAACTGAAACTTAGTAGAATAGTGAGTTAAATATTTCTGCACATTCAGTGTCCTTTTGCGGAGTGGGGCCAAAGCGAAACTTTTATGCATCGAATAACCTGCTTTCTTGCCGCCTGTTGGCCGAATAGTTTGTTTTTGCGTAAAAAGTGTCACTTCAATTGTAGAGACTGCTTCTTTTAGTGGTTTTTAATTGTATTTGGTGTTTTATTTTTTTATATACATTTTTCAATGTTTAATCAAGATATTTTAAGGTTTTATGAAATTTTGCCTCATCGTGAAGTGAGAACTGAACTAATTCAATGAGAAGTCTATCTCTAATGAAATTCAAAGATATAAGTTTAAAAGAAATGCAGCAAAAATGCGTATAAATTAATATTCCGCGCCAGGAAGTCATATGGTGTCTTAATCAAATTTTTTCATTCAGACTTATTTATTTTTTTTTCCTCATCAGAAGTATTCTTTTGGTGCTACTTTGGTAGACGGTTGCACGGATTTTTGGCGATTTACGTTGGCCGAATTGTTGGCGCAATTTCTACAAACGTCAGCCATCTTGAAAAACGCTGTTTTTACGCATAGTAAAGTATTCGAAACTTAAAAAATAAATAAATAAATATCGTTAAAAGTAATGGATTAATTTTTTGTTGAAAATGTCATTTTTTAAGATGGCAAGCAAGTGTAAATAAATACATTTACTATAAGTATAAAATACTAAAGTAAGGTTATTATTACTTTCATATAGCAAAGAAGAGAATAAAAACACCACTATAAAAACATTGAGCCAACGTTTAATTAGATTAAAATATTACTGAAATTGAATATCGAATTCAAAACCATCATACCAACATTTAAAAGAATTAGAATATTATTAAATTCAAATACTTTAAAATACGTTATATAGAATATAATTAACATTAAAACATATGGACAATAATTATCTCAGCAATTTCTGAAAATAGTGTATTAATTTTTTTAACAAAAATTGAAGTATACAATTATAAAATAAAAGAAAAATATGTACTTACATTTTTTTGAGTGTTTAACCTGTTGCTTATTGATAAGTAGCACAATAAAAAATCAGAATCATAATTTAGATAACATATTTGAAGGAATTCGAAGATATAAATTAAATTTTAAAACGGCGCGGAAATGCATAAATTGTCAGTAACCAATCAGGGAGCTGATTACAGCTCGTTAATGCACAAATATTCTATAACCAATCGGAGAGCTTATTACATCACGGATAGAATTAAAATTATTTAAAAATTCATACATAATAAAATCATTTTTTAAAAAAATGCAAAATTTAATTGTATTTTTATATTTAAGAGCCATAAATAATGTTTAAAACATTAGATTAAATTTATACATATTAAAACGAATTACTTTTAAAGTAAGGCGACGTCATTGATTACATCATCCACAACATAAAATTTCATAAAATATGATAAACAATAAAATTTTTATTTCAAATAAAAATGCAAAATTAAATTGATTTTTAATATTTAAAAGCCATAAATAATATTTTAAACACGGAATTTATGCACAATAAAACGCATTATTTTTTTAAATAAAATGACAACAAAGTATCGGTTACCATAAATAACTTATCCAGCAATGGGTTTACCATAAGTTGTATTACTCGCCAAAGAAAAATCTCCAAAAAATCGCCAAAATCCGTGCAACTGTCTACCAAAGTAGCAATATTCTTTTATAGTTTCCTTCAGGTGAGAAAGATTATTGTCTAAATCCAATTAATATTCGATAAGAAAACTGTTTACGTTTGCGAAGCATTGCACGGCATTCTTTGTTACACGTGATGACTTCGTGTTAAGTTTAAAACGTAATCTGTAACTAAATGTATCTTTATAGTTTCTCATTTAACAAAAACTAATAAACTAGTGTGAATGCTTTATAATATCCTTTTTGAAATTTTCTTTTGATTTTTAGAGCTCCGAAGCTTCGCGGAAAATAACTTGAAGAAAAAGTAAGAAATAGTAAAGATCTCAGATTCCATTTGTACTTTACGGAAAGTAATCGATCTCTTTTTCAGTATCGCATTACCAAGTTTAAATATCATGTTTTTTACATTTCGTTTAAGTCCGAATCGACACCATTTTACCTTTCGACGACTTTAACAGATGACCGCCGATGACATGAGTTTGAACAACGAAGACACATCATTTAGAATACGGCAAACCACTTACAATTTCCTTTTTTGAATTTCAGTCTGTGAGGATTTTTCTATTTCATTTTACGTAAAAAGATTAAACAGTCCCGCTGAAGACACATGATGACGACTTCTCTGGCAGGTGGAATTTTCTGCAGGGCGAACGGAGGAATAAGGAGTGTAAAACAGAGGTATTTTAGGCAAAAGGCATACAAATCTATGAAAGCATGGGGGATTGGGTTCAGTTAATAATGGCATATATGGCCGGACTCTTGAATTAAGAAGAAAAAGAGGCTAGTATCAAACCATTTTAAGAGAAAGACGCTAGCATCAAAGTGTCATCAGTGGCTTACAATTTCGAACCCACTCTGATGTTGTTAGCGTGTTCCCTCAGTTAGGTAGATAGATTCAAGGCTAAGCTTAAGTTACTAACGGAGAAGGATGGCACTCTTGCCTCTTGTTGCAAATTAGTTGATTTCTCAACCGCATCGAAAACATTCGTCTTTCTATTTCTCGGCTATTTATAAGTATGCATCAAAAATGTTCCTCCAGATTTTAAAGAAATCAACTGATTGTACTCAAACTACATCTAACTGATCCGCAGAGTTTTTCAAAAGTGGTAGTTCGGTCTAGGTTAAATCCGAATGGGCTAGTGCATGGGCGTCTTCGCGGTTTTCCCCATATATAAGTGTATACAAGGCACTTTCTCATAGAACGTCTCCTACGAAGGAATCCTTTCCTTTAGGCATATAGCCCTTCCGTGCTTTGCCACATTCAAAATTAACCAAAACCAAATATTGTACTGACTCTACATCAAAAGCAGATGACAATATGTTTTCCAGGGTTTTAAGCGCGGTTACTTACATATATGAAAAAAATAACTTTAAAGGCACTAAAACTGATGTCTTGACTCTTTATCTAAATTTCCTAGCATTCAGTTGATTAACATTATATTAACTGGTTAGGATCTAATTCTATTAACTTATTTTAGTGCGAGAAGATGCTTGCGCACTCTGTCAATTAAAAGTCTCAATTTTTTTGGCGATTCGCGATGTATTTTAGATATGGATAATAATTCGGTAACGTGACTTTTAATTATTAACCGTTTATTTTCAAATCTGGCTATTACCGTTTTCCACAGAGATTCATAAGTTTCATCCGTAGTCTGAGTTTTCTTTGCCTGGCCAACAAGAGTCGATTGCAAATAACATAGGTTTTGTGACTCGGTTTACTACCGAGTGACAAAACTATGTTATTTGCAGTCGGTATTCATTGTCATCGATTATTGATTTAAACTGAACTTTAAAAAGAAACCCTACTTGGCAGTTTCAGTTGAATTTAGGCAAGGTAATCTCTGGCAGTTTAACTGAACTTTGCTTTTTTAATGCCGCAACATTACTACGAGAAACAGTATAATTGTTGCTGGGTGTATTGCCCAGTTCCTCTGATAATGTGTAAAGCTTACCTCACATTTCTCGACGTCAACTTCCATTTCCGAGAAGACTTATCTTGTTTGTGCTCTTCCCAATCTTCAGAATTTAAAACACATCTTTATATGCTTCAAATTTGTTGAAACTAATTTTAATATTGACCAGCTTACACTCGAGTTCTGCAGTGTCAACCTTTGATTCATCGTTATGTTAGTCACAAAGCCCTTCAATCGCGTTATTTGTGCTTTCAGATGACCCTTTCTTCGTATAAGAACATTAATCTCTAATGACCTCATTTTCCTAATATTAGCAAGTTCTTCCAACAACAAATAAAAAGATATTTACTTCAAATATTGCAGAAATGCTCCTGCTGATTGGACCACAGTTGTGGAATATCACTGCGAAATAACGAAATTTCTTTTGAAATTTCTTCATTCTTTTCTTCTTCATTCTTGCTAACCACTTAATTAGCAGCTGTACAAAAGCGAAACAAACAACAATCTATTAAATCATTAGTATTAAGAAAAATACTTTGTTCGCGCATGCTCGTTACAGGATCTATTGCTAAACAACGACAGTATAGGAGAACGGTTTTTGTTATCAGACGATTAGGAGCCAACTATAGTTATTAATAACATGAAATGACCTGCTATTGTAATGTGTAGCCATAGAGATTTAATAATAAACAATATCAATAGCAATATAGAATAATTAGTAATTTATTCAATCTACTGCACGGGCAGTAAAGCAGAAATTTCTGGAATAATCTAATATGAAATGGCCAACAGAGGATCGAAAATTAACAACAAAGTTGGGAATACCATGTTTTTTTAATTTTAGAACATGAATATGAAATCTGGAAAGGTCACCTGCTAATACTTAATACTGCTAGCCGAGGCTACAACTACAAAACGAGCAAATATTTGCGCAACATTTGGGAACATCATTTTAGTTACTATTTTTAGGACAGTCAGGCAGCGATTTAGACACCTCAAGATTATGGAAATAAATGCATATGAAACATATAAAGGGAGAAGGATATATAAAATGTAAGACAAAGTCCCATAGGTTCCTCTGCGACACTAATAAAAGTATACCTATGAACAACGAAATATAAATCGACACCAAAACACTATTGAAATACCAAAATTAATTTCAAAATAAAATAATTAGAATTGTATATAATGAAACGCAGAATACATGCCTGAGACCGACAACCAGTTGGAGAATGGTAAGAATATCGCTCACTGTCTACTGGATTCCTAGCTGTGCCGGTTTCAGGGGGAGCTGTGCACCCCGTAATAGATGTAGTGCTAGAACAGCAGTGCGACGGAGCAAAAATAGTCAAACCATATAAAGTTCTGTTCCTCTGTCCACCTTTCCCTCTCCCTGCTCATTAAGGAAACTTATGGCAGCGTGAGCAACATACAGCTTCTCATTCTTGTTGAAATATGATGCGACACAGGTCCAGAAAATATGGTACAGCTATAATCTAATTCCGTAACAGGAGGTAGCCGAAATACTTGATATGGTTTGTTTTTGTTGTCTTGCCTATGATGAAACCTATTTATATATAGCCAGGGACAAAGATGAAAACTTGGCAATCGGCAAATTGTTGTTATGGTAGGGATTCGTTTCATGAACAAGACCCAAAATTTTAACATTTCAGCAAGAAGGGCCCGACAATGAAAAATGTGTGCAGAGGTCAATTCAGTGTCCGGGCAGTTACACAGTTTCTGAAGGTTTTCCTATCTACTGTGTCAGTTTTCAGTCCTCTGTGATGGCGAGTTCTTAGTTTCACTCTAATTTTTGTTAAAAGTCTATCTCCATTGATGTTATGGAGTTCCTGCTTTATCGGAATTGAAAGTTCCTTCAATTTGTATTTGGCCGCGGCATTTTCGTCCCAGAAAATAATATTTACGTTATAATTATTGCTAAGAATTTGAGTCTCTTTTGCAGTTTATTTGCGTTCTCGTTATTGTGATGTTGACATTCGCTGCAATCACTAAAGAAAACAGACTTTATCTAAATATTTACCATCGTTTAGGCGAAAGTGTATTCGCTGGTGATTAGAGAGCTTGTATACAGGATTGCTTGTAGAGCTGCAATTAAACAACAGAAGACAATGAGTCCTTTTGGTTCCTCAGAAATGGGAAGGTATATGTACATGTCAAGTGCCAGAAAAGTTCCCCTATTGCTTTCGAAAAGACGTTTAAAGATTCTTAATATTTTCACTGCATTTTCATTACATGGGTTTTGATATGCTTAGTTTATCTTAATTCTGCATCTAATGTGATTCTTAAGTATTTTGGACATGATGTCTTCATTATGAATTTGCCTTCAATGTACAATTTTGGATTAACCAAATGTCTATGCTTCTTGCCTGTTAAAGATACATACAGTAGTCTTTTAAGCGGATTAAGCATTGATCTTGGGCTTTAAGCTCTGCGTTCATTTTACGATCCCATTTATTAGTTTCTGGAGTTTTTATATCTTTGCTGGAGTGCCAGATCGCGAAGTCATATGTGAGAGAGGCCGATTGAGTATCTTTTTTAAGGGCGAATGTCTGTCATATATAACAGGAAGAGAAGAGGACGTAAAATTGGAGCTTGGTGTACACCTGCAACTATTATCTTTCCCTTGATAAAATTTCCAAGATGAGGGCATTTCCTTCAATACCGTATATGGTTTATTATTTTCTGTCTCCATATTTTATCAGCTGAGGAAGACATATAAAGAAAAACAGCAATGATCTTTTGGTATCGTTCTTGGAAACCATCGATGATAGAATAATTGGTTTTCCACTATATGTTATTTTCCATAGTGAGTTTTATAAAAATTTATCTTCCTATGTTTCATGAGGACTTCCGTGAATTGTGAGTGGATACTTCATTCCATCACCTTGGAAAGGATGCTGATTAGGACGATATGCCATAAAGTTCTTGCATTCTGTAGCGATTTATTTGGTTCCAGCAAAGGTACAATAAAAAAATCTTCCAACCAGACCAGACTTCCATGATGTGTTAAAGATGGTCAACATGCATTGTCTTGTTCTTACATTAAAATATTTAACCAATTCTCCAAAAATATAATAATTTACAAGTGATTTATTTCTCTTAATAGTTTTGGTAGACATACCTACCAACATATATCTACTGTTAGCCCAGCTGCATCAAGGTTATTTCAAGATTGGTAAACAGTTTTAGTGAACGAGTTGTCAAGTGATTTAGCTGTTTTCCGATACTTAACGTCTTTTCTTAAATATAGAGTTCTACAATGCTCGGCTCATTTTTGTTGCTCACTGGCAAATAGTTTTTCTTCTAGTCTGTTTCATCCCCCTGATAGCAATTTTATGTTTTCATCCGTATTGTTTACTTAAGTTGATCTCTTTAATCAGTCTCTCTGTTTCATCGGGAGTCTATATCCTGGTCCTTGCAGTCAAGATTTCAATGTTCTTTTCTTTTTCTTTTGGTATGAATCTCTTAGCTGAATTGAAATTTTGCGTGAATCTCTCCATCTGTTCCTCAAATTAATCTTCTGGGATATGAATACTGTGGCAGAGGTTGTCGAAATATTAGGCGAAATCTGACCAGTCTGCCTTTCTAAAATTCCAAAATCTTTTTACCTTTTTCAGAAATTTCAGCAATAAAATTGAGCTTCATAATAACAGGTCGATGATTATTCGTTGCATTATCAATGATCTTCCATGTACAGGTATTGGATATGTGATAATAAACCTCAGTGAGATCACGATGAAAGGCAAGTGTTTTGTCCATCGTTTAAGGTAGCAAATTTGGGTCTATCAATAGATCCATTATCTGCTTTCTCTCCACATCCAGTGAATGCAAGCCGCAGGTTTACCTTTTAGCATTAAAATCGACCAGCATAGTAAGGAAAATCTCTATGTCGTATCACTTAGTAAGAGGCAATCGACCATTAAAACGGCCTGTGCCAATATATTACTTGCCATTTAAATGCGTGAAGAATCGAATACGTTGTATCCAATAATATGGAAATACTTGTGCATATGCTGTGCTAGAACTCAGAGATTACTAATGACGGATCCTTCTGTGCCGCCGTTCGTAAAATAAGTGAAACATGAGGCGATCGTGTGGCGCCATCTATCAGCATTTTAGATGACTGGAGCTCTGGTGGCGCTATCTCTTGCAGGATGTATTGTAATTCATTTTTAAAATTTCCTAAAAGTTATTTTTCTGATGAGCTTTAATTGGCATCAAGTAAAATGATAAAAAACACAATTTTCAGTACATTGAAACACGGTTCACAAGACAAAAAACTATTTACACACAAAGTCGTTTTGCTTTGGCAGGAACAAAGTACATCGCGTTTTGTAATTTGATAAGTAAATGTATAAGTAAAGAAAATGAAGTAAAATCTTGGCTTGCCGTTGTTCAATTGTGAAATCGTAATTTCCAAGTTTTTTGATGATATTCTTGGAGTGACTGTCACATTTCGTGAAAGTGTTATGAGAAGCTTTCAGAATTTCACAGTTCGTGGGTTTACGTTTTAAGTCATTGTGAAGAGTGCTGTTTTGTACGAATCAAGGTGCATTTCTAATTATTCGGATGGCCTTGTTTTGAATTATTTGTATTTTTTCGAGGTGAGTTCTTGCAGTTGCAGCCCACGCTGGGGAAGCATACAATAAATTTGGGCGGATCGCTTGTAGATAAAAACTGTTTTTGTAGCAAGACTAAGTATAGAATTTATCCTTATGAGTGCATAGATACTGACTATTGCTTGGTTGGTTTTTTTACAGATATTTTCGATATGGTTTTTGAGGGTTAGTTTTTGATCGAGATAAACGCCTAAATATTTAACACATTTTTCATTTGGAATGGCCAAATTATTATAAGAGTTCTTTTGGAAATATATTGTAGTAGATTTCCTTTCAGTGATTTTAATTTTTCAAGCGTTAAACCACAGATAGATATAGTCTATCGCATTTTGGAGGTTTCGGATGGCTCTTTTCGGATTGGTGGATTTGCTGAGAATTGCAGTATCGTTTTCATATAAGGTGATAATGCCATCCTTATGGCTGGGATGAAGTCAGATTGGGTGTCAGATATTTTATAGAGGGTTTCGGCACGTGAGTCTTCTCGGTAATAGACACGTTAACCAGGATGCAGCAGTGTCTTTGGACGAGGATTTCCATGGCCTGAATTTCCGTGGTTTGGATTTGATTAATTTTTATCTCCCTCTATTGGACAATATTATTGCAAGTAAAGAAAGCAAGTCCTCCTCCACTTCCGTCTGTCCTATCTTTCCGAAGAATAGTACAGTTCTTATTGTTAAATTATAAATTTATATTTAGCATAGTCTTTCGAAGGCAATCAATATGAATGTCATCATTCTTTAGGTAGACCTGAAATTCATCTTTCTTGCTTTGTTTCTCGTTTTTATTTGGTGTCCTCATAGCACACTTCAAATCTTGCTCCAAGGCATGATCAGAGGTAAACGCATAGGCTGCCCTGCACGCGATAGCAGTATTCGTAGATGCTGAATTTACACTCATCATTGAAAAGGATGCCATTGCCCGATGGGTTCGACTGCATGTTTGTCCTCCTAATTTATTTTGCTACAAACTTAAGTCAATGGAAGCATTCGCCAATCCGCCATCCGATTATGCGTTCTCTTCATGCTTGTACGGGCTACAGGACGTACCGTAGCCCGTACAAGCATGAAGAAGAACCATTCCAGAAGTGAATGTGATGTCTACTCAATGGCTCTCCATGCCATTAGTCCTGGAATAGTCGATTTGGCCATCATGATGCTATAAAAAAAAAGAGGGACTCGTCAAATTGCAATGATTTTACTCGCATTCACCTTTCACATATTTCTCTTAGAGCAGTTTCGAAGTTCTGTTTCCTAAGGTGCAGATTCCAAGAAAGCTGGAGCAATTGTCGAATTCCTACCAATGCGTAACACACAAAATACGTTATACAACATGGGCAACTAAGTCGTGCTGCACAACAGTGATAGCTTTCTAAAATAGATTACATTACTTATCTGAACCAAGACGAAATGCAATGTGCACAAGACATCTGTTGACATCCAGTGCGATTCCTTAATTTGTTCTGTGTCATCCTCTCAAAACCATAAATTGAAAATTCTCATAAAAGTCCTTAGATCTGTACAAGAGTTAGCAACAACTGTTCGGTAAAAAGATTATTTTTCATTCTGTTAAGTTGAGATTCTGCGGTGATCGAATTATGATATGAGCTGATTTCCATCTGCTTTCACCGAGCTTAACCCTAACTTCAACCCAAAAACAGCACGTAAATTTGAATTTTAAAGATTAAATTTTTTGTTTAAGAATTTTTTTAAAGTATCATCACTCTTGTTTGTAATATTCGCATCGCTTGATAATGATATAAATAAATAAGCATTCTACACCTCTCAAAGAACCCCTCAATTTCTGCAGTGTGATTCCTTCATGTTCTAACAGTTTTAACTACCAGCAGTGTATAATCACATGCAAACATCAGGATGACTAACTTTTTTCTTTTATCAAAGTATGAGGGAATGAAATTCCACACTTTCGACAGCTCGACTTACTATTATAGGCCGAAGGGAAGATTTAAAGCCACAACTATGAAAAGTGATTATATATTTTTAATCTATTAAGTGAAGTCACGGTTAGAAACAAGAAAGGCACATGGTTAGCAACTTACCATTAACCTTATTCCGTACTTCAGAGAAATTCAACTTCTACGTAGAACTATGCTTCTGTTCTTTTGACACATTTGGAAGGGAGAACAAGGCGTGTTTCAAATTATAATATCAAGAACTGCATGGATAGAAGAATAAAATACTCCAGCTTGAAAGGGGGAAATTGTCGTTTTGAAACCATTCTGACGTTTATAAGAATGTCGTATAAGAAATAGCTTATGATTTTGAGAATAGAATAGGGATAGGCACTGGCACATGTCTGTAAAGACCTATACATATTTAAATGCGTCTTGTCAGGTGCCTGGGAACGGTTTTAAAAACTTTCGAAAACAAACTGTCAGGATAATTATTTGAAGATGATTTTAAACGAAACAAGCAGCTGACACCAGTCTATATTGCAATGACTTTCATTGCAGCTACAGGAAATCGAAGAGTTACAAAACCAGATATGCCTTGAGTAACAGGCTGCATAAAGTATTTCTTCAGACAAGGGGAGCACGTAATTTGTTGCTCTAATACTGACAAAGAAATAAGTCTGTTTGGACATTGTGTAGAGAAAGATATCTGACATAGTAAAATCTGGATGAAGTGAAAACCACGCAAAAACAGTAAAATGCATCAAAGAAGAAAGCTGAATCTTTACAATGGGTGGTCATAATTTTTTTCAGCAGATCTAACCTGCGCATTTTTGCTAATGCCACTGCAAATACTGAAATATACTGACATCATATTTTTTATTCTAATGTCGAGTTGTTTAAAGATAGCTTTTGCAATAAATATCGATAACTATCATTGATATCAACTGGTTATATTACATACTGTTTGTGCCTATCTAAATTTACTTTTTGCAGAAACTGCAGTTCTGCATTTTTAAATATATCTCATATGACAAAATACGGATGATATGAAAGTTCTTACTCTTTTCTACAGAGTCACTCAAGTTGTACTACATTTTACATTTGCTTCTTGAATTATCCTCGCTAGTATCAGTCACAGTTCGAGGTTGCAGTCGAAGTTTCAATAAGGTGGATATTATAAAAAGAATACCAACAAAAAGGCTTTATTTTATATTGCATATTCATGCAGATTATCCTGAATTTTCTAAGCTGTCAAACTACTACAGTCTTTCTGCATAATTTAATTCAGCAAATCTTTGCCTTTAGTCTACACAGTAAGGAAAACGAAATACAGAAGTAGGCTGAATACCAGATGGCAATTACTTTCACAGAAAATAAACATACAGCCAGGATTCCGATATTTTGGATAAACAATGAGCTAATCCCAACATCTTAGTCATCAAACTGCATAATACTGTAGAAATTTATAAATTAAATATGATACCTATTACAAATTAAATATAAGACTGGCATTCAGACAATTCATTATAACTATATATTTAAGGAATTATATTTGTTTAATTTTCCACAGAAAATATAGGCGTTATTGATCTATTTTCAAAGACATTTTATGCTTTGATGACAGTTGGTCCATATATTCTCTTATTAAGGAAACTTCAGTTCAAAGTTAAATCAAGACAAAGATGGTCTACTTATATCGCTAATGCAATCGCCGTCAGTCACAACAATAACACATGCAAGGGGCTAAAACAATATCCATACGACCACTAGATACGCAGTTTTGCTATCACGTTTTACCTTCAAGTCAAGCAGCACTTTACGTAGCAGCCCTAAATCGTAATGCTCTTCCACTTGAAAAAGCCGTGTGCAGTGGCAGAACAAGAAAGTCGCTGAATATTTGTAGTTTGGTTGGGGATACTAATTTCGGCAATCAGGCTGATTGCATGGGCGTGATCGTGCATACGAGCCAGTTTGCACTAGAAATTCCTCCTCGAAGGCATACCTCCATTAGGCAGCAGTCTTTATGTTCTTTGCTATAATCAGACAAACCAAATCCACTCGAAACTCATCCAAATCAGCGAACAGCTTTGCAATTTTAATTCATATTTTACCATCTCTAATTACGTCAGAAAATATAGGGAAATTGTTCGGGATCCAGATGACTCCTCGTGTAGATACAGTTTTGATCTAAAATTCTGTTGTAAACTCCAGCATTTTGCTTAAAACTACAGTTTTGACTTCGGAATTTCTCAATTTATGCAATAGCTATTCTCGGATTGAAGACAGAAACTTGTAATTAATTTCTCATATATTCATTACTAGAGTATCGTAATTTTTGAATTGCTTTTTACGTATATTGGAGAAGGAATTTACAATATGAGTAGGATTATGGGAGTTACTGCTCCTTTCATGTAATTTTTTTCATATTTCCGAATTCACATTGTAACGTTTTCAATGACTTTGAAACTTCTCAAACATGGAGTTATTCCTTTGATATTGATTTCGAGCTAATCACTTCTATTTGTCGTTTAAATAATTTGTCTTCATTTTATTGTGTGAAATGCGAACTTAATCATTTAATTCAAATGTTCTTTGCAAATTTCGCGTAATCATTTTTCATATCAATCTTGGCCAAAATAAGATACAAAATTATGATTTCTTGCTTATTCTTGGCATAAATAGCTTGGCTGCTGTGTATATTATTTTGAAGTTTATATGTCGTTTCGTAGAACCTTCTATTTCTGAAGAATTGAAGCAGTTACTGAAACGTCTGTATTATTATCGGAATTATTAATCGTATCATAATTTTCATTTTCTCTGGGAGAGACAATTGGTACTGGAATCCGTAAACAGGCCATTTACCTCATCACAGTTAAGGACGAACTATTGTGTAGAGGATTTGCCGCCTACTGAAGCAAAGAAAATTGAAATACAATTGGAGAGAAGTGTTTTAGAGCTTCGGTACCGATGACGACAGCTGGATTTAGAAACAGGAAGTTATATAACATAAGAGGGTTATAATTTTACATTCTGGAACTCCATGCAATATGTTTGTAATTTAGCACACCTGTTAACATACTCGATAGAACGTGCATTGGACATATCACATATGTCCGACACGGCTTAGCTTCTGGCTTTGTTACTGATGCTGTTAAAAGAGTCAAGTTCTACACCAGAAGTTTGCAATTCTTGATTTCTAACATAGTTATTATTACAAGTCAAGGTTGTATCTTAGAAATACTGTAGCGTCTAAAGCGACTTTTCCTTTATTCCTGCTGCAATTTTAGATTTCGGAAGTGATATGATGTACCAAAATATGATGTACGTTGTGCAGATAGTTTCCTTTCAAAGAGATAATTCAGAGATTTTTTTTATATCATCAGCTGCTTGGTATTTCAGTTTTCCAATAACAAGTTTGATTCTTTGAGATTCATTACGTGTATAAGTATTCCTATAATACATGTACATATATCTAAAATAGTTCTGGAGCTTCTAGTTACCTAGTACATGGGGCAGGGTTCACAGCTTTGAGTGCTAGGTCCATAATCAATACCACGGGAAACACTGAAATATAGATACAAGTTTTGCTTGATTCAGACAGAAACAATTGGCATTTACTTGCTCGATTACGATGCCAATTTGAAACGGATATTCACATATTTTTCTTTTAAATTTGAGTTCTAAAGGGCAAATAAATGTTGAGGAGAATATAAAATAAATGGTTACAAATTTCAGTTCATATCCTGTTCTCGAGAGAAGTCATAGTGGCAGTATCTCATTGGAAAGTCGAGAAGTAGGCAACAAATATTGTATTGTTTTGATGCGAGAAATCAGTCAGAATATAGAAACCAGTTTGTACGAACACTAATGGGATATGTAACTATCTGCTTCAGTGGGAAAGCAGCTCAGGAGGAGAATAGACGTGTCAAATGGAAGCAGAAATTAGTAGAACGTTTTCGTTACTGGATGAGTTATGGTGGTAGAAGAACATCTTAATCGATCATCCTCTGAGCTAGAAGACAAAACGCTAAAACTTCTTTGTTTAAGCCATCTTTGAAGGACATGCTGTCTTAATCTCATTTGTCCTAATCTTTTGAAGAAGTATGCAGGCTGTTTTGCATTCTTCAAACAATTTAAGAAATGAAAACAGGCAAAATTTCATCTTTGTTATTACTTATATATTTCCGTAACCATGGAAAATCTATATTTGTATCCTTAGATTTCTTAAGGTTTTTTTTAGGGACTTTACAAGTAGAAGCTTAAAGGAAATTAATCCCACGAAGATTTGTCAAGTTTTATTTTTTTTTGCATCTGGACATGGTTTCAAAAGACGTGAACAGGTACTATAGGAACCAATAATCTCCCGAATGTCAGGCAGAATTTATTTTTCCCTTTTTCATTAGATGCAGTAGTACGTCAAATTATCTTTGATGCGATATAAACATCAAGCGAATTTACGAAAGTACCTGATAATGAATTCTATATTTGTTTATATGCGGTGATCTTGTATTTAGATAAAGTAGGATATTCAATCTGGAGATATACTTCCCATCTCTTTAAGTGAGAAAGTTCTGGACGAGAAACTTGAGGTTTTCCTATGGTGGTAGATTTCTTCTGCTTTCTCCTATTACGTCGTATTTGCAGAGGCGAATAATGACTTTTGCCACAAGATATATGATTCGTACGCATGAGATTTCGGATACCTTCATTGCACACTTCTGGTACAAAGGCCGAATGTTTTATTAATGGATATCCACAAGGCACAGTTAAATTTATTGCTACATTCCTTTATGCATCGATTATGAAAAATGATATTTCAGAGGTTCATTTAAGAATTTGTAATGATATTAAAGTCATTCCCTCTATAATAATATAAAACCAGAGCGATGGTCTTAATTCAAATAAATAATGTCTGTTAAGTGGAGTTTCTGCAGTCTTTCCGATGTGAAACTGACGCAAAAAATTATCATTAATTATTCCCACTTTTTACTCTCATATATTTATTAAATTATCAGTGAATATAAAACATCTTAATGCCTTCTCCGTTTTCTTTTAAAAATAGGAACATATAATTCGATACCTGTTTTTTTAATTTCTTGCATTAGTGCCTCATTTAAAGCTTACGCCAATTAAAATTCGCTGATTTTACTTTTGTTAGCTTACAGTTTTCCAAAATATAATTTCATATAAAGCAGATTACTGAAAACTGTATTGTGTAATATCTGAAATTTGTCTTGGAAAACTAGTCTATTTTGCAGATTCACTCCAATTATTTACATTTTGCTGATATTTTTGAAACTCTATGGCGTATTCCTAGTACAAATCGAATTCGATGGTTCCGTCTGCTTAAGTCGGGTTTTGACTATCATATGTGCTTGAACGTTCTCTGGAGATGTTCGTTCACGGTCCTGTCTTGTATTGAAAATTCTATTTCATATTATCCTTATTTATATTGTTTGTATCATTCGAATTTGCTTTTCTGGGTTAGTAAATATTTGCTATTTGTTCAGCTGCTCTGCCCTTGTTCTGTTTTTCATTTTCGTTTTAGTTGGAATTCATTTTGTTCTTAGTCAGCGTGCAGATCGATTTACACCTTTTGTTGAGTATTAGAAATGGCTTAAATGAAGATAATTCATCTATTGTTTGCACATTAGATGGGTTTAGTTTTACTTTTTTTAAGAATGCATTTCCTATATATTTCAATATAGATTGATGGGCGGCTTGTTTGTTTGTTTCTGATTATCGCTCTTGTTTCCGCTACTGAAAGTAGTTTCTGAATTCCCCTTCAACAGCATCCTCTTCTCCATCGCTTGCTAAATATTGTTGTATTCTGTGTTCCCCTTCTAAACTGCTTATTGAATGTGGCTGCCTTTTGATTTTCCCTCCTTCTCCAACGCTTGTGAAATGTTGTTGTTTTCTGTGTTCCCCTCCTTCAATGCTTGTTGAATGTTGTTCGCTTTTGAATTCCACTCCTCCAACACCTCCTTCTCCGTCCTCCAATGCTTGTTAATATTGTTGCATTTTCAATTCCCCTCCTCCAAATCTTGTCGAATATCGTTATTTTGTAGTTCCCTTCTTCCAACACTTGTTGGTATATAAGGCCATTGCTTTTTTAAATATCGAATAATGAAAATAAAACAACAAACGAAGACTATGAAAAATAGGCTTAAACCACCAAACATTATCCACCCTGTATAAAATATCTCTACTCGTGTTTCTTTTGTTTTAGGTTGCTGGGTTAACTGTCGGAGTCTTTCTGCTTTCATAAGAATAAGATGTTTTTCAAAAATATATGATATAAATAAAAATTAGTAATACATTTCTAATAACTTGCAATAGAGGGCATACAAAAACCTGGAAGAAGAGAATTAAGTATTAATCATATTTCTGTTTAAAGGAATAATAGTAAGGTTTTTTTAACACCATAGGGAGTATATCTACTAAAGCCTGAGTAAAAACTTTAAGGCCAGTAAAATTTTTGAGAAAATGGAAACATTTAAAATAAGGAATTAAAATACCATTTGATTGATAATTATTGAGTTTAAATAAAAGTAAAAAAAGTAGAAAAATTAATTTGCAAATATTTTATTATTAGAAAATATTACAGAACACACAGATGAATATTTGAGCCTGAATAAAAACTTTAAGGCTAACATAGAAAATAACATGTAAGAAAAAATTACAAACCCTTAGAAGGTTGTGTAGGAGCCATTTCTTCGAATTACTTCAAATATTGTTGTTTTCATTGAGGAAACGAGTTTTTGACAATAGGTGACGTCGGTTTTATACCATTCATCTTCGACAGTAGATTTCAGCTCTGTTGTTGATCTAAAATGTCTCCCATTTGCATAAACGCTTCTTGCTTAGTCACCCAAAAGGTTCTCGATTGGGTTGAGGTCAGGTGATCTGGCTGGCTATTTCACAGTTTCAACATTGTTGACTTGGAACCAATTTTTTGTGCTGTTACTCGAATGGATCGATACATAGTCTTGCTGATATTTCCAATTTTCTGCAGCAAGACATTCAGCATTTGGCAAAAGATGATTTGTTAGGACATTTTGGTATCCTCGTGAATTCATTCTACCTGAAACGAATGCAATTGAGCCCACACCATTGTAAGCAAAACAGCCGAAGTCATGACAGACTCTCCACCTAATTGGTGCTTGGAGAATATTTCTTTTTCTTTTCTTATATCATGCCAGTAGAAATTCCAGGCATCTGGACCATCCAAATTCCATTTTTTTCCGTTAGAAAAAATACTTTATATCCATTGGTTGTCCCAGCTCAGGACTTTCTGGCCAAAGTTCAAATGCTCTATTTTGTGTCTCTGCAGTAACTGAGGTTTAGTCAATTTTGCTGTACAAGTGAACCTTCCAGACCTTTTACTTGTGTTATAAATCGTTTTTGACAAAGTTTTAAACCTGTCGTCGGAATCAGTTTCCTGGTTGAGTACTTTCCAGTAGATACAATTTGGCCAACTCTTCTTTCATCACGCGAGGATGATTTTCCTATCTTTATCGCAATAGCACGACTACTCATTCCTGTTGAAGACAAAGCTTCGATCTCTCCTCTTTCACGATCAGTTAACTTCTTACCCTACGCCATCTTCACAAAGATCACCAATACTTTGAAAAAATCGTATGAGAAATATGAAAATTGCAGCGTTGTCTCAAGCTATATTACATTTATTTTTAAAAAATGACTGGTGGCCTTAAAGTTTTTACTCAGGCAGAAATACTAAACTGTAAATAACCACGTTTCTCCTAATTATGTATTTACAAATTATGTTTATAGCATTTATTTCTTAGCATTGAACTTTAATAATTAATATTAATTGAATCCCTTTAATTTCATTTTACATTTTTTCAAAACTTTTTACTGGCCTTAAAAGCTTTACTCAGGCTGTAATTAAACATTGCCAGTATTTGATTAGGTATATGAACCAGAAATGTGTATTTTTAAAATATAATACATTTACATGTTTCGAAATAGTCTTCTCAATGCTATTAATTTTTTTTCTTAAAATAATAGTTCAGCCACGTTTCTAAACTAAGTAATGTTGATGTAATATAATTTATTTATACGGTATAAAAGAACGATATAAGATTGTTCAAAGTTCAAGCTAATATTACGAATTTCCTGAAGATTTCTTACGCCGACATAAATTTGTATATTGGATAGTTTGGTAATTATAGGCCGATTTGAACATAAGTAAAAAAAGTTCAGCAAAAACATAAATCGCGGCAAAAACATACAGAATTTGATTTTATTCAAAACATAGAATTCCCTTGCAGCAAAATATTTTATTGCAAAGATTTCTTGGTAACAGAGGATGCCATCATGTTGCCATTATGATGAACTAAGAAATTTGCCTTGGCATCTACACAGCGGCTTAGCGACCCAGTTGCTCTTTAAAAACTGGAACAAATTACTAATTTTCAATGCCAAACCTGAAACACTTAGGTTGAATTAAGTCACTATAAGTCGTTCATTTTTTGCATGTTACACAGAGATGCATGCGTTCATTTTGGGGGTTCGCCGATAACATCGTGGCAGAAACATCTCAGACGTAACCGTTGCGTAGGAAACAACTCAAGGCGAAAACGTCGTGGTACAATACATCATGGGAGAAAAGAAAGCGAAGAGAAAACATCGCAGTTCTAAAACATCGTTGTACAAAATATCGACATGGAAACTAATGCTGTTCAAAAACTTCGCAATTTAAAATCAATCATCGTCGCAAATATCGTGGTAAAAAATAAAGTGCCTACAAATCATCGCAGGGCGATAACAATCGCAGACATGCACTTTTCAGGTTTTAAAAGCTGTAAATGACCTTTCGCATAATGACTTGGGATATTTTCTCATAATGACTTCGGATAAAAGGAAAGTGGGATATTTTCCCTTTTATGTCTCAGATTTTTCAATGAATTAATCATTTTTTGCTTAAAAATTGAGAAGAAAACTTAAGCATTAAAAATTGAAAATGAGTAGAAAATTAATGCATGTGGCACTTAATAGAATTTTAAATTGATACGGTTAATTCAGAAAGGCCATTAATAAATAAGTCATCTTTCATGAAGATTACTCATTATTTTTCTAGAAGAATACAGCCTAAAGTGTTCGGACTTTTCCTGGAATGACATGTCGAATTTTTTCCATATTTCGATTCTACAATTCAAATTATCCATTAAAATTAAATTTTGTAACATTCGATGAGAAACTGAGCGATTAGGTTAAAAATTTATTTTGGAGTGAGTATTTCAGTTTGCTCCAGGTATAAATTTAGTATACATTTTTGCCGAATTTCTAATTTAATGGTAACCTATTTTACTTTCCCTTTCATTACGCACGAATGGAAAAAAAGCCCCTCGTTCATTCTTCCGAATAATATTAACAAAGCGTGTAAACCACATTTGGCATAAATCATCGCTTATAACAGCAAATATCTAAAGGTGCTATCACATAAATTCGCGTATATCCTGGGAATTTTGAATAAAAAACTTTAATGATTTTTTCGGTTATGCCTAGAAGTTCATCTAATTTAAGGTGATGATAAAAATGTTATGGTTCATAGTTCAAAAATGTTTTCAAAAGATTGATAAAAACTACTGAAAAATACAAACCTTTAAAGGAATCAAAAAATATCTATGAACTTATTTGGAGTGCGCCTGAAATTTTAATTGCGGTAGAAGGAATCATCGAGTGAGTCAAATCAAAAAGAGATATTAAGCAATATATATCAAATTTAAGTGATATTGAAGATCTAAAATTTTGAAAGATAATTTTTAGTAAGTACTCTTGAGATTTCTGCAAAACTTGGCGTTTTAGAAAATTAAATCTTAGAATATAAATATGAAAAAAAAAATCGGTATGTCATTTCAGTAAAATTCCTATTTTCTGTCAAAGTACCTAAGTGAGACCACTGCTATATATAAATATAATATACATCTCAAGTTGCGCTTTCGAGACGTGGAAAATGCAATTTAAATTTCGCCAATCGGTGCAAAAAAAGGGGATATACTGAACTCACCCAGCATTTTTTTTATCCAGAGGGTACTTTGTGAAAACACAATTCACCCATTTTTTTAAAATCAAATGAAGGAATGGTTTGCAAATGAGTACGATAATCCCACGTTTTTGAAGCGAATTCAGATTCCCTAAGAGTGTCCTCTGTTATTCTTTGAATGTAATGTGCAACTCAGATACTCATTTCTTTAACCTGACAGGTAGCTGCTGAATGTACCTAATCATGCGAATAATATTGCATTAAGTTCACATAGTGTGAGCACTGGTTTGCTTTTTTATGTGTTACTCGGAATGATTTAGTTTTGATGTGCACGTTATCAGACTGAGACTTTGAATACATCCTATATGCAATTTTTGGCAAACATTGTTTACGATTTATTAATATTCGCAATAAATTTAGACATTTTAAGCAAAAATTCAAAGTTCCACAAAATTTGTAATATCACATTGTTTTATTCGGTGATGTCACAAGCCATATATTCGAGCCATTTGCCCTTAGAAAGTCTTCCTTCCCTTACGGAGGTAGCCCTCGAGTGCTTTGCTATAATTAAATAAACGAAATCATACCTGTAAAAGAAGTAGATCAGTAGTATAAAAATACCGGTTCACCTGCACGCGGTGTGCGGTGTGGGCGTGGTCAGTGACGTCACAGAGGGCGGGGCCAAAGGCAACGTCATCACACTAGGAGGCGTGGTTTCGAGTGGAGTTGAGTTGTTCGTAGACTACTGATTGAGTTGTAGACCTCCTGCTTTTCATTAAAAGTTAGTTTTTTTTAATTTGGTAACGGAGTCATGGCGTCCTCTAGGGATGAAAAATGAAAATAATCTATTTAGGAATTGCTCATGGCGTCCTCTAGGGACGAAAAAAGAAAATAATTTATTTAGAAGTTTCTTTTATTAAAAAAATGTTGTATGATTCAAAATATAGAATTGAACTCTCAAACAAAATATCTCACCAGCTCAGTAGTTTGAAGATTTTAACCACTAAGCTGACGGGATACATTCAGATTCAGGTAAAAAAAGCCTATATAAGAAAATGGAATTTGAATCAGCTCATCAATTGCAATTATGCCTGCCCCAGGAGAAGCCACCGTTGCGGTGTGTTTATACACTGTTTTATGTGTTATTTTATCATCCATCTATATTTTTACAGAATTTCATAAAATTCCTATTGATTTTACGCTACGTCTTAACGACAGTGGGAATTTATCATTATCCATATGAAGAATAATTCAATAGGTTATGAATATGAACTTATCGTATCAGGATCCGGCTCATGTTGCAAGTTTTGGTGGTGTTGAAGCTTTACATCGTGCTGCAGGAGGTAAAGTTTCCAGGAAAGAGATTCAAACATGGTTAGAGGGAATAGATGCGTACACGCTTCACAAACCGATTCGCCGAAAATTTCCAACGAATAGAGTAATCGTGTATTCTATAGATCAACAATGGCAAGCTGATTTAGTGGATGTTTCACATTTACGTGATCATAATGATGGTTATCGATATATATTAACCTGTATTGACATATTATCCAAATATGCATGGGCTGTTCCTCTGAAACAAAAGAGAGGAGAAGATATTGTGAAAGCGTTTCAAAAAATAATGAGTCAACGTAAACCAAAATTCCTTCAAACGGATCAGGGCACCGAATTTAAAAATAAAGTGTTTATAAAATTTTTAAAAAGAAATCAAGTTAAACTTTTCAATACATTCAATACTACCAAAGCATCCGTGGTGGAAAGGTTTAATCGCACTTTGAAAACAAAAATGTGGAAATACTTTACGACTCGAAATACGTATCAATATGTAGATGTCTTGGACAAATTAATAGAAAGTTATAATGCTACTTTTCATTCAAGTATAAAGCGAGCTCCCATAGAAGTCAATTCAGAAAATGAGAGTGATGTATGGTTTACCTTGTATGAAGATCATCCTTCTAACGTTTCTAAATGTATATTCGCTGTAGGAGATGTGGTACGTGTTTCCAAACTAAAGCTTACTTTCGAAAAAGGTTATGAAACCAATTGGACGGAAGAACTATTTGTGGTGACAGAGTGTGTTAAAAGACATCCAGCCGTGTATAGAATTAAAGATTTACTTGGAGACTCAGTAAAAGGAACGTTTTATGCACAAGAGTTGCAGAAAGTGAGACTGAAAGAGGAATATCGCATTGAAAAAATTTTAAAGAAACGTATGCGTAAGAAACAGACAGAATACTTTGTAAAATATCGCGGTTATCCCGACAAATTCAATCAATGGATTCCAGCTTCTAATTTACTCTCGATATAAAGTGTGAGAAAATATTGTATCCGAATCATTTGTGAAAATGAGTTTCTACGTAACACTTCCGAGCGATAGCTCTATGAATTACTTCCCCGAAAATAAAATTTCACATTTTATAACACGTTTACCTGTTCCCATTGAATTAAAAGGTATGTGGGAAGTTGGTTTGGTTGAATTGCTATATCCGCACACATGGCACAATGTGAATGCAGACAATAACTTAATTGGATTTGTTTTAGAGAAAGATGGTGAAATGTTAGGTCGTAGATTACCTCCAGGATGTTATGAAACAGTACCTGATATTTTAAAAGCTATTTATATTAAAGAACATCAAAACAAAATAATTTTTAATTATAACCCAGTAACAAAACGAGTGAAAATCAAAGTGAAAAATAACGCTAAAGTGATTTTACATGATGGGTTAGCACAAATGTTAGGTTTTGAACCTATGGAAATTACATCTACAGATGATAGTTCCGAAACTGTTGTAGAAAGTCCTTTTGCAGCCGACCCCTGTGCACATTATCGTGTATTAATGATATATACGGATATTGTAGAACCTCAAATCGTAGGAGATGTTTTAGCTCCTCTACTTCGAATTGTAAGAGTAACTGGTAGCGATGGAGAAGTGGTGAGTGCACTATTTGATAGACCTCATTATTTACCTGTGAATCGGAAAATGATAGACACTTTGGAAATCGATATAAGAACGCATATGGGAGCATTTACGCCATTTGAACGAGGAAGGTCATACGTGAAACTTCATTTCCGTCAAAAATACTTGTCATAATGTATGTACCTTATCAGTGTTGTCAAAAATCTTTTGAAGATTATTATGTACAACAAACAGGACATGGATTGAATTATTATCAAGGTAATCTTTATCAGAGAGGATACGGATTAGGGGGTCTATTCAGATCCTTCTTTCGCGCTGCCGTACCTCTTATTAAATCAGGAGCCAAAGCAATTGGAAAACAAGTATGGCATAGTGGACTGAATTTGTTAAATGATGTATCACAAGGACAAGATGTAAAAGAGGCTGCTAAGCGTCGACTGAAAGAAGCCGGAAATATATTAACGGATAAAGCTGATACTAAAGTGAAGAATATGATTGGTTCTAGACGAGTCAATAAAAAGCAGAAACGTAGGAAAAAGCGTACCATTTCTCACCGATCAAAGAAGGTGAAAGCACAGGATATTTTCTCTTAAAAAAAAAAAAAAGTATGACTTCGTATATACATCGAGACTCTCCCGTTTGCGTCAAATCTGAATTAGATTTATTTACCATTCCTCCTACGCAAACAGCTATAGAAAAAGGACAGTTTGTGGAATATCACCCTCTCGCAAATATACGAGATGGAGGACCTATCGAATTTAATATTTCTGGCAGTGGTGAAGACTATATTGATCTAGCTGCTTCTTATATACACGTGAAAGTTAAAGTAGTTAAGGCAGACGGATCCAGTTTAACAGACAAAGAACCGGTTGCCCCTGTAAATTTATTTTTACATTCTCTCTTTTCGCAAGTAGATGTAAGTTTAAATGAAAGAAACATTTCATCTGCGACAAATACCTATCCCTATAGAGCCTTCATCGAAACATTATTGAATTATGGGGAAGATGCAAAGAAAAGTTTACTCACCTGCGAAGGATTTTTCCAAGACACTTCACCTAATAAAATAGATGTCTTAGCTCAAGATGCGGATGCTGGACTAAAAGCTCGCGGTGAACTTATAAAAAACAGTCAAAGTGTGGATTTGATAGGACAATTACATTGTGACATTTTTCAACAAAATCGACTCATGTTAAATTTAGTTGATGTGAAAATTAAAATGGTGCGTAGTAAATCTGCTTTCTGTCTAGTTTCTACTGAGAAAGATGCCGATTATAAAGTGATCTTGGATCATGCTTCTTTGTTTATCAGAAAAGTAAAAGTAAACCCTGGAGTCTCTCTCGGACATGTAAAAGCGTTGGAAAAAAGTTCTGCTAAATACCCTATAGATCGAGTATTATGCAAAACATATTCAGTATCTAAGGGAAATTGGTCTTTTATGCAAGATAATGTATTTTTAGGGTTGATGCCCAAGCGAGTCATTATTACTTGTGTAGAAAATGCTGCAATGAATGGACAATATTCAATGAATCCCTTTCTGTTTGCCCATCATCATGTCAACTTTATATCGATTTATGTAGATGGACAACCCGTTCCATGTAAACCAATGGACCTTGATTTCGAATCTAATCATTATGTGCGTGCTTACCACAGTTTATTTTCTGGATTTAATCGCGACAAAGGCATCTATTTATCTCGAGAAGAATTTGTGAAAGGACATGTGTTATATGCTTTCGATTTAACTCCAGATATGTGTGATGGATTTCATTTTAACTTACAGCATCAAGGTAATTTGCGAGTAGAAATTAAATTTGCTAAAGCTCTCTCTGTGACTCTCTCGGTGCTAGTCTATGCAGAATTTCAAAACGTGATTGAAATAACAAAATCTCGTCATGTACTATGCGATTTTGCTAATTAAGCAATGGACAGCCTTGAAATAAATAGAGCACTCTCTCAGAATGCAAAGACACGAAAAGTATTTCTGGGAGTTTTTGCAAGTGATCGACTCCCTATCGAGATCAAGAAATATCCAAGTTGCTTTACAGCTAATGTAGATCGTGCATCTGAATCCGGTAGTCACTGGTTAGCCTTTTACATTTCATCCCCACAGCATTTAGAATTTTTCGATTCCTATGGACATGACCCATCCTATTTTCCTGGACTGATAGCCAAGTATGCAGAACGATTTCCACAGATGGACTTTAATTCGATGACTCTCCAAACTAATGTAACGGCAGTATGTGGTCAATATTGCATATACTATTTACATTGTAAATGTCGTGGACAATCTCTCAATGATATATTGTTATCTTTCATACCTCAACATATATCTAATGATATTAAAGTATATAATTTTGTAATCAAGAAATTTCATGTAAGATCTTCTTTCTATCAATAAATACATTTAAACTTTATACATTATATGTCTTGTCTCATTTAATATGGAATTTCCAAAGCTACAACATCCTTTCACAATGGTGATTTCGGGACCCACTGGATGTGGGAAAACCTATTTTGTACGAGAACTGTTAAAGTATAAAGAGGAAATGTTTTCAACGATTCCCGATAAAGTAGTATGGTGTTATGGAATTTACCAACCTCTGTATAATGATATACCGAATGTTACTTTTGTCGAAGGTTTACCAATTAAATATCAAGAATATTTAGTTTCCAACACATAGACGATTTGACATTATAGACGATTTGATGAGCGAATGTGGGAATGATAAACGTCTGACTAACTTATTTACAAAAGGAAGTCATCATTTAAATTTAGGCGTTATTTTTATCACTCAAAACTTTTTTCACAAGGGAAAAGAAATGCGTGAAGGGACTTTAAATGCACACTATTTGATTTTGTGTAAAACCAGAAGAGATGTCAGTCAAATCGTACATTTAGGAAAACAGCTCTTTCCGCGTCATTTAAAGTTTTTTCAAGAAGTATATGAAGATGCAACCAAGAAACCTTTTTCTTATTTATTCATTGATCTGCGCAGTGAAACTCCGGAAGAATTACGTTTACGCACCCAAATTTTACCTAACCAAGTACAGTATGTTTATCAAATGAAACATTATTAAAAAATAATAAAAACAACAGCTTTATAAAATGCATCATCATTTTATAAAATGACGCTGGTCAAGAAACAGCTAAGACAGTTACAGCTGTTAAACATTTGTCCGTTACAGTTACGGAAACAGCTATTAAAGAAAATTAATATCAATTGCATAAAAGCTATATGCGAATACTCAAAGGAAACGTTCCATTGTCAGAGCAACAAAAGAAGTCTCTCTGTAAGCATAAAACAACTTTACGAAAATTAGGAAATCATAAGATTTCTCTTGTGAAGAAACGAAAATTAATTTTACAAAAAGGAGGTTTTCTAAACGTTTTGATTCCTGCTGCTTTCAGTGTTCTTACAGGACTAATCCAAGGAGTTCACTAAGAAATATGTGTTAGTTCCAGAAGTGATGATGACAAAGCATACCATTTCTGATAAACAGTTAAATGAATTGGATAAAGCCATGATGCGTATTTTAAACAGTTCAGTTGACGATCGTGAGAAATTAGTGCGTTATTATGAACTTTTACAAAAGAAATTGAACTTAAAGGAATACAATTCACCCTTTAAACCTCCTAAAGACGACTCACAAAATTCTTTAGACGATTCAGCTGAGATCAAGAAAGTGAAAGAGGAAGAAGCCCCTTCATCTGTGACAGACGGCGACAAACAGATGACTGTAACTGATTATTCTACTGTTATCTTAGACAGTGTACCTTTACGAATGAGAAGAAAAGCACAAAATGCATTAGCTATTTTAAAGCGACATCCTGATATTCTTAAGTGGAATGATAAAGGCGAGGTACTTTATCATAAGGAAAAAATTAAGCATTCAAATATTATAGACTTATTCAATATCCTTTTTACAACCAAAAAGAAAAAGATTAATATTCCTGCTAAAAGCGAATTTTTAAAAGCCTTGACTGAAATCAACATGCCAATGGACTACCGTATTTATGCGAATCTAATGCGCCATCGAATCTAATGCGCATCCCCATTTTAAAACTTTAAATAATAAAAAAAAATTGTTTGTCGGCGAATGTAATGCGCATCAATGATATGAGGAATTTATTGAATCTTATTTTATACAACAATGGATTTGTATATAAACTATTAATTAATGGTATGATAATTTTATTTAAATTTAGATACCATATTTTATACAACAATGGATTTATTCATAAAGCAGCAGAACATAGAATTAACCTATTAGTGGGCTATTGTCATGTGAAACAATCATTGTTAATTAGCACTACCGTATATACGGTACCTATCGTAAAATATGAACATGAAATAAATCGTAACATTTCTATCTAGCTAACAGTTTCTACAATCAGTGATTAATAGTAAACGTCTTTATTCACTAATGTTTTCATCACTGGAATCCTCGCAGCTCTCTTCGTCAGAAGCAGATTCATTTCTTCTTTCCTCATCATCGTCATCCTCATCCTCGGCGTTTCAGAGCACGTCATCGTCACTGCCATTCAATGCATTTGAAATGCAGCATTTCTTGAAAGATTTCACAATCATTGGTGCTTCGATGCTTTTCCAGGCAGCAGAAACCCAGTGTGCAACAATGTGCGGTGCAGCACGCTTAATTTTTCCTGTCGGGGTCAATACACGGTTTGGCTCACAAAACCATTTTTCGTACTCCGCCTGAACGTACCCCTTAAAAAGTTTATTTATACTAACGTCCAGGGGTTGTAACACAGACGTCATCCCTCCAGGAATGATAACAAGATCACTGCCTAGGCTGTGCATCTTCTTTTTTACGTCGTCGGTGAGATGACCACGAAATGCGTTCAGACAAAGCATTGATGGTGGATTAGAGAGCCCACCGGGACGGCGTTTCCATACATTTCGGAGCCAATCAATCATTAATGATTCCGTCATCCACCCCTTCTCTTGGTTTCGAATCAGGACATCATCTGGGAACAGCTTTTCATTCTTAGGGGTTTTAGGGCATGTTTTCCGTTTGAGGATTAAGAAAGGGGGAAATTTGCACCCGTCTGCTGTTATTGCCAGCATCACTGTTACGCGTTGTTTTTCACATCCCGAAGTTTTGATGATACCTTCCTTAGTCCCCTTCTCCGTAATGGTGTAGTTACGAGGCATATCAAACCAAATTGCCGTCTCGTCAGCGTTGCCAATTTGCCCCATTGAAAGTTCTTTTCCTTCCGAAGTGTGATGACATACCGCTGAAATGTTAGTAGTTTTCCCTCAAAATCTGCAGGAAGCTTTTGGCATATTGTTGTACGGCGTCTTAGAGATAAACCCATCCGCTTCATAAACCGATCCACCCATCCACGGCTAGCCTTAAACTCTTGTTTCGGTATTCCAAGAACTTCAGCCTCCTCTTTTGCTTTATTTCTTATGGTGTCACTAGTCACAGGTTGTCCATTCTTCCTCCTTTCACGTACAAATTCCAAAACGTTTCCTTCAATTTTAGGATGTCTTCCTTTGCGAGGGCCAGTGAATTTCTTTCTACTAGCTTTAGTTGCAAACAGTGCCAATTTCTGTTGCCGCCACAAGCGAACATTGCTCTCAGCTACGTTGAACTCTCTCCCTGCCTTTCTATTGCCATTTTTTTCAGCATAAAGAATTACTTTATGTTTGAAAGTAACGTCACATGACATTCTTCTCTGTTTGCTCTCCATTTCGTGACTACGTACTCTGCAGTTTGTATCCTCTATGCAATAATGTGTCAACGATAAATGTAACGGTAAATGTAGTCGAGAAATTTGGTTGACGTCATCAGCGAACTTTGCACTCGAATCTAATGCGCCATCGAATCTAATGCGCACCCCAATTTTGAATACTACATTTGGCCAAAAACGATGCGCATTAGATTCGCGTAAATACGGTATATCAAAAATGAAAATTTACAGAATCATGATGTTAATATGAAAAAAAAATATTGGATGTTAAATCTGTAAAACATATACGTTCTCCACGAAAATGGGAACCTTATTAAATGAATAAAATTATTATTTTTACATATAGACTGTTTCTTCTCTCTACAATCAATATTTGTTTTACATCGTTTTTAAATGTTATGAAAAACATTCATTTCACCAAGAAGCTTTTACCTTTCAATACATTTATTTTCGAAGAATAAATTTCTGTATTATACATAAAATATACTTGGAATTTTCTTTCATTAGTTAATATCAAATTAACAGCAATATCCATTTACTGACATTTGATATACACGTTTGCTTTAAAATTAAAACTAAAATTTCAATATATTTCTATTAAAAACATAAGAAAAAAAATAGTCATAACATCAACCAAACACAGAAATTTAAATAGAATAGCTGTACTTATATCAATGCATTTTTATAATCTTCATAACATTTCGATTCAAAAAACCTATCACAAAATAAATGAACAATTTTTTCCTGCCTTAAAGAATCTCTTATATTTTTAAAATTAATACATAAAAATATATCTTCATCAATATAATTCATCAACACTTATCGTAATACATTCTTGTCTTGTCTTGTTTGGGAAGGACAGTCTGTCCGGCGTCATATGTATATTACGTTATCATGGTAAGATAGGTTAATGGAAAACTCTGATAATCACTGAAAACTTATTTGAAAGAGTTGTTATTCTTAAGTTTGACATTACATATATGCATAAGGGTAATCTTAAAAGCATCATCTACTTATCATGATAGAGTAATGGAAAATTTCTAAAACTCTGATAATCATATGCGAAAGAATGTATTATCTTAAGGTTGTTGTTGCTATTCCAAGTTTGACAGTACATACAGAAGTGAAGGAAGATCCTTGATAAGCGTTGTAGACTTCACGTTATCATGATAAGGGTTAATGGAAGTTGAAATCGTATTCGAAAGAAAGGGTTATCCTGGTTCAGATTACACAAATCTGGAATGTTGGAGAATATTCTTTAATCCCTATAAAACGCTGTGTCAGAAATGGAAGAAGTCAGTTCGCTCGACAATCTCGGAAAGAGCAAGTCTTCCTGATTAATATTTTCTAAATTGAAAATGTCAACTTTTGAAAATGATGTTGCTGGAGATCTGATAATCAGTATAGTTCCGGAACATGTAAGTTTTTTTTTTTTTTTTTTTTTTTTTTTTTTTTTATAAAATATTTTATTTTGCAAAAATTATTTTAGGGTGGATCATTCTTTCAGGACCTCTTATGTGAGGGAAAAGTTTTAAAATGGATTATTACAGATTAAGTTTTTCATTTTGTTAGGTATGTTTTACATGATTTACGGTGTGAATTTTTAGTATCAGTGTATGTTTTGAAGTTTTAGTACCTCATTCGAAAGTTTAAACTTATAACGTGAACTTAGTTAACGCTGATAAATGTTTCTTGAAGAGGTATTGATATTTAATTACATATGTATAGTCGTGATTTTTTATATTATATTCTCAGTTTTATGTATTGCATATAATTTGTAAAGTTGTTGTGTTTTAAGAAAGGTAGCGGTATGGTATCAGAAAATGTAGTATGTTAACAATAATCCTTCTCCGTTACACGCTTAAGACATGAATGAATCTTAAATTCCGAAATAACTATGTTTCTCAGTACTTGAAATGCAACGTAAATCCATGTATACATTAAATGTTAGAAAAGAAAAAATATCGGTAGTTAGTTAAATATTTTAGATACACACTTTCTATTGAAAATATATTCTTGTTTTGGGGTAGAAGAATTCTATTTGTTATCTTTTAAGTAACGATACAATTGGCAATCTTGCTTTGTGACTTTAACCAGCTTTGCACACGTGACCCTTTTGTGAAGAGTTTCTACCTGATCATTATCAGCGATCGTTTCCGTATTTGTAAAGATTCTCACTTAACTGCTCGCTTTCAGGGTATTATTCACTTCATGTTTTTCCGTATCTTTGAGTTAAATGCGAAAGGATTTAAATCTTGAGGAAACTATGTTTAGTTATATCTGTTACGTTTAACCGCGTTATGTGAAATAGTTGGGGTAGATGAGAAATTTTTATTACACTTTGCGTGACGCATATTTATATAATATGTAACATACACCTTGAAAAGATGTATACTTATAGGGTTCCCCTTTAATTTTCCTAGGTCTGTACCATCTGTTCTAAATTCTTTACCCGCAAGGAGAGTTTAACCAGACATATGAAAACTCATACCGGAGAAAAACGTTTTACTTGCGATGTTTGTCAGAAAGCATTTGCAAGAAATGGACATTTGAAACGTCATGCTTTGACCCATATCAAGCCTTCTAAAGAACACTCTTGTAATATTTGCGACCAAGTGTTCACTCAAAAGAGTGAATTGCTACAACATGTGCGCACGGCTCACTGCAATAAAAGGAAGGTCGATGCGCTCTATCGTCCCGTAAAAAAAATGAGGAAAGAAGGTGCTTTAAACGTATTTAGTGTACATATGTTTACACCCTCTGAGGAAAATGCGTCCGACTTTTTGTTATGTTTTGAAGAGATGCGCCCCCAAATTACATCAAAATTACAAGAAGAATTAGCCGACAAATCCACTATTAAATGGTATGTCGTGGCAAAAGTTCATTTAACACGCACAACACGGGATGGGGAATTAGATACTATTGCTCCCCATTTCCGATCTAAATGTGCTATTGAATTAATGGAGGAGACCGTAGAAGGTCATGTGGAAGAGGGATTTCAAAAAATCCTAAAGTCCTTCGAAGCATTTACTCAGCGGGGATCGGGATGGATTCTCGATAAAATAAATCAATTAGATTTATGTGTGGCAAAATATCATCCGCTCGCCCCGAGTAGTTACATCCCCCTTCCCAAAAAGCTGGCTGATAAGAAAGCCATTTTAAATATCCAGAACATGGACTTAAAATGCTTCGTATGGTGCCTACTAGCACATAAAATGAAGATTCACTGGAAAAATAACCCTGAACGAGTTAGTCATTACGTACCCTATGAAGCAGATATTAAATTAGGCAAGATCCAGTGCCCCGTTCCAGTCACGAAAATACCAGTCATTGAAAGATTGAATAATATCCGTATTAACGTCTTCGGATATGAAGATGATGAAGTGTTCCCCCTCTATGTATCCCCTCAAGAAAATGAGGACTGTATTAATTTGCTCTACATTTCTAATGAAGGAGGCAGTCATTATTGCCTCATTAGAAATTTTTCGCGGTTAATGGGAGATTTAACACGTCATAAGACATGCACCTTTTACTGCTATCGCTGTCTCCACAGATTTTCAGAGGAGCGAAATTTAAAAAATCATATAACGTTCTGCAAAGAACACTCACCGCAGCATATTAAAATGCCTTCAGAGGAAGACAAATTTCTTTTATTTAGAAATCAACATTTCCAACATCCAATTCCGTATATCATATATGCTGACTTTGAGGCTATCGTCAAAAAAGTGCATACATCGGAACCGAGTCATGCTACCTCATACACACAACCCATTATGAAGCATGAAGCTTGCGGGTACGCTTACATCATAATAGGTCCCGATGGCAAGAGTTTAAAACCTGCTCACGTGTATCGAGGATCAGATGCCGTAGATAATTTTCTGCAAAATATCATCCGTGAAAAAGATGAACTTGCGGAAACATTAACTCACATCGTTCCATTAATTATGACACCACAACAAGAGCAGGACTTTTTAATGGCTACGATTTGCAATCTGTGTAAGAAGCCTCTTTATAAGGATCGCGTTCGCGATCATGATCACTTGACGGGACATTACAGAGGAGCATTACACAGTTTATGCAATCTGAAATATCGCTTGCAGAAAAAGATACCGGTGGTCTTCCATAATTTGAAGCATTATGACGCTCACCATATAATGCAGGGACTGGGAAAGATCGAAGACCATCAAATTGAAGTCATCGCTACGAATATGGAAAAATATATCACTTTTGCCCTTGGCAAGAAACACAATAAGATCAAAGTTTCTTTACAATTCATCGACAGTTTCCAGTTTTTGAATACATCTCTTGAAAAACTGGTACAAAATCTGCCTGCAGAAAAATTCAACATTTTAAAGGAAAATGTAAGAGAAGGGGATCTTTCTCTTCTCTTGAAAAAGGGCATTTACCCTTACGATTACATCCAGTCCTTTGAGATGTTTGAAGAGACGGCGTTACCACCTCCTGCCGCCTTTCACAATAGTTTAACGGACGAGGAGATTTCAGCGTCAGATTACGAACATGCACAGGCAGTATGGAACAGCTTCAACATCCGTACAATGGGGGAATATCACGACTTGTACGTGAAATCAGACGTTTTACAACTGGCAGACGTATTTGAAAATTTTAGGAAATTGTGTTTGCAATTTTATGAAATCGATTGTGCTCATGTAATGACATCACCCGGTCTGTCCTGGCAAGCGTGTTTAAAAATGATTGAGCAGCCTCTAGAACTTTTAACCGATGTAGATATGCATCTCTTCATTGAACAGGGGATACGAGGGGGAATTTCAGTGATTACAAAGCGGTGGGCGCAGGCAAATAATCATTATATGCAAAATTACGATTCAACAAACCCAGAGAGCTATATCATGTATCTAGATGCAAATAACCTGTATGGATGGGCGATGTCGCAAGCATTACCCTATGGTGAATTTGAATGGATTTCTGCGGAAGCTGTAACCCCTGAATGGATTCTTTCCATTAGTGAAAATTCAACAGAAGGTTATATTTTAGAAGTTGATTTGGAGTATCCTTCTGAACTACATGATGCTCATAATGATTATCCTCTCGCACCTGAAAAGTTAAAAATTAATTTAGAAGATCTTTCTCCTTTCTCTCAGAACATCCTCCCCTATCAAAATTTCAATAGCCAAATTAAATTAATCCCCAATTTGAAGCATAAACAAAATTATATTGTGTATTATAAGAACTTACAATTTTATTTAAAGGAAGGTTTGAGATTGACTGCCGTACATAGGATTTTGAAATTTAAGCAGAAGGCCTGGCTAAAACCATATATTGATTTTAATACAGAACAACGCAAGAACTCAAAATCTGCTTTTGAGAAAGATTTCTTTAAATTACTGAATAATTCCATCTATGGTAAAACTATGGAAAATATAAGAAACCATGTTAACGTGCAACTTGTGAATGAACGGAAAAAGGCAGAAAAATTGGTAGCATGTCCCACTTTTAAACGATTCCAAATTTTCAGTGAGAATCTTGTTGCAGTGGAGAAATTGAAAAACACCCTCACTTTGAATAGACCAATCTATGTAGGTTTTGTGATTTTAGAATTAAGTAAAATTCTGATGTACAACTTCCATTACAATATTATAAAGAAGGAGTACGGAGAAAATGCGTCATTGTTATTCACTGACACAGATTCTCTCACGTACGAAATTCGTACGAAGGATGTATATGAGGATATGAAACATCGCAGCGATATTTATGATACATCAGACTATCCCCCTAATCATCCACTTTACAGTCAGAAAAACATGAAAAAAATTGGATGTATGAAAGATGAATTTTCATCTAAATTGGTTTATGAATTTGTGGGTCTGAGAGCAAAAATGTATTCCTTTTTATCGGAGACGGGGGAGAAGAAGACGGCAAAGGGCGTTTCACGTCACGTCGTGCGAAGTAAAATCCTGCATGAGAATTACAAGCACTGCCTTCAAAACCTGCAGTCTAGACGTGAGATTCAATATAGAATTGCAAGTGAAGAACATCATCTTTTCACTCTTCGCCAGAATAAGTTAAGTCTCTCCCCATTCGACGATAAAAGGCATATTTTGGAGGATGGTATTCATACATTGGCGTACGGTAATTATAAAATAGAGGCTGATAAAGAAAAAGTAAATTAATATTTTTTTGAATGTCATCATTGGTCAATGACTTCACAGTGGAGTTGTGGGAAGGGGCTGGCACCTGGGAATTCAAAAAAACCCCATGACTGTGAAACTGTGAAGAGAGACCCTCAGGTGTCAGAAAGCTGAGGCTTTCGATAAAAGCCCGTGTGTATGTGTGTGTGTGTGTGAAATTTTAATGAGTATTATGTTATTCTTTCCAATATTTTTTAACAGTTATTTCTTTGCAGAAAAGCAGATATTTCAGGGTTCAATCCTATATTTTGAATCATAGAACATTTAATAAAAGAAACTTCTAAAATAAATTAGTTTCTTTTTTCGTCCCTAGAGGACGCCATGAGCAATTCCTAAACAGATTATTTTCTTTTTTCATCCCTAGAGGACGCCATGACCCCGTTGCCAATTTAAAAAAAAAACTAACTTTAAATGAAAAGCAGGAGGTCTACAACTCAATCAGCAATCTACCAACACCTCAACTCCACTCGTGACCACGCCTCCTAGTGTGATGACGTTGCCTTTGGTCCCGCCCTCTGTGTGACGTCGTTGGCCACTCCCACACCCCACACCGCGTGCAGGTGAACCCCCATTTTCTATCTACTGCGGATACATCCCCCAATGTATTTTACCAGAATTAAGTGTAATCATATGCAGTTTTATATGCACAATAAAAATTTAAGTTCCTATTTTAAGACATATTTTTAAGAACAAAAAGAAGTGTTACAAATGCATACGACGGAAACGTCTTAAACACTAAAATGTGTACTATATATACCACGCATATAATGAACAACTGAATGCTGTGTGTTTTCAATAAGATACTCGTTGAATAATCGAAATCGTTACTTCCCTGTTTTACTAGGTGACGAGTTGTTGAAGTAGCTATAAATTTGTTGCGTTTCAAATAGCCGATTAGACATTACGGTGATGAAACGTTATCCAATCCCAAAATACACTTTTACTAAGGTGACCATACGTCTCGAGTTTCCCCGGACAGTCCCGAATTTTCAGTCCCTATCTAGATTTTTATTCGGAATTATTCGCGCGATAGATGTTCGGAAAACATTTAACTAGAGACACATTTCTCTATTTTTGTATAACAGTCTGATGCCCAATGCTTAAGGTAAATCATTGCCAACATTAATGATAAGCAAGTGTCAACGTTCGAATGATGTTGAAGTTTAAAACCAGCAGACTTTATTTGAAAATAAGTTATCACGTAATAACTATTTATACAGTTTAGTAACCGAAGATCAAATGCAAGCCTATTAATGTGAAGCTATCCGTTCCCTTTTTTACTTCTGTTACGAAGTAAAAAGGAAGTATTGTAACAGCGAAAATTTTCGGGTGTCATATTTCGATGAAAATATCCATTTATCGAATGCAATTTAACTATGTTTTTGCCTAACATCTGTAATATAAGGACATAAAAAAAGAATTCTTTCCCCCCAAAAAAATTACAAAACTAATTTAAGGGGACAGGAGACATTCAAATTTGCAAATTTTCTTTCAAAATTCGAAAATTCAGTTTTTATTCCCAAAAATAAAGAATAATGTAACTGAATTATACGTGAAAAAAAATTTTAAATTGTGATAAATTTTAAGCACTTTTTGAAGAATTTTCGCTGCTGACGTGCCTTTTAAATGCTTCTGAAGGGCATTTAAATAAATAAATAAAAATTAAAAAAAAAAAGAAAGAAATCTCGAGTCTTGCTCACGAAATGAAGATGACACTTTTCCACCTTCTGGAAGAAGACTATATTGTATTTAGTAAGCAGACATCGTGTCTTAGCAAAATTAAAAATCCTACTCGAAGTTAAATTTTATGATATAAATGATCCTCGTCTTTTCTTTAAAAATTTCATACTTCTTTTTAATTTAAAATAATGAAATATTTTCTTTGATAGCTAATTCTTTTTCATTTTTTAAATAATTAAATCTTTTCATCTTGAACAATTAAGTCCCTGTCTCTCAGCTCATTTTAAATGTAAATTTTAATGTTGTGTTTATTTAATTTTGGGAAGAGTAATTCTTAAATATGTGGGTCAAATGTGATAGCTTAGCTTAAAATTTCTTTAGATACTACACGAAAATTTGGATACCAAGAATCCAATAACTTTATTCTTATCTATAATTACGATTACATTTCGGCAAACTATACGAAACGGCCATTCATTACGTTTCTGTATTTTGTTACCTGCACCATAGAAATTTTGTACCAATTCTTATTTCTTCTGTTTAATGTATTGTGATTATTGCCTAAAATTATTCCACTTGTTTGCGATTACGTTGGTATGGACCTTTGATGGATTGTCTCAGAACTTCATGTCATCACCTGTTGAATCCAGTGCGGGGGGTGATAACGTCTTTACAGCTCATTTAATTCTGAAGAAATTCCTTATTATCAGCAATTATTCGGATCATGCAGTACTTCATAATAATTTATCATTTTCGATAGAAGTTGAACTTCGTGTCTCAGCCCTCCAGTGCCAACACCACTTCTACTCGCTCCTTATTATTTCAGATTACATTTATTATTTGAGTCGTGTTTTGTGTAGGTTCTTTTCTTTGTTAAGTTTTTCCGGAAGTGTTTGGTATTTACACACTCAGGAATTCTTAGAAACATGCTTTTATTCTTTATGTGCTCGTATCTGTTTCTCAGGTGTTCCATCTTACAAAACAACGGGATAGTTCGATCTAACGAAACTCTCCCTCCACTGGGAATTGCGGGCACAATGCTTTCACGTGATGTGCCTAGTGGCATTGTTGTTTATTCTCTCTGTCTATCATATGTCGAGAGGTCTTGAAGAAGGTTGCAGCTTAGTTCGATAGTCGTTTTTCAGGGACTCCGTTAGTTTCATTCTCGAATTTACGTCCACCTTAACATCCTGAGGACAGGAAACATCTCTACTTGTCAAGCCACTTCTCAAGCAGCAAAGGTAAAAGGTTTCACATGTTCGAATTTTTTCTTGATCTAAAATTATACATTTTGTATCTTTTAAAATAATCTTTAGATTATCTACATTTTGAATATTTATAATTCTTTATTATTTCTATTTCAACTCATATGTACATATATTTGCTTATTTTCATTCTGATTCAGATTCGATCATTGAGTTTGAGTCTTGCGGTATAACTATTTTTAATGATAATTTAATTCGTAAGATTTGTTAATTAAAGGTTTTTATCTGATGTGCTTATCTTGATATTTATGTATTTGTTTGTAGCAAATTTATATTCCTTTCATTTTGTTCAAAACTTATGATTTGTATTCCTTGTTGTTTTTAATACAAAACTTTACATCGTATTAACGAAAGCTTTCCAGTGAAATTCGTATAACGTGCCGAACGCGGTAGTTTAAAAAAATAATCCAGGAATAATCCTTCTGATTTTTATTTTAATTTATTGGAAAAAAAAAAAAAAAAGAAAGAAATCTCGAGTCTTGCTCACGAAATGAAGATGACACTTTTCCACCTTCTGGAAGAAGACTATATTGTATTTAGTAAGCAGACATCGTGTCTTAGCAAAATTAAAAATCCTACTCGAAGTTAAATTTTATGATATAAATGATCCTCGTCTTTTCTTTAAAAATTTCATACTTCTTTTTAATTTAAAATAATGAAATATTTTCTTTGATAGCTAATTCTTTTTCATTTTTTAAATAATTAAATCTTTTCATCTTGAACAATTAAGTCTCTGTCTCTCAGCTCATTTTAAATGTAAATTTTAATGTTGTGTTTATTTAATTTTGGGAAGAGTAATTCTTAAATATGTGGGTCAAATGTGATAGCTTAGCTTAAAATTTCTTTAGATACTACACGAAAATTTGGATACCAAGAATCCAATAACTTTATTCTTATCTATAATTACGATTACATTTCGGCAAACTATACGAAACGGCCATTCATTACGTTTCTGTATTTTGTTACCTGCACCATAGAAATTTTGTACCAATTCTTATTTCTTCTGTTTAATGTATTGTGATTATTGCCTAAAATTATTCCACTTGTTTGCGATTACGTTGGTATGGACCTTTGATGGATTGTCTCAGAACTTCATGTCATCACCTGTTGAATCCAGTGCGGGGGGTGATAACGTCTTTACAGCTCATTTAATTCTGAAGAAATTCCTTATTATCAGCAATTATTCGGATCATGCAGTACTTCATAATAATTTATCATTTTCGATAGAAGTTGAACTTCGTGTCTCAGCCCTCCAGTGCCAACACCACTTCTACTCGCTCCTTATTATTTCAGATTACATTTATTATTTGAGTCGTGTTTTGTGTAGGTTCTTTTCTTTGTTAAGTTTTTCCGGAAGTGTTTGGTATTTACACACTCAGGAATTCTTAGAAACATGCTTTTATTCTTTATGTGCTCGTATCTGTTTCTCAGGTGTTCCATCTTACAAAACAACGGGATAGTTCGATCTAACGAAACTCTCCCTCCACTGGGAATTGCGGGCACAATGCTTTCACGTGATGTGCCTAGTGGCATTGTTGTTTATTCTCTCTGTCTATCATATGTCGAGAGGTCTTGAAGAAGGTTGCAGCTTAGTTCGATAGTCGTTTTTCAGGGACTCCGTTAGTTTCATTCTCGAATTTACGTCCACCTTAACATCCTGAGGACAGGAAACATCTCTACTTGTCAAGCCACTTCTCAAGCAGCAAAGGTAAAAGGTTTCACATGTTCGAATTTTTTCTTGATCTAAAATTATACATTTTGTATCTTTTAAAATAATCTTTAGATTATCTACATTTTGAATATTTATAATTCTTTATTATTTCTATTTCAACTCATATGTACATATATTTGCTTATTTTCATTCTGATTCAGATTCGATCATTGAGTTTGAGTCTTGCGGTATAACTATTTTTAATGATAATTTAATTCGTAAGATTTGTTAATTAAAGGTTTTTATCTGATGTGCTTATCTTGATATTTATGTATTTGTTTGTAGCAAATTTATATTCCTTTCATTTTGTTCAAAACTTATGATTTGTATTCCTTGTTGTTTTTAATACAAAACTTTACATCGTATTAACGAAAGCTTTCCAGTGAAATTCGTATAACGTGCCGAACGCGGTAGTTTAAAAAAATAATCCAGGAATAATCCTTCTGATTTTTATTTTAATTTATTGGAAAAAAAAAAAAAAAAGAAAGAAATCTCGAGTCTTGCTCACGAAATGAAGATGACACTTTTCCACCTTCTGGAAGAAGACTATATTGTATTTAGTAAGCAGACATCGTGTCTTAGCAAAATTAAAAATCCTACTCGAAGTTAAATTTTATGATATAAATGATCCTCGTCTTTTCTTTAAAAATTTCATACTTCTTTTTAATTTAAAATAATGAAATATTTTCTTTGATAGCTAATTCTTTTTCATTTTTTAAATAATTAAATCTTTTCATCTTGAACAATTAAGTCTCTGTCTCTCAGCTCATTTTAAATGTAAATTTTAATGTTGTGTTTATTTAATTTTGGGAAGAGTAATTCTTAAATATGTGGGTCAAATGTGATAGCTTAGCTTAAAATTTCTTTAGATACTACACGAAAATTTGGATACCAAGAATCCAATAACTTTATTCTTATCTATAATTACGATTACATTTCGGCAAACTATACGAAACGGCCATTCATTACGTTTCTGTATTTTGTTACCTGCACCATAGAAATTTTGTACCAATTCTTATTTCTTCTGTTTAATGTATTGTGATTATTGCCTAAAATTATTCCACTTGTTTGCGATTACGTTGGTATGGACCTTTGATGGATTGTCTCAGAACTTCATGTCATCACCTGTTGAATCCAGTGCGGGGGGTGATAACGTCTTTACAGCTCATTTAATTCTGAAGAAATTCCTTATTATCAGCAATTATTCGGATCATGCAGTACTTCATAATAATTTATCATTTTCGATAGAAGTTGAACTTCGTGTCTCAGCCCTCCAGTGCCAACACCACTTCTACTCGCTCCTTATTATTTCAGATTACATTTATTATTTGAGTCGTGTTTTGTGTAGGTTCTTTTCTTTGTTAAGTTTTTCCGGAAGTGTTTGGTATTTACACACTCAGGAATTCTTAGAAACATGCTTTTATTCTTTATGTGCTCGTATCTGTTTCTCAGGTGTTCCATCTTACAAAACAACGGGATAGTTCGATCTAACGAAACTCTCCCTCCACTGGGAATTGCGGGCACAATGCTTTCACGTGATGTGCCTAGTGGCATTGTTGTTTATTCTCTCTGTCTATCATATGTCGAGAGGTCTTGAAGAAGGTTGCAGCTTAGTTCGATAGTCGTTTTTCAGGGACTCCGTTAGTTTCATTCTCGAATTTACGTCCACCTTAACATCCTGAGGACAGGAAACATCTCTACTTGTCAAGCCACTTCTCAAGCAGCAAAGGTAAAAGGTTTCACATGTTCGAATTTTTTCTTGATCTAAAATTATACATTTTGTATCTTTTAAAATAATCTTTAGATTATCTACATTTTGAATATTTATAATTCTTTATTATTTCTATTTCAACTCATATGTACATATATTTGCTTATTTTCATTCTGATTCAGATTCGATCATTGAGTTTGAGTCTTGCGGTATAACTATTTTTAATGATAATTTAATTCGTAAGATTTGTTAATTAAAGGTTTTTATCTGATGTGCTTATCTTGATATTTATGTATTTGTTTGTAGCAAATTTATATTCCTTTCATTTTGTTCAAAACTTATGATTTGTATTCCTTGTTGTTTTTAATACAAAACTTTACATCGTATTAACGAAAGCTTTCCAGTGAAATTCGTATAACGTGCCGAACGCGGTAGTTTAAAAAAATAATCCAGGAATAATCCTTCTGATTTTTATTTTAATTTATTGGAAAAAAAAAAAAAAAAGAAAGAAATCTCGAGTCTTGCTCACGAAATGAAGATGACACTTTTCCACCTTCTGGAAGAAGACTATATTGTATTTAGTAAGCAGACATCGTGTCTTAGCAAAATTAAAAATCCTACTCGAAGTTAAATTTTATGATATAAATGATCCTCGTCTTTTCTTTAAAAATTTCATACTTCTTTTTAATTTAAAATAATGAAATATTTTCTTTGATAGCTAATTCTTTTTCATTTTTTAAATAATTAAATCTTTTCATCTTGAACAATTAAGTCTCTGTCTCTCAGCTCATTTTAAATGTAAATTTTAATGTTGTGTTTATTTAATTTTGGGAAGAGTAATTCTTAAATATGTGGGTCAAATGTGATAGCTTAGCTTAAAATTTCTTTAGATACTACACGAAAATTTGGATACCAAGAATCCAATAACTTTATTCTTATCTATAATTACGATTACATTTCGGCAAACTATACGAAACGGCCATTCATTACGTTTCTGTATTTTGTTACCTGCACCATAGAAATTTTGTACCAATTCTTATTTCTTCTGTTTAATGTATTGTGATTATTGCCTAAAATTATTCCACTTGTTTGCGATTACGTTGGTATGGACCTTTGATGGATTGTCTCAGAACTTCATGTCATCACCTGTTGAATCCAGTGCGGGGGGTGATAACGTCTTTACAGCTCATTTAATTCTGAAGAAATTCCTTATTATCAGCAATTATTCGGATCATGCAGTACTTCATAATAATTTATCATTTTCGATAGAAGTTGAACTTCGTGTCTCAGCCCTCCAGTGCCAACACCACTTCTACTCGCTCCTTATTATTTCAGATTACATTTATTATTTGAGTCGTGTTTTGTGTAGGTTCTTTTCTTTGTTAAGTTTTTCCGGAAGTGTTTGGTATTTACACACTCAGGAATTCTTAGAAACATGCTTTTATTCTTTATGTGCTCGTATCTGTTTCTCAGGTGTTCCATCTTACAAAACAACGGGATAGTTCGATCTAACGAAACTCTCCCTCCACTGGGAATTGCGGGCACAATGCTTTCACGTGATGTGCCTAGTGGCATTGTTGTTTATTCTCTCTGTCTATCATATGTCGAGAGGTCTTGAAGAAGGTTGCAGCTTAGTTCGATAGTCGTTTTTCAGGGACTCCGTTAGTTTCATTCTCGAATTTACGTCCACCTTAACATCCTGAGGACAGGAAACATCTCTACTTGTCAAGCCACTTCTCAAGCAGCAAAGGTAAAAGGTTTCACATGTTCGAATTTTTTCTTGATCTAAAATTATACATTTTGTATCTTTTAAAATAATCTTTAGATTATCTACATTTTGAATATTTATAATTCTTTATTATTTCTATTTCAACTCATATGTACATATATTTGCTTATTTTCATTCTGATTCAGATTCGATCATTGAGTTTGAGTCTTGCGGTATAACTATTTTTAATGATAATTTAATTCGTAAGATTTGTTAATTAAAGGTTTTTATCTGATGTGCTTATCTTGATATTTATGTATTTGTTTGTAGCAAATTTATATTCCTTTCATTTTGTTCAAAACTTATGATTTGTATTCCTTGTTGTTTTTAATACAAAACTTTACATCGTATTAACGAAAGCTTTCCAGTGAAATTCGTATAACGTGCCGAACGCGGTAGTTTAAAAAAATAATCCAGGAATAATCCTTCTGATTTTTATTTTAATTTATTGGAAAAAAAAAAAAAAAAAGAAAGAAATCTCGAGTCTTGCTCACGAAATGAAGATGACACTTTTCCACCTTCTGGAAGAAGACTATATTGTATTTAGTAAGCAGACATCGTGTCTTAGCAAAATTAAAAATCCTACTCGAAGTTAAATTTTATGATATAAATGATCCTCGTCTTTTCTTTAAAAATTTCATACTTCTTTTTAATTTAAAATAATGAAATATTTTCTTTGATAGCTAATTCTTTTTCATTTTTTAAATAATTAAATCTTTTCATCTTGAACAATTAAGTCTCTGTCTCTCAGCTCATTTTAAATGTAAATTTTAATGTTGTGTTTATTTAATTTTGGGAAGAGTAATTCTTAAATATGTGGGTCAAATGTGATAGCTTAGCTTAAAATTTCTTTAGATACTACACGAAAATTTGGATACCAAGAATCCAATAACTTTATTCTTATCTATAATTACGATTACATTTCGGCAAACTATACGAAACGGCCATTCATTACGTTTCTGTATTTTGTTACCTGCACCATAGAAATTTTGTACCAATTCTTATTTCTTCTGTTTAATGTATTGTGATTATTGCCTAAAATTATTCCACTTGTTTGCGATTACGTTGGTATGGACCTTTGATGGATTGTCTCAGAACTTCATGTCATCACCTGTTGAATCCAGTGCGGGGGGTGATAACGTCTTTACAGCTCATTTAATTCTGAAGAAATTCCTTATTATCAGCAATTATTCGGATCATGCAGTACTTCATAATAATTTATCATTTTCGATAGAAGTTGAACTTCGTGTCTCAGCCCTCCAGTGCCAACACCACTTCTACTCGCTCCTTATTATTTCAGATTACATTTATTATTTGAGTCGTGTTTTGTGTAGGTTCTTTTCTTTGTTAAGTTTTTCCGGAAGTGTTTGGTATTTACACACTCAGGAATTCTTAGAAACATGCTTTTATTCTTTATGTGCTCGTATCTGTTTCTCAGGTGTTCCATCTTACAAAACAACGGGATAGTTCGATCTAACGAAACTCTCCCTCCACTGGGAATTGCGGGCACAATGCTTTCACGTGATGTGCCTAGTGGCATTGTTGTTTATTCTCTCTGTCTATCATATGTCGAGAGGTCTTGAAGAAGGTTGCAGCTTAGTTCGATAGTCGTTTTTCAGGGACTCCGTTAGTTTCATTCTCGAATTTACGTCCACCTTAACATCCTGAGGACAGGAAACATCTCTACTTGTCAAGCCACTTCTCAAGCAGCAAAGGTAAAAGGTTTCACATGTTCGAATTTTTTCTTGATCTAAAATTATACATTTTGTATCTTTTAAAATAATCTTTAGATTATCTACATTTTGAATATTTATAATTCTTTATTATTTCTATTTCAACTCATATGTACATATATTTGCTTATTTTCATTCTGATTCAGATTCGATCATTGAGTTTGAGTCTTGCGGTATAACTATTTTTAATGATAATTTAATTCGTAAGATTTGTTAATTAAAGGTTTTTATCTGATGTGCTTATCTTGATATTTATGTATTTGTTTGTAGCAAATTTATATTCCTTTCATTTTGTTCAAAACTTATGATTTGTATTCCTTGTTGTTTTTAATACAAAACTTTACATCGTATTAACGAAAGCTTTCCAGTGAAATTCGTATAACGTGCCGAACGCGGTAGTTTAAAAAAATAATCCAGGAATAATCCTTCTGATTTTTATTTTAATTTATTGGAAAAAAAAAAAAAAAAAGAAAGAAATCTCGAGTCTTGCTCACGAAATGAAGATGACACTTTTCCACCTTCTGGAAGAAGACTATATTGTATTTAGTAAGCAGACATCGTGTCTTAGCAAAATTAAAAATCCTACTCGAAGTTAAATTTTATGATATAAATGATCCTCGTCTTTTCTTTAAAAATTTCATACTTCTTTTTAATTTAAAATAATGAAATATTTTCTTTGATAGCTAATTCTTTTTCATTTTTTAAATAATTAAATCTTTTCATCTTGAACAATTAAGTCTCTGTCTCTCAGCTCATTTTAAATGTAAATTTTAATGTTGTGTTTATTTAATTTTGGGAAGAGTAATTCTTAAATATGTGGGTCAAATGTGATAGCTTAGCTTAAAATTTCTTTAGATACTACACGAAAATTTGGATACCAAGAATCCAATAACTTTATTCTTATCTATAATTACGATTACATTTCGGCAAACTATACGAAACGGCCATTCATTACGTTTCTGTATTTTGTTACCTGCACCATAGAAATTTTGTACCAATTCTTATTTCTTCTGTTTAATGTATTGTGATTATTGCCTAAAATTATTCCACTTGTTTGCGATTACGTTGGTATGGACCTTTGATGGATTGTCTCAGAACTTCATGTCATCACCTGTTGAATCCAGTGCGGGGGGTGATAACGTCTTTACAGCTCATTTAATTCTGAAGAAATTCCTTATTATCAGCAATTATTCGGATCATGCAGTACTTCATAATAATTTATCATTTTCGATAGAAGTTGAACTTCGTGTCTCAGCCCTCCAGTGCCAACACCACTTCTACTCGCTCCTTATTATTTCAGATTACATTTATTATTTGATCGTGTTTTGTGTAGGTTCTTTTCTTTGTTAAGTTTTTCCGGAAGTGTTTGGTATTTACACACTCAGGAATTCTTAGAAACATGCTTTTATTCTTTATGTGCTCGTATCTGTTTCTCAGGTGTTCCATCTTACAAAACAACGGGATAGTTCGATCTAACGAAACTCTCCCTCCACTGGGAATTGCGGGCACAATGCTTTCACGTGATGTGCCTAGTGGCATTGTTGTTTATTCTCTCTGTCTATCATATGTCGAGAGGTCTTGAAGAAGGTTGCAGCTTAGTTCGATAGTCGTTTTTCAGGGACTCCGTTAGTTTCATTCTCGAATTTACGTCCACCTTAACATCCTGAGGACAGGAAACATCTCTACTTGTCAAGCCACTTCTCAAGCAGCAAAGGTAAAAGGTTTCACATGTTCGAATTTTTTCTTGATCTAAAATTATACATTTTGTATCTTTTAAAATAATCTTTAGATTATCTACATTTTGAATATTTATAATTCTTTATTATTTCTATTTCAACTCATATGTACATATATTTGCTTATTTTCATTCTGATTCAGATTCGATCATTGAGTTTGAGTCTTGCGGTATAACTATTTTTAATGATAATTTAATTCGTAAGATTTGTTAATTAAAGGTTTTTATCTGATGTGCTTATCTTGATATTTATGTATTTGTTTGTAGCAAATTTATATTCCTTTCATTTTGTTCAAAACTTATGATTTGTATTCCTTGTTGTTTTTAATACAAAACTTTACATCGTATTAACGAAAGCTTTCCAGTGAAATTCGTATAACGTGCCGAACGCGGTAGTTTAAAAAAATAATCCAGGAATAATCCTTCTGATTTTTATTTTAATTTATTGGAAAAAAAAAAAAAAAAAGAAAGAAATCTCGAGTCTTGCTCACGAAATGAAGATGACACTTTTCCACCTTCTGGAAGAAGACTATATTGTATTTAGTAAGCAGACATCGTGTCTTAGCAAAATTAAAAATCCTACTCGAAGTTAAATTTTATGATATAAATGATCCTCGTCTTTTCTTTAAAAATTTCATACTTCTTTTTAATTTAAAATAATGAAATATTTTCTTTGATAGCTAATTCTTTTTCATTTTTTAAATAATTAAATCTTTTCATCTTGAACAATTAAGTCTCTGTCTCTCAGCTCATTTTAAATGTAAATTTTAATGTTGTGTTTATTTAATTTTGGGAAGAGTAATTCTTAAATATGTGGGTCAAATGTGATAGCTTAGCTTAAAATTTCTTTAGATACTACACGAAAATTTGGATACCAAGAATCCAATAACTTTATTCTTATCTATAATTACGATTACATTTCGGCAAACTATACGAAACGGCCATTCATTACGTTTCTGTATTTTGTTACCTGCACCATAGAAATTTTGTACCAATTCTTATTTCTTCTGTTTAATGTATTGTGATTATTGCCTAAAATTATTCCACTTGTTTGCGATTACGTTGGTATGGACCTTTGATGGATTGTCTCAGAACTTCATGTCATCACCTGTTGAATCCAGTGCGGGGGGTGATAACGTCTTTACAGCTCATTTAATTCTGAAGAAATTCCTTATTATCAGCAATTATTCGGATCATGCAGTACTTCATAATAATTTATCATTTTCGATAGAAGTTGAACTTCGTGTCTCAGCCCTCCAGTGCCAACACCACTTCTACTCGCTCCTTATTATTTCAGATTACATTTATTATTTGAGTCGTGTTTTGTGTAGGTTCTTTTCTTTGTTAAGTTTTTCCGGAAGTGTTTGGTATTTACACACTCAGGAATTCTTAGAAACATGCTTTTATTCTTTATGTGCTCGTATCTGTTTCTCAGGTGTTCCATCTTACAAAACAACGGGATAGTTCGATCTAACGAAACTCTCCCTCCACTGGGAATTGCGGGCACAATGCTTTCACGTGATGTGCCTAGTGGCATTGTTGTTTATTCTCTCTGTCTATCATATGTCGAGAGGTCTTGAAGAAGGTTGCAGCTTAGTTCGATAGTCGTTTTTCAGGGACTCCGTTAGTTTCATTCTCGAATTTACGTCCACCTTAACATCCTGAGGACAGGAAACATCTCTACTTGTCAAGCCACTTCTCAAGCAGCAAAGGTAAAAGGTTTCACATGTTCGAATTTTTTCTTGATCTAAAATTATACATTTTGTATCTTTTAAAATAATCTTTAGATTATCTACATTTTGAATATTTATAATTCTTTATTATTTCTATTTCAACTCATATGTACATATATTTGCTTATTTTCATTCTGATTCAGATTCGATCATTGAGTTTGAGTCTTGCGGTATAACTATTTTTAATGATAATTTAATTCGTAAGATTTGTTAATTAAAGGTTTTTATCTGATGTGCTTATCTTGATATTTATGTATTTGTTTGTAGCAAATTTATATTCCTTTCATTTTGTTCAAAACTTATGATTTGTATTCCTTGTTGTTTTTAATACAAAACTTTACATCGTATTAACGAAAGCTTTCCAGTGAAATTCGTATAACGTGCCGAACGCGGTAGTTTAAAAAAATAATCCAGGAATAATCCTTCTGATTTTTATTTTAATTTATTGGAAAAAAAAAAAAAAAAAGAAAGAAATCTCGAGTCTTGCTCACGAAATGAAGATGACACTTTTCCACCTTCTGGAAGAAGACTATATTGTATTTAGTAAGCAGACATCGTGTCTTAGCAAAATTAAAAATCCTACTCGAAGTTAAATTTTATGATATAAATGATCCTCGTCTTTTCTTTAAAAATTTCATACTTCTTTTTAATTTAAAATAATGAAATATTTTCTTTGATAGCTAATTCTTTTTCATTTTTTAAATAATTAAATCTTTTCATCTTGAACAATTAAGTCTCTGTCTCTCAGCTCATTTTAAATGTAAATTTTAATGTTGTGTTTATTTAATTTTGGGAAGAGTAATTCTTAAATATGTGGGTCAAATGTGATAGCTTAGCTTAAAATTTCTTTAGATACTACACGAAAATTTGGATACCAAGAATCCAATAACTTTATTCTTATCTATAATTACGATTACATTTCGGCAAACTATACGAAACGGCCATTCATTACGTTTCTGTATTTTGTTACCTGCACCATAGAAATTTTGTACCAATTCTTATTTCTTCTGTTTAATGTATTGTGATTATTGCCTAAAATTATTCCACTTGTTTGCGATTACGTTGGTATGGACCTTTGATGGATTGTCTCAGAACTTCATGTCATCACCTGTTGAATCCAGTGCGGGGGGTGATAACGTCTTTACAGCTCATTTAATTCTGAAGAAATTCCTTATTATCAGCAATTATTCGGATCATGCAGTACTTCATAATAATTTATCATTTTCGATAGAAGTTGAACTTCGTGTCTCAGCCCTCCAGTGCCAACACCACTTCTACTCGCTCCTTATTATTTCAGATTACATTTATTATTTGAGTCGTGTTTTGTGTAGGTTCTTTTCTTTGTTAAGTTTTTCCGGAAGTGTTTGGTATTTACACACTCAGGAATTCTTAGAAACATGCTTTTATTCTTTATGTGCTCGTATCTGTTTCTCAGGTGTTCCATCTTACAAAACAACGGGATAGTTCGATCTAACGAAACTCTCCCTCCACTGGGAATTGCGGGCACAATGCTTTCACGTGATGTGCCTAGTGGCATTGTTGTTTATTCTCTCTGTCTATCATATGTCGAGAGGTCTTGAAGAAGGTTGCAGCTTAGTTCGATAGTCGTTTTTCAGGGACTCCGTTAGTTTCATTCTCGAATTTACGTCCACCTTAACATCCTGAGGACAGGAAACATCTCTACTTGTCAAGCCACTTCTCAAGCAGCAAAGGTAAAAGGTTTCACATGTTCGAATTTTTTCTTGATCTAAAATTATACATTTTGTATCTTTTAAAATAATCTTTAGATTATCTACATTTTGAATATTTATAATTCTTTATTATTTCTATTTCAACTCATATGTACATATATTTGCTTATTTTCATTCTGATTCAGATTCGATCATTGAGTTTGAGTCTTGCGGTATAACTATTTTTAATGATAATTTAATTCGTAAGATTTGTTAATTAAAGGTTTTTATCTGATGTGCTTATCTTGATATTTATGTATTTGTTTGTAGCAAATTTATATTCCTTTCATTTTGTTCAAAACTTATGATTTGTATTCCTTGTTGTTTTTAATACAAAACTTTACATCGTATTAACGAAAGCTTTCCAGTGAAATTCGTATAACGTGCCGAACGCGGTAGTTTAAAAAAATAATCCAGGAATAATCCTTCTGATTTTTATTTTAATTTATTGGAAAAAAAAAAAAAAAAAGAAAGAAATCTCGAGTCTTGCTCACGAAATGAAGATGACACTTTTCCACCTTCTGGAAGAAGACTATATTGTATTTAGTAAGCAGACATCGTGTCTTAGCAAAATTAAAAATCCTACTCGAAGTTAAATTTTATGATATAAATGATCCTCGTCTTTTCTTTAAAAATTTCATACTTCTTTTTAATTTAAAATAATGAAATATTTTCTTTGATAGCTAATTCTTTTTCATTTTTTAAATAATTAAATCTTTTCATCTTGAACAATTAAGTCTCTGTCTCTCAGCTCATTTTAAATGTAAATTTTAATGTTGTGTTTATTTAATTTTGGGAAGAGTAATTCTTAAATATGTGGGTCAAATGTGATAGCTTAGCTTAAAATTTCTTTAGATACTACACGAAAATTTGGATACCAAGAATCCAATAACTTTATTCTTATCTATAATTACGATTACATTTCGGCAAACTATACGAAACGGCCATTCATTACGTTTCTGTATTTTGTTACCTGCACCATAGAAATTTTGTACCAATTCTTATTTCTTCTGTTTAATGTATTGTGATTATTGCCTAAAATTATTCCACTTGTTTGCGATTACGTTGGTATGGACCTTTGATGGATTGTCTCAGAACTTCATGTCATCACCTGTTGAATCCAGTGCGGGGGGTGATAACGTCTTTACAGCTC